>NC_083650.1:21569836-21902336 GCF_963576545.1 Limanda limanda | reverse complement strand
ACTTGATTATTTAACTACAACCATGAAGCTGTGTTTTTTAGTGTCCTGGCTTTTTTTTTTTAATACTCGTTGACTAACTTCTGACAAATGTTCTACTGTCTGTGGCTGAGCTGGCACTGGGGAATAGTGGTGTATCTGGATGGACTGAATCCAAGACAAGCAGAGTCTAATTTACAGTGGTGCCCGGGCAGACTAATGCCAAACACACGTTGTGAAGCCAGCCGCCACCGTCACACATCACATGACACCGAGGCTTCACAGCCCGTCGGCCCACCCAGCTCGAGACACAAAAACACTGTTTTCTCATCTCATTCTCTCTCTGTGTTTACTTTGCCATGTATTTCTTTTCATACGAAGAATTCATTTGACTGACAAATGAAAAGCTGATGTAGATGTTGATGCACACGAGGCTGTAAAACAAACCCAAACATCATTAAAGCTACAGGATAATTACATGAAGGGAAAACAGGCTCCTTTGAACTTAATCTCCCTGTGCACTTGACGCCTTCGCTTCATCCGACACTGGCACAATATATTTTGGCATTTCAACCTCATCCTTTGCTTTTTAACCACACTTTTGATTTTTCTTTCTGCAGTTTCATTTTAACCACTACGTTGGGTTGTGTTTTAACTGCCACTTTAACTTTGTTCAGCATTTTAACTATGTGACATCTGGCACCTGGAAATGTGTGCAAAATGTCCTCAAAAAATGTAGGGGAATTAAATGGTAAATCATCTTATGATATATAATGAATATTGGTATGTTTGCTTTTTATAGTACCTACTGTATTTGTCTAAGTTTGGGATAATATGTTTTAATATTCCTTTTAGATTTAGGTTTTTTTCCAGGTGTTTAAATGCCTAACTTGTCTAGTTTTCTGATGATCTATCTAGCAATGATGTAAATACACTGTATGGACAAAGGTATTGGGACACACACAAATTACAACTAATGGAACTTTTATGGCATCCTGTTCTAAATCCATAGGCATTAATAAGGAGTATCTATGGGAATGTTTGCCCGTTAATCCAGAGGAGCATTTGTGAGGTCCGACACTGATGTTGGACGAGAGGACCCGGCTCGGGATCTCCACTTCGGTTCATCCCAGAGGTGTTGGACGAGGTTGAGGTCAGGGCTCTGTGCGGGTCAGTCAAGGTCTTCCACACCAAACCCACTCTACCGGGCCTTTATGGACCTTGCTTTGTACACTGGGGCCGAATCAGGCTGGAACAGAAAAGGGGATTCCCCCAAACATCTCCCACGAAGATGGAAGCATTGACTTGTCCAAAATGTCTCTGTAAGCTGAAGCATTAAGATTTCCCTTTACTGGAACTAGGGGGCCAAGTCCAACCACTGGTAATGGGACTGTCTGAACCACCTGAGTTCAATGATTAAGAGGTGTGTCCCAATACTTTTGTCCATATTGTCTATATTGAACTCTGTTCATGCTGGTTCAGTCATATAATATAGGTTGTCAACACCAAAATATTATTAGGATTAATATGAAGTCTATTAGCGGCTTTTCTCTTCTATTCAGTTACTTTTCTCACAAGTACAAGTGCTGCTGACCAGCAACTTGTCACACCTTAAGATCTGAAAAACAGATCACAAGTCTGTAATATTTAAACTTTTAAAGAGGAAAGACAAATGTGCCAAATAAGAGAGGGACACGTGTTCAGAGCTGACAGTGGGTTGGTGAGGATCCAATCAAAATGCAAACATGAACAACATGGACCCTAACCGATTAGACTGAACTCAGCCGTAAAAAGCACTGATATGTTATCAGTATCACAGCAATCCCTCAAGAAAAGAAATTACTTTCCGTATGAGATAATATGATTGGTAAATATTGACCTAAATCCCTAAAAATTCTCCTGTTCCCCAAATATTATTATTTTAAAAAAAATACAATATAAGTGAAACCACAAGATTATTTAACATGGCAAAAACTCTAATGATTTATTCATTAGATGTACAAGCATGGATAGATACATAGACTCAAATTTTTTTATATTTGTTTTGTTGTTGAGTTTTGACTGCGGAGAAGCATTGTATGGCTTTTTGATCCCTCCCCCTTCTCTCTCTTTCCCTCTCTGAGTGAGAGCCATTCACCTCCACTCTGTCGATCTGCAGGGGGCCGCAGCTGTAGTGCCCTTCATACTCACATACACACATGCACACACACTCCCCTGTGTCCCCCTGCCCTGGGTATTAACTCCCCTCTCTGTAGCAGCTGGAGTCACACTGCGGTGAAACCATCACATGTACACAACACATCATTGCATTGTGTGTGTGTGTGTGTGTCTGTTTGTCTTAGATTTCATTAAATTCCTACAGTTTGATTTTTTGTATAAAGTTATAAGCAAACTGTTCCAGGACCAGTATGAGACAGAAAAAAAACAAAACAATATTAAAATAGATAAAGTAAAAAAAAGATAAATAAAGTTTTCTGTGTACAAACAAGCCTCTTTGCTGTTAACACAGAGGTTGTTCATGTCCATTACAGCCTGAGGCCAATCACAAGGCCTCTGCTGGTTTGTTCACATTCTGCTGTTAGAGTTTGTCTGCCCGCTGCATTTGTCTAACTCTGACTTTTTGTACTTCAACTCTGCACTTAGATAGAAAGATGGATATATAGATAGATAGATAGATAGATAGATAGATAGATAGATAGATAGATAGATAGATAGATAGATAGATAGATAGATAGATAGATAGATAGATAGATAGATAGATAGATAGATAGATAGATAGATAGATAGATAGATAGATAGATAGATAGATAGATAGATAGATAGATCACAATGACAAAGGCTAGTGTGCATAATGAGTATTTTTACCTTTTTAATAGTTCAAAACACAACAGAACTTAAAAAGAAATACAATAGAATTGTACTTGTTTTTAAAACACACAAACCTCCATCATACATGTTGCTGCTCTATCACACCGTCCCACAGTTTGTTGCTGTTTCAGTTTAGGAGCATTTTGGATTTTTTTAACCACGCTGGCTAAAAGTGGAGACTAAAAGTACCTTCTCGATCTTGGACTCACAGTTGCCTGGTTTGTGTTGCTAATAATTCAACTCAAGTTAATCTGAGTAGTTTCTCCTTATATATACATTCATGTTCACATATATTTGTACATTCTACCCGTGCGGGAAAGGTCCAAAAAAGCTGATATCAGGCTTTAGAACGCCAAAAGGGTAAAGGAACTCTTTGCTTTGGAAAGTGAATGATGTAGTCCACAATATCGAGCTAAAGTAAAATAATGTGAGACAAGCAACAGCTACTGGTCAGGTGAGACCAAGTGAGGCTGCAGTGGCGAAACCACTGAGTCTAGCAATACTATATTTATACTAGATTTAAATACAATTAGATAATTTATTACTGAAGTCAAGTTTTTTTGAAAAGTTACAAACAGGAGACAGATAGACAGCTTTCATCTAATGCTTCATGACCAGTACGGCGACCATGTGACTTTACAATTGGGCCTCGAAATAGTCCAAATCTGTTCTTTATGTACTTGCAAGTGTGTGAGTGTTTTCATGTAAGAGCTGCAAAGTTCAAATGTCCGTTTGTGCAGGTAAAGTGACCAGCAAACCCAGAGTTGTCTGTGTGTGTGTGTGTGTGTGTGTGTGTGTGTGTGTGTGTGTGTGTGTGTGTGTGCGTGTGTGTGTGTGTGTGTGTGTGTGCGTGTGTGTGTGTGTGTGTGCGTGTGTGTGTGTGTGCGCGCAGGGAACACCACTTCAGCCACTAAAATAAAGACGTCTGGATTTTATCGCCTCCTATCTCTCGCTTTCTCTCCCTCTCCCTTGCTCTCTCTCCTTCTGCTCTCCTCTCTCTCCTCCTCGGATATCGATCGGGCCGAGCACTTTGAGTACAAAGAGTTAAGGCCTGAAAGGCGAAACAGCCGCGATTTCAGAGGAGTCATGAAAGTTTAAAATGCCTTCTCTTTCAGCCGGGTCCAGGGAGACGTGTTCGCTGTGCGAGTGACCCCCGGGCGCATTTTGAGATCCAATGGTTGAACCTTGCTCATCCCACGTTGAACCAGTCAATACCTATTATTAGCTACTGCCTGCCCTCTGCTACAGGGTCTGATGAGCCAGAGAGAGAGAGAGAGAGAAAGAGAGAGCAAGAGAGAGAGAGGAAAAGCCTTCTGAAGGCCTGGAAGTGGCGAAAGCTGCGCCAGTTTGAGTGCATGTGTGTTTTGTGGTTTGCCAGTGCAAGACAAAAAGTATAGGCATGTTGGGAGCATGTGTGAGTCTGGCTATAGTAAGTGTGTAGATGTGTTTTCTGTGCTTCATGTGTGTGTATACATGTATGGGATTCCTGGGAGCTGGCTGTGTGTATATTTTTCATCTATGGCAAAGTGTATAAGTGTGTGTGTAAATACATGTGTAGAAGTATACAGTGCATATGTATGTTTGAGACAGTTTAAGAAGAACATATAACCATGTTAACTTCATCTGTTGTGCAAATGCTCCTACATGTGTGATCACAAAACATGTGTGCGCCATAATTGCAGGTGTAGCTAGATGCCAGTGGTGTGTGTGTGTAAAAGTGTGTTACTTGGTGTATGTGTGTGTGTATAGAGCACAACTTGTAAAAAGACACAGAATGCCTATTTGTGTATTAACTAATGCAAGAGCAACCCTGCTAGTGACAGATATAGGCCACAAAGGGCTACTTTATTACTAATGGGAAACATACAAGCTTATTTCTTTGAATTACTGACCTAATTACGTAAACATGTAATTACTACACTTCCTTTACCAGGCCACAACTATAAAAAGAGACACACACAAAAGCACACACCTTCTCAACTGGACATTTTATGGGGAACATAATGTAAATTGTGTTTTATAATGATTGAAATCCGCACTTCACATGTTGGGAAGCTCATCACTTGCACCCAAATATTTCCTGGACGTGGCCGTTCACGTAATAACATTATTCCCCCTGGTCAGTTAACTCTTTTATTTTTCTGAGGGGATTAAACTGTGAAAATGGAGTGTGTGAGTTTGAAAACACAAACCATCGCTCCCTCCACATGAAGCTGAAATCAAAAATACATCAACCCGTTTAATTTCACATGTCTATGGGTAATTTAGTATGAAAACGAAACAATATAAATGAATCTCCAATGGGATATAGTAGATATTTCCCCCCATATTTTTGCCTTAAGCAACTTAATGCTAATTTGGCATATAGACTGAATAATTGAATAATCAAATACAGTAGAACTCACATTTACATCCATTTATGTTGTCCATTGATTTGTGTTATGTATTTTAAACCATGGCATTATAATAACGAGACAGGCGAGGTCATTTAAAAAACGGTTATTTGTTGACAGTGAATATGCTTGGTAGGTAAGACTAGAGGTTACAAAACTTGATTTCTCTTAATAATTATAAATGATGGCGATAAAGTTTATTTATAAAGTCGTTATAAAACACCAGAGATAACAGCGTACAATTAAGTTTGTCAGGTTGTTGTATAGTTGAGATAGAAAACCGTCCCCTTTTAGTTTGGTACCTCTGTATGAGAACAGCCAAAGGGTTCTTGTTTTAGGTCCTCAGAATGTGTGTGGGTTGTAAAGATGCCATCGCCAGATCTACAGGTTAATAGAGTTATTAGGATTTTAAAAGTCGCATTAAGAAATCCTGCACAATCTCAAATCTTAATCCCCAAAAAAGGACTTTCTACAGTATGTCATGCAACCATGTGAGACATTAAATTATGCAACAATATGGGATTATCATGCAAAAAAAGGATCCCTAGCATGCTAACGCTAGCGCTCACAATCTTTTTTTTTTAAGGTTGTTTTGAAAGAAATTACGACAATACATTTAAATGATATTTAACTAAGATATTACAATCATTATCGTAATTTTTAAATCCGTATTAATAGAGAAAATAGAACATCTGTGGGTCTCCCGCCCAGCTTGCCGGGGATTCGCATGGCATTCTGGGTACCCCTAGGTTTGTAGGGGCTATAAAGCCCTAACACTTGGCCCTACCCATCTAACCCAACAGGAATAGTGACAGCCTTTCCCTACACATGAACACGCAAAATGAAGGGAAAGGGCTAAGGGGTGAAATGGGATTGGGCCTAAGTGTCCAACTGTGTCCACTGTAGAGCTAGAGGCTGCTGCCGGAAATCAGTCAGTCCTCTTGCATTGTTTCCATTGTCGTCCTTGCTTCACTATATAGTTTGAGTGCTGCTGAACATAAGCAAGCCTCGTGGTGGCCGGGTCGAACCTCTGAGTCCAAGGGGAGTGTCATCTCTTTGAGCATTCCCTTGCACTCGAACGTCCAAGCCCCGCCACAACCTTTCAGATTGTCCAAGACTGCTGGCAGCTGGGTGGCAACGCATTTTGTTCACCCCATGCCACCCCAGTAGATTCGCCCCTGATTCCATGTAATTTTCTCTCTCTCTCTGTGCGCTCCTGTCCATCTGGTGAGTGAGACCCATCTGTGGTAGCCAGCTGAATTTCCGACCAGATACTTGCTTCAAGCCGTTCACTTCACACACAAAAAAAATCCTGCACTGAGGGATATTGCTGTGTTAAACACTGCGAGAAATCTTTGCAAATCATTTTTCAGCGAGTGAAACACAAAACTGTTGCATGAAATGTGCTGGCAACACCTCAAATGTCACAATAAATACAGTGAGCAGAATAAGTCGGTCAGTCCTGGAACAGAGGGAGTCAATGTGAGGTGAGTAACTACTTTGTGTGAATTCCAGAGCACAGGAGAGCAGAACATCTCCTACTCAAAGACAAGAACTAGATCTACGTGGTTGAATTTGTTAAGGATTTTGATAAAATCGGAACAGCAAACTTTCAGAAGCCTAACCCTAACATCATTAAGAAAAAAAAAATCAAGTGAGCCAGTGAATAACTGGTCTTGTTTGCTCCGTCTACTACAGCACAGTGTTCATACACATTTTGACCAATGGATTTCCATGACTTTTCCATGACTTTTCAATAACTTTAAACCAAATTTCCATGACCGAACATTTTGGTAAATCTCGGTGTATACACAAAAAGTGACAAAATGTAGTATTCAAACTAACAATGAGAATTCCAAGGCATACAGTATACCAGTATGCCTGCCTATATTTTGAGCGTATTTCTTTAAAAGCATACAAATTATTTAAAACTCAGCGTAAATGAACTAGGGATGGGCATTCGATTAAATTGTCTAAATCGATCGTCTATTAATTATGCCCATCCCTAAAATGAACGACATGAAACTATGAATATAACACATTTCCATGACTTTTCCAAAACTTTTAGAAGATTATTTTTTTCCATGACTTTTCCAGGCCTGGAAAAACACATTTTAAAATTCCATGACTTTTCCAGGTTTTCTATGACCGTACGAACCCTGACAGCAGGTAGACTTCAGGGTGCTTTTGTGGTACAGCTCTTGTTTTTTGGGGTGAAAGTTCCACAGGGAGATATAATCTGACTTTTTTATCATTTCAACCGTGGTCAAATTATCTTTCTGTAAACGAATTACAAGAAACCATTACAATTTATTTGTCAAAGAACAGCAAACAATGCCACACATGGCATCTTTAAGATAAGAATAGCCCCACAAGGTCCACAGCATTTAATGGAGATAAATATCTGGTGTGAAGGTGTCGATTGCTGTAACACAACAGCGATTGTGTTCACCGCAGGAAGTCAAACAAGTCAGAAATAAATCCTGCACAGCATGCCGCAGCGTTTCCGAGCGCCAACAACGAAGCAGGAAACGTGTCTCTCTGCTGTGAACTAACATTTACCTCACGAGCCCGAACCTCCTCCGCAAGGACGGAGTTAAGTTTGGCGGGCGGCGGCAGAGACAAAGTGTGGCCCGACTGAACTGAGTTTCCCCTCTCAAGACAATCTGTAACAGTTAACTGAGAGGGCAGCAATTACCGCACATCAGACGCATCTGCGGACAACTCTGCAGAGCGGCGCCGGGGCGCACACCCGGCCTGTCACATCACGACACGCTCGCCGTTCAGCGTGTCGACATAACGCCACCTGGAGCGAGGCCTGGCAATAATGGATTAGGAAAGTCCAACTCACACTATGTCCGCCCCCCCCCGAACCCACACACAAGCGCACGGTCCTCACACACACACACACACACTTCCTTTTAATTGCCCGGGATTGAATGCCCTCCCCCACCTCCCCCTCCAACACCACCACCCCTCCCCTCCCCCTCTCCGGAGCCTGTCCCCGGCTCCAGGGGCCCATCCGTCAGCCCTGTCCAGTTGGCTCTGGTCATAAATACGCAGACAAGACAGGCGGGCAGGGGCCTCGGTCCCACGGGCCCCTGAGGACACAGAGACACAGCACCCAGCATATGCTCCCTAAGTACTGAGCTGGAGGGTGGGTGTGTGGAGGAGTGTTCAAACAGGACACCCATGGGAATGTGTGTGTTCAAATGTCTGTGTCTCCGGGTCCCGCTATCCTTGTGAGGGCCGTAAAGCAAAAACAAGGATAAAGAGCAGCAGGGGGAGGTTTTCCAGGTGCTAACGTCTGAGGCCAGTTTCAGGTTAGATTAGAATACAGGTTGGATTAGGGTGCGGGTTAGAAGTAAAGGCTCAATCACAAGTGTTTTGAGAGAATACCTCTCAAAGGATAAAGAGTGATATGTGCATGAGGTTAGCAACTTAATGGGTTTGATCAGGAAAATTGGCAACTAAAATGTTCTTAAACTTGAATGTGTTCAACGTCTAAAGAAAATCAACAACAATAGGAAATTTGTATTTTAAAAGAATGATAACTTTGGGGAAATAGGCTATGGTTATGGTAAAAAGAAGTCCTTTCTTGAGGTCCTTTGTCATCATGGCTGCAATATGAAACACATGGTTCAGGAATTGCAGGACAGTTACGAATCCTGTGTGAAGGTTCTGTTTTGTCAACAAGTTCAACCTTCTCCTTCGTAGAATTGTTTTTGTTTCATGAGGTGTTTGGTAGTTCTTCCTCATTCTTGTTGAGGGTTAAGGACGGAGGATACTACATCTTTAAGCCCAATAAGACACATTTTAAACTGTGAATATGGGTCATACAAATAAATTGGATTCATTTTTAGAATTGCCCCAACATTCCTATGATTTTATATACTGTGTACATTCTGAGATCAAAGGATGTCCAAGGGACGTCACAATTTTCAACAAGGTAAGCAGCTGGAAGATGATGACCAATCCACACCAATTACTTTGTGCCAAAGCTTGTGTTATACCTAAAGGAAGTGATTGTTTGTAAAAGTACTCAAGTTCAAGTACAGAAATAGTGTATAAATATTAATTACACCATCATTTTCAAGATGGTGGTCAATCAATTTGTGTTGATTGTTTAAAGGTTCAGTTTGTGGAATTTATTGACATCTAGTAGTTAAGTTGCATGTTGCAGCTGAAAACCCCTTATCTCACCCCCCTCCCCCCTCCTAAACATGAAAGACAACCTGTCGTAGCCTTTAGTTGTCTTAAAAACTCAAAAGGTGTTAAGTTTGTCCAGTTTGGGCTCCTGTAAAAAAACATGGCGCCCTCAGTAGGCGGATATAGTAGTTTTTCTTGACTCTTGTTGAGGGTTGTCACACCTTGCTCAAGCCCTGAGACAAATTGTGATTTATAAAAATGGGCTATACAAATACAATTTGATTGATTGAACTTTCACAAAAAAATTCAAACATTGTCCAATAAGTTGAACTTTACATTTAACTAAATCCTACATAACTGCGTAACTTCTCAGGAGTAAAACATTTTTCTTTGCTTTGGCTAAGGTTAGCATACTGATAATAACAAGTCAGCGAACACTCAAAAGTGTAGCAATAGCAATGTGTGTTTGCATGTGTGTGTGAGAGTGTGTTTGTGTGTCAGTAGGAACAGAGAAGTGTTGCAGGCTATGGAAGGCTCTGGTTCTCTGTGGGCTGTGATGTTGTGGACAGGGCCGTGAAGAGGCTCCCAGGCAGCGCTCTCTGTCACCATCACTCGCCATCACACACACACAGGCCTTTCTTTCTTTTCGCCTCCCTCTTGTTTAAGAAGGTGAACAACAAGTGGAGAGAAAGGATTGGGGTGGGGGGGTGCGTGATTGTGAGGCTGTCACACAGTCGCAATTTTGATACGTCAGAGGCAAGCAACCATTTAGTGTGTAAGCAACAGGGGAGTTAAGAGGAGGAGACCCGACAGAGAAAGAAAAAACTGTAAAAGTGTTACCAATTTTTTTTTTTCCTACACAACATTTGATCTGAAACCTAAAATATACTAAAGAGGCTTCCTGAGTGGCAACAAGCCCATTGTTTCCTGTTTAAACACATGTTGTTCTGAATTGTTATATAAAAAGGCAGAAACCAATTAATTTATGCTACATTATGGCCAATGATTAAACTTATTTTTGAATGTTGGACGAGTGAACCCTTCCATGTTTGTAGTTTGAAAAAAAGGGAAAATCTGGATGGTGCAAGTGGCCCAACAAAAACAACAGGACAAAGAATTTTACAGCTTTGCTTAGGCAAACCAATTCTTAAAGCAAAACCGCTCATCAAGGTAATATGCTCACAATCAAAAGTTTAAATTCAGATAATTAGCATGCGATTTGTTAATGAGCACCACATACAAAGTACAGCTGAGGGTGATGAGAATATCATTATTTAGCGAGATTAAAGATATAAATCATTCTGTGGGGATTTTTCATTCTGAGCCAACGATGTGAACCTCATGGTGGCACAAGAGAAGTCAAAGGATCATCAAAGTTGTCGCATGTAAACCATTTATCTCTCTACAACATTTTAGCAAATCCATCCAGTTGATACTGAGAAATATGAGACAATAATTCAAAACTTTGACCTTGACTTTGTGCTAAATGAGAAAGCAGGGGATAAACAAAGTGATTAGGATTCATATCCTTTGGGATATATTTGGGATGTGTCCAAAATTCAAGGCGGTCCATTCTGCAGCTATTAAGATATCCAACTCAAAGCCAAAACTGTCAGTCTTATTGTTGAGCTAAATGAAAAGCTAGGGGGTGTTTCAAGTGACATGGAGGCCCCATGCAAAAGAGATCCTGGGGGGCCCAACATGAAACATAACCGAAACCCCCTCGACCAAATGATGATGCTGTTGGCAGAAAGCTTGTGGCATGAGTCCTCATTAGGGTTTCATACCAAAGTGTTGTTGCAATCTCCAGGACATTGCTGATCATAGAACTTAAGGGTGTTCTCATAAAATTATCATTGCAGATCAAACATTCTGGAGGGCTCTCAGTCATATCTCTGCCCTAAGCACTTGCCTTCCCTGTAGCAACCCCACCTGACCTTCAGATCACAGTCAGTATGCGTCATCTCCAGTGACCCGAAGCCTTTGTACAAAATACAATCAATCAAATATTTGTTGTGATGTTTCAGTCTGAACCAAAAAAAATGAACCATCGTTGCCATCTTGGGAACCAGGATGCTAGAAGTCCTCAAACATAAAATATACTGGCCATACATTTTTCTTAAAATCAGAACTCTGAGTAATACAAAATATAAAACAAAGTTCTTCATAAGTGCATAGCAATACAGTGGTTCCAAAAACATCTATTTTTATTCAGTTTTTAACATTTGGAGGTGAATTGAGGTGGATTAAAGTCTACTAACCTTGAGGAACCAAAGTTAGCAAATGTTTACAGTCAATCCAAGTCCATAAAGTAACGTAACCTCTCATAGCTGGCCATATTTCCCCGCGTTAAAGGATTATTTTTTATCTTTCTATCCTTATGAGGACGGTCTAGTCCTCCTGTGCCCATCCTCAGAAGAGTACAGCACATTTAAGCCCCATCCTGCGGGTGTATTGCCAGGCGAGGCACAGATGTCGCTCCTTCCTTCGCTCTCTGGTGTGAGTGTGGCCATTCCTCCAGGGGGAATCCCATCCTTCTTAATCCTATTAGTGCTGGAAGTCAAGACTCGGAGGTCTACTCCTCTGGACTTGTCCACAGTCATTATCCTGACCTTTACTCTGCAGCATAACCATCCCTCCTCCACTTCTAATTTCATCTCTACCTCTATCTGTGTGTCCGCCTTTACCCACTCAGCCATATTCTGTATGGTGTTGTCTCAGTACCCTGTTCTAAATGATTATAATACCCATGTGAAAAGAAAAGTTTGAGTGATTTTTTTAAAGTAGGGGTTTGAAGGTCTCAGGAAAAAAAGAAAAGATTTGATGGGCATGTTTTTCCTGGGTAATTTTGTCCGGTGGGTGAGCTCACTATGAGAAAACATTGAACAGATGTTTGTTTTAACAGAAAACACTCACTTGTGGTATGGTTTAAATCCCCTGGTCCCTCAGCCACTGCCACAAACGTAACTGGGCAGAACCTGTGAATTAGTTTGCAGGATAATTGTTCCGGCATTGTAGAATTTCTCTTGTTTCTGTGATTGTTTAATCTCCACCAGGATTTGATCAATTATTTTTCAAAGGTTGATAGAGTTGATTCTATGGCGTTTGACATCCAATTAATCCGAATATCATCGGAGCACTAAAGCTGTACCTGCAAACCTGTCATCAACAATTCATGACCTCACTCTGTTTCATTTGACAATCAAAGAAAAGACTCAAAGAAAGAAAGGCTCCCTGCTGACGACTTGACACTGAAGCAAAAGCATGTTGATACGCCAGAGGGTATTAGAAACACTTATTTGCAATCTGGTTGTTGGATTTTTATGATGTGGCATTACACATGGTGTCTATTACTGAGTAATTTCCTACTAGGAAAGGCTGCACAGAGCTCTGCTTATCAAATCTGTCTCAATGTCAGGAAATACAGAAACCTTTAGTGTCAAATATTTAACCCCGGACCAAAATATAAATTAATTCATCACCTTTCTACAAACTTACAATACATACCGCTGACCATGTACAAGTTTTTACACAGAGGATGTTTGGTGAAAATGTTGTGGTACAGACCAAACAATTAAACTAAGAAAAGAAGACTGATATAAATGGTGAAGCCTTGTTCGGCCATTCACCATTCATGTAAAGTCTTGGACAGAATTCATATCACAATTTGTGTTTTAACGGTTGAGTGCTTTTTTCTCTGCTTTTAATGTGCAATTGGGGCAAATGTTAAATGGAATATGGCACTAATGGCACACTCATTCCAACTGATGGCAGATGTAACGTGCTGACTTGGTGTCTTGCCCAAGGACACTTCAGCACGTGGACATGCGCCAAGGACCAAACCCCCAACTCTACGATTAGTGAACAACCCACTCTACCTCTTAAGCGACCACTGTCCCTAAAGCAACAGCTGATGCTACACATCCAGGCACCGTGGGACTACACAGCATCGAGAGTTTGACACCAAGATTTATACCAGCGGTGACATTAAACTTTTAGACATTTTTTTTGGAAGAAGGCATGGCTACTGCCAGCAATACTGTTTGCAGATAGAGCCTTTGTCTTTTGTCCCATTTACATTTGCCATTACAATGTGTGTTGGGTGATTAGTTTTCTATCTTAATAGTGCTTGAAAAAAACAAATACAAGCGAAAATACACCAAAGCGTAAAAAGATGGATTGCTCAGATTAGCCAAACCACCTCCAGCAGTAGTCAGGGTCGTATAATGACCACGTTAAAAATAAGTGGTATTAAATAAGCCAGATACAACAACCGGGCAGGCGAAAATTTGTTATCATGTGTGACTGTTTGAAACCAGCGAGGTAGCAGAAGCTAGGCAGCGAGCAGCCATTAGCCAGTAATCACACAAAGCAATTTTCAACTCAGTCTTCGTGTTATTCAAGACACCTCTGGATGGAAGGATGAGACCAATCGAAAATCAAGAAAACAAAATGATGCAGCTTTGTAGTGAAACCATGTCCCTCTGTTCTTCCTCTTTTCTGGCTTTTGTTTTTAGGTCCTGCGCAAAAAAAAGGAGAAAGCAATGTGGGCTTCTCATGGCACAAGATCATAACTGGATGTGAACACAGGAGGCACATTAACATCAGGTGTAAATGTAATTAAGTTCAAATCATATCTGGAAATGCAGTTTAATGTAAAGTGTAAAATAATTCTCTGTGTCTCTAGGTAAAAGCTATGTTTGTGCCAGCTCATGCTCAGGGACGTATGGAAAAGGATACATGCATGACTGTTGTGTTCTTTTCTGTTTGTCAGAGCACATTTATGGCAACAAAATATCAATGTTTCCTGATGTAAGAAAAAGTAGTCCTCTGATTAAACCTGGGGGCAACTCACACTCACCAAATCTCATACACATGCACATTTCCTCCGCCAGACTGAGAGTGGCCAACAGTTTGGATGTTTTTTTTTGTCTTCAGGTGTGTGTGCTTGTGCATGTGTGTGTGTGTGGTTGGAGGTCCTTTCCTGTCACTTCAATGTTCTTTACCTGCTGGAGGAGATGATGATCGGTCCCCTGTGCTCTGCTCTGAGCCTGGTGGATGACAGGATCTAACAGAGCTGATAAACACAGACGCCCCACAACCCAGGCTGGCCTTGGCCCTGACAGTGACTGAACTGGCCTCAAATCGCCTTTGACAGGGAGCAGTGTCAACACACCTACAACACACACGCACAACCCGGGAGTGAGAATACACATGAACATACACACATACAAATAAAAAAGCCATCTTTACCCAAAAATATATGCAGTTCCGACAACGGCACACTCAGTGACAAGTATGGTGTGAAGCCCCAATAAAAGCAAAAGAAAATACATTTTGTTAAACATGCACACACACAAACACACACACACACACACACACACACACACACACAAAAGCTTAGCATGTCCAAACCTGCTGAAGCTGAAGTGAGCTGACATCAGCTCAAAGACATGATTGTCACATCACCTGCAATGGCATGAGGATGATTCGTGACAAACACCAACGTGTGTGAGGTGCTCAGTGTCATGTTGGAAACCGATCGCCAACAATACTCCGAGCAGAAGCAGTGGTTCCATGATGAAGATGATGGTGATGATACCTGTATGAGTGACGACAGAAAGGTAGGCTGGCAGCACACATAATTATACATAAGCTGATATTAATCGGGCGTATAACCAGTGGGTGGTTATCCTTAAAACCAGTGGGTGGTGCGATGGGAGCGACCCCCTGATATTCTATACATCCTCAATCCTCCAGGTTCCAGGTTGGAGATCAATGACTCAGGCGGCTTGGAGATACATATATTCATAAACAGCCCCAGTTGGTCCACATTCTATGGACCTGTTTTTTTCTTGATAATATATTAACTGGAGATGTAGTGATTGACTAGGTGGTTGTCGAGATTAGTGGTGGATCTGCTCTTTCAGATGCTTGTTCACTTCTCTTGTATTGGCTCTTCAAGTTATTCCGCATTTATACTGAATACTGCAAGAAAATACACATGATACATTATTCTACATTATACTGTAACATATGCATTAGTTGGGTTTCCATCCAGATGAAGAGCAAATCGTACCTACTTTTCCTAAAAATGCGAATTAAAGTGTTGTAAATACAAACTGATGTGCGTTTCCAATCTTTGTTATGACATGAATGTTGTCAGTTGCACCAGAGAAAAGATGGCGTTCCACGGATACATTGGTGAATTCATTTGAGTTTCGTCGGTACTTTACCACATCAGTCACAGGCTTCATGAACATCATCACCACCGTTTAAATACCATTTTTCTTTTTTGTCTTAGATCACCAAATTGGGAGGGTGTGTCTAACAGAGGACTGTGGAGAGGGAGGCAGGTCACATGATTAACTACCTCGCAAGTGTCGCTCCATTTGACATCTTGAAAAAGGGATGTTAGACCAGATGTGGAGGAAAATTCACCAAAGTTTTTAAGTGTTGCTCCAATTCATTTAGAGAGGATTTGATCTTGTTAGTCCAAATTGACAGCCTCAAGGCATTGCCAAGATGGCTCTTGAGTGTTGAAACTTGTTGAGGACCCCCCCCCCACCCCCCCACATACCTCACACACTGCCTCAAATAAAACTTAACATCTTCCTTTTTATCATTGCTCTTATACCACACACTTAAACAAAGTTTCCCCTCAGAAGTCTACTTTCTGTGGAAGCCTGGGGAGTTTGTGTCTTTTAATTTAATTTTAAAGTCATTCCTCTATGCTGCATAGGCACTGAGGACCCGGGTCATTCGTTTAATGTGGCGCAAGTGTTCGTCACACGGCGAGATCAAGAGCCAAACCCGAGCAGGGTGAATAAGAGCCCCATGAAAACCTCTCACCAACTTTAATGGAACGGTTCCCTGCTGAGCACCGGGGACTCACACACACACACACACACACACACACACACACACACACACGCTAATCAAGACATTTATCTTCTATGTAGAGAAAAGAAACTTAAGAACAGATCAAGCTGCAATAATACCAGGCCCCCTTGACAGTCAATTCAACATTCTGAAATCAAAGCTGTCATTGTTAGACTAATGTACGTCAAAGTGTTTAATTTTGCCCACTGCTATACAGATTTCATGTGAATCTAAGTACTGTAAGTATTTAAGCCTTAATATTCTGCAAGTAGTTCATACATTTTTATTTAGTAAGCATTTTGCAAATGTATATAAACCAAATTAAGAAATGTGGGAAACGTAAGAATGGTAAAAAAAAGGACTTGGGCATATAATTACTGCAATTTTT
This sequence comes from Limanda limanda, assembly GCF_963576545.1. Classification (NCBI taxonomy): domain Eukaryota; kingdom Metazoa; phylum Chordata; class Actinopteri; order Pleuronectiformes; family Pleuronectidae; genus Limanda; species Limanda limanda. The sequence continues at coordinate 21,885,680 of NC_083650.1, read as the reverse complement.
ATCAATAGCAATTTAACAACAAGTCCAACATATAATGTTGTTATTCTAATGCATTGTGCGAGTTTAGTGAGGAGGTATCACACATAATTCGTCATTCTCTGCCCAGAAAGCAGATCAATCTTTACATTTAAAAGAAATTATAAGGTGTCTTTAATTATGATATTTATTGATATTGACTGATATGAAATTTGTATATGATTTTTGGCCATATCATTCAGCCTTACTTGGTAAGAGGAAAGGGAAACAGATCGTGGTAGTGGACAAAGTAGTGAAGTAAGTAAGTGAAGTAAGAAAAGGAGCACCAACCTGAAGCTATATACAGTATCTGACCAGTATGTCAAGTTTCCTTGGTTTGAGTGCAAATGTTTATTGTTAAAATTCCACCGCTGCATGTCACAATGAAAATGTTTCCGTCATGTGAAGACAACTAATGGGTTTAGACCAAACAAGTGAAGAAATGACCCATTTGCGACGTATAAGATTTCCTGGCTTTGCCCAGAAAAACCACTGTGGTCAGGACTGACCAACAGCCGGAACTTTCTCTGCACAGATCACATAAAAAAACTCCACACAGTCCACAGACGACTAAAATCCCAGAAAACTGACTGGGCTGTTTGTCTTTTATTGTCAGGATCTGCACCAAAACCACACGTCTATATGAACACTGCCTTTTCTTCCCCAGCAGAAGAACAGATTTATATTGTATTGACGCCTGCTGTCACAAGGTTTAACAAAATGATAAATGCAGTTTTAAAAGAAGTAGTGCCCTTTATGATGCAAAGCATGAAGAGTGTGGAGGTTTGGGTGGAAGATGGGCGTCCAACAACCCTTCTGTTTCTTAGAAGAGACGGCAGTTTGCATCCTATCACAACTCATCATCAGCCAAGTGCTTTTTAAGACCTTAACCACATTCTTTCCTTAACCTCAAACAAGGGTTTTGGATGCAATACCACAGTTTGTTTGTCCTAACCTCAATCTTTAGCTTAGTGCTCCATATCTGCTGGGTATTTTAGAATGAGAGAATTATTAATATATCATTACTGAAAGTACTTCAGACTTCTGTAGAATCACGGATCAACAGTAATTGAAGTGGTAGAGTTGTGAAACGGCTGTGGCTGTGTTAATTCTTTAAGGAAGTCTTCTCTTATTTCTACTGGACTGAAATTAAAAACTAACTACAGCCTTTAATTTGTCTTGGACAGTCAAACTAGACTTAACCAAGAAGAAATACTTGAGTCTTGTTGCAGGGATCTCTAAGTAGCAAAATATGGTTATGATGCCCTTCTTTGCTGCAAATACTTGCAACAGATGCCTTTCAATTAATGGGAATCTGCATTTTCTGTCTTGATAGTGGACAATCTCTACTTGTTGATATTGTTCTGCTGAACCATGTGTCATTATCCGCATTTGATTATCAGTAACAGATTCACTACCAAACAAAATGAATAAATAATTTTGCATATTGTGTGTGTCAGGCAGCAAGTGATCACAAAGCTGTTTCATCCCCTCAAGCTCCAACCTTTGAAATGCAGGTTTTCCATTCATAAGAAGAAAACCATGGCTTTCTCCTTTCACTCACCACATACCTACTGCAGAGCTACTCATGTGTTCTCTGATGCACCACAACAATCCCTGTGTTCATATTTGAGCCTAGTATGATTTTTTTTAATGCTTTCTTAATTCAATAAAATAGTCAATATGCTAACACAATTCCAATATTATGCTTTTTTATTGTATCAGTCATGTGTGGCATTCTGTCCCATATATCAAAATATGACACTATTTCAGAAAGAGATTAAACAAAAGTGAATAGAAATGATAACGTTTTATAACCACACTGACACAAAATTAGCCACAACATTAAACCTGGTTTAATGATGTAACCACATGGGTGTCTATGTTTCCTGTTTCTAAGGGTTCATGATGAACCATCACTAATGTGATTTAAAAGTTAGCCTACATTTTTATTTTCCATAGCTTAATGGCTTAGCTTAGTCAAATTTACAGCATTCTGTGTATATTTTTTATAGCGTAGTTTGGAGTCCCAGCTCTAGTGCTACCTCTTTGCCAGGCAAGTAACATGACACACACACACACACACACACACACACACACACACACACACACACACACACACACACACACACACACACACACACACACACACACACACACACACACATTCACATAAAATGACAGTGCAGGCACACATACAGTATTTGTACACTTGTGGGTAAAGTTGAAATCAGCACTTATGGCACGATAATTAACTTGGACCCTCTGTCGCAGCGGCCCCTCCTGCTTCGTATTAATTGCTAACAGTGTTTGTCTTTCTAACTCTTGGATGAACCACTCTCTGAAAATATGGTCAGAAGTCTCCAACAACTTTTTTGCTTTCCCAGACTGGCAGATGCTGACCATTTGGAGCAACCAAAACAGAAAACAAACATGAAATCCCTCCTCTAATCCATTAATTAGAGCTCCATCTTCAAAACCAAATACTCCTGAACCTGGTTGTATTAATAAATAAGCAATATTAACAATGCTGATTCTCAGTTTTGGTTTGGGAAGACATGTATATTCTTGGTTTTAGTTCAAGTCAGCTGTCTTGTTGTGGGGGTGATCCACATGGCTAGTCAGGCGAGAGGTGAAAGTTGAAGGCGATGGCATAAATGCCTCCCTTTGCCACAGGGGCCGAAGCCCTCCACGTCAGCAGGGGGGCTTCTAACTGACGGCTTCCATGGTGTCAGAACATGTTAACTCCCTTTCCTGAAATATTATGCCCTCCAACTCAAGTGGCCAAATAAGCCTGATTTCTCAACAATGGTGAATAGTGAATATGGCTGCGCTTGAAAAGGTTTGTCCACAGCAACAGAAATGTCTCAAAGCTGCAAAATCATGTCCAAGTTGAAAACCTTGACAGCACAGGAAACACTGGAATGTATAAACAACTGGGATGTAGAGTGTGAACAGAAATGAGAGGGCAGCTGTCACATGTTCTATGCTCCATTACAAAAAAAGAAAAATGTACTTTGATGAACTTAGAATATTTTAATTTTAATTTTATCTGTTTGTTATGTTTCATCACTCTGAACTCAGTTGTTTGGATTGTAAATCTTGGGACAAAAGTGATGGATGATAGTGGATTTTAAAACCCTACAAAGAGTTTTTACCTGGTTAAACAGTCCTTTCTTAATAGTGTTGCCTCTTTAAGACGTTTAACAGCAATCGGGGAGGAAATTTTCTTTTTCTATAAGCTATTGTCAATGTCTGTGCTACTTTCCACTTTCCACTAGTCTGCTTACAGGTGGGAGATTGACCACCCTGGTGACTTGGATTTGGACTTGCAGCTCAAAACAGTGGAGATATCTGTGGACTGTGAAGCCGATTCTGCTTTTGGTTGAACAGGAGTTCCAGCAATTTGGTATTGCATTTTTCATAAAGCCAAAGATTGAAAAAATTGGCCGCTAAAATCACAGTTAAGATATCCGGATTTTTTCTCAAATAGGAATTATGGATAGAGCATTTCTCATGTCATAACCAATTCTTTGTACTTAGTTTAAGAGAAGAGGTAAACCGAAACTTAACGCTAGAGATATTAGAGGACTCGCCACAGTTTTAGTGTCCAACGTAATTTCTGTACCAGTATTTTAAATTAATAAATATATATACTTCATTCTATATTTGTATTTTAATATATTAAAGTATTTTCCAATCATCCTATTTTTGTGCTGTCATCTTTGTAACTATATCCCTCTATCCTTATCCCTTGTTTCTTCCATTCTGTGAATTTTAGCTCCCTTCTCGCTCGCTATCTATTTGTCTCCAGTCATCCCTGGTAGCACTCTGTCATCTATTGTTCGAGCTGGGAGTGATGCCAGCCTGGCTGAGCCTGGCATCTTGCAAGGCCCGCCAGGCTGTGCTTGAATGGAGAGGCAGAAAGGACCTTGGCTAAACTGGCACGTGCATCACAGGGTATGGGTAATGGCTCCCTTATGCCAAAGACTATATTCCTCTAATATAACTAATTCATCTGAGAGAAAGGGGGGTGGTCAGGGGGGACAGAGAGAAAGCAAGGGAGACAATCATAGAAAGACAAACTGTCAGATCAACAATCACAGGACACTAGGAAAATATTCTCTCACATGGTTCCAACCAAGGAGAGCACGCTCAGTGTTGGGCATGTGGTTGGGTTAGTTGATTATTTATGATATCTTATATTCTCTGTTATGTTCAACAAATTGGCCATCACAGAATCTGGTCTCTTCAAAAAACCAACAGTCTGTTGTCTCTGCTCTGATCAGAGAACTAAAAGAGTGATGATGTCCAATGGTACTTCTACAAAGGGTAGGTCAACTTTTCATCTCCTTAGTAAACGAGTATGGTGTTTAGTAATATGGTTCCAAGGTAGATACAATAGATGTCTGCCCGGGCCTTAGAGACCTTCCTTACACGTTATAAATAATAACTTAAACCTTTGCTAATATTAGTTACATAAAAATTGTCAACTCAAAATATCTTTCCCAGCTAACCTTACCGACACCCCAAACTATTATAATCCAGAAAGTACAAGCTATGCATAATCGGACACTTAAAGTAATCAAACAAGTGTCAAGGGGAATTTGCTCAAAACTGCTTTATTCAGACTGTTTGCAAATTGCAGGATATAATATGAAAATATGTAGTTTCATTTTGGACAGGGGGGTATAACAGCACAATAATACTACATTACTGCTTTATGTTAAGGTACGATGTCTGTAAATTTGCCTTTCTGGTGTAATATTCAATACTTCTTACTTGTCATGTAAGGAACTAATTGTGATTAGTCTAAAACAGTCTGTGGCCAGAGATGATTACACAGCTCAGAGACAGGACAACAGTCATGAAAGAAGAGAATGGAGTGCAGTATGTCACGTCTGGTAGTGTGTAAGCCCAGCCAACGCCTCCCCACTTACCCCAGACCACATACCAGTCTGGCAAGCAGTCTGTGCCAAGAAGCCAATGCTACTGCATTAAGACTTAAACCCTCAAAACTCTGCATGTGTGTCTGTGTGTGCATGAGTGACATTTAGACTACTCCACTGCCATTTATGTTGGCATCACAGTGTATACCACAGAAACACAGCGTTTGCGCCAAGTGTTGCTGATGACTCTCTTTATCCATTGCAGTATGTAGGGTTGGTAAAATCACACAGACACAAACACGCACACACAGCGTGCAGCTCTTAAGAATAGCCAACTGGCGCAGATGGCTGTAAAAATATATTTGGAGCCATAAGCCTTGAGGACACTGTAAGGAAAACTACCCAAGTAAGAAACTCGGAATACTACAAAGAAATTGTGCCATAATACAGCAATGAATAACCAGTATATTATTATAAGAGTTGGATTTCACCAGTTTGTGAGATCTCTAGTACCCTCCCAGAATGCATGTGGAGCTTGGGGATTTGGAAAACATTTTTAATTTGTTGAATATTCATTTATTCTTTCATGGATTTGTAACAAGGCAATGCTCGATTAGGTACCACATTTGAGAGTTTCGGTCTTCAAGTGTGCATTAGTGTCTTACATCCCACGTTGTCCACAGCCTTGGACGACACCATATCCTTAGAAAGATAACAGGTGGCCACTCCAAGCTTTTATCATACTGGTTAGACTGCGTTTCAGCGTTGGTCATTGATAAATGTTTATGTTTCGGGACCTTGTGCACTGCAGATGAGTTGGGTTGTAACAACCTAAATAAAACACTATCAGGATTTTCATTTTTACGGATAACTTCTTTTGGGTTATGAACATAGAGTGGATCAAGCGTTATCAGGCATTATAAAGGTAGACCAAGTGTAAATGCCATAAAATGTAAAAGCCAACTACACACATAAAGACCAAAGGGATTCAAACTGGTAAACTTCTGACAGGGCGGCCCTCATATTTCCATAACTATATGTTACACCTTCCACTGAAAAGGGGCCATGAAGGTCACCTATTCAAGCAGCTTATAATGACCCACAGGTACAATTTATAATCTGCCTCTAATGGCTCTAGTAATGGTGACGGGATCAAAAGTCAGAACCTGATGTTGATGTCATTATATAAAAAGTGATTAAGTCCACATATGGATGAGATGACTTTCACAGTGTTTCCTGCTTCAAACTGAAAATAAATGTTGTTACTTAAGTTGGTAGTTACTTTAATACAAACCCCATCTTGTCCTTGACCAAGTAGTTTTTTGGTAAACCTGGTTTTCACCACATTTAATACATCCCTTAAACCTAAAGTTCGATGCATGATGAACGTCCTACTGAGCCAACATGCTGAAGTGCAGTTGGTTCCTACCAACCCGATGCCATATAATGGGGTGACGGCCCACGTTACCATTCAACATCCAAAATATATTTCAGTTATATCAAGCTGATAGTATGACCATATTTAAATAATACAAACTTAGAAAAAGAACAAAGAAGTACTACTTGCTAATTTATACAGTGCTCTAGAGAGATGTTGGATTGACTGTAATGCAGGGTCTATTTTGATTACTATATACTCAATATTATAAAACAAAATGTGATGTGCATGCAATTTTTTCAAGAACAAACCTACATACTTAAACTACATCAGTGAAACAAGTGAAAACAATCCTCTAGTAGGCTAAAAAGTTATTATACAATAGTTATATAAATATAGTTATGTAATAACTATATGCATTTTCACTACTGTAATTGTGATTTTAAGATTCAATACTTGATTATTGAGTCCCATGGGCTGTGTGTGTGGGTGTGTGTGTTTGTGTGTGTGATGGAAAGAGAACATAGCGGACAAGTGTAGTATAGTGCCGTGCCACAGGGCACCTTAACACCAGGGCTAAATTCAAAGTGAAACAATAATTCCACTCTACTTCTGCTTCTGTCATGTTGAGAAATGTAATTTAAGGCCAGTGAGTTCTGACCCCAAGGCACTACTGTATACCACGCTTTCTCTGAGAGCCCGGTGTGTGTGTGTGTGTGTGTGTGTGTGCGTCTGCGTCTGCGTGTGCGTGTGTCTGTGTGTGTGTCTGTGTGTGTGTGTAGGCCAGGGAGACCCCAGGTTAAATCTGTGTCCCATTGGTGATTTTAGACAGCTGTGTCCCTTACTTCCTCTGCCCTGGAGGCACAGAACACACACGTGTGGACGTAAACATGCCCAGTTTAAAAAACAGATTCACTGGGATGATCATCACCTGTGTGACATTGTAAAATCATAATACGTTCTCAGGATTTATTCTCTGTATAATGTGAATGTTATTTTTAAAATGTTCATATACCATATTGCCCAATCTAAATAGATTTATAGATATTTAACATATTGTTACAGGACTAAAGAGTTTATGTCTTTGTCTTTGACCTGCTGCTTCCCTCCCTCCGTCACGCAGTCCATGTTAGAAAAAGAGCAAATTCCCATTTTGACATTAGTTTGATACAAAAAGCCTATATTTTCATACGTGACTGCTTTTATCATCAGTCCTCATTGTCCTGTTCATTCATACACATTGTGGATTCATCCTTAGCTCAGTAGTGAATCGAGCCTGAGTGAGCTCAGAGATAGCCAGTAATGATACTGACAGGGCTGGTAAAGTCCTTATGGGTTATTTAATGGTACACTGGCCCACCAATGCAGCTTCTCAACAGGATTTGGCCTGTAGTTGCGATGGCCAGTCAGACTATGGAAAGAGCTCCAGGACTTTCTATGCAATTGTCCAAAAATTCCCAAAAGGCCTCCTTACCAATCTGTACTCATTTCAGAAATATCAGTTTTTTCAGTATGAGGAACGCATATCTCCACGACTGTTCATCTTTTTTGTGGCTGCTGATGAATGAATGTGTATGGTGTTGTTTTTTAATTTTAAATGAACAAAACTTGAAGATCACTGTTAATGTCATTTTATTCTATTATCTATTTGTATCAGCTTCACACTTGTATTGCATTTGTAAAACATGTATATTGTTTAGGGCCCAGGGAAATGCAATGTCTAATTCAGTGTGATTTGGACTCAGTAAGTTTGAATAAACAGGTGACCAGAACTCAGCAGCAGCGCCTGTCACTCAACAACCTATATGACATTGTTGATCACAACAGCCGCATGTACACATCAGTGGCAGTGAAAACTGATCCTCCACTCTGGGGAAAATCAGAGAGAGACAGAGTCGAGCTACACTGACCAGGTTAACACCTCTTTGTGCAGCAAAGTGGCTTCTGTAGACTGTGTTTCACTGCCGGTCTTTTGTTGCCAGAGCAGGGCACTTTTCCAGTTTCAGACAGAAAGATGCGACCAGCATTACCACAAGCCAAGCAGGCAGGTTTAGAACAGCACCGCTCTATCTAATTGCAGTGCACTGTCCTAGTTCTGTTACATCAAAATAATGTTGAGCACAAGGCCTAGCCAACTTTCCAAGAGTTCCGAGGTTTACGACCTCAGGTGTTCAGGGCCGAGCTCTTGTAGATGCCAGTGTAAGCTGATTGGGGAAAAGATTTACAAAATGACGCTTTATAAAACATACGGCCATGATTTCATTAGTCCAGCCTGTGCCCAGTCAATCGTTTTATGATGTGCAAATGGTGATTTACTGAGAAGTTAGAATACACATCAGAGAAATGAGTGGAGGGTTGCCAACTCACAGAGTGACTAAAGCATGATCCTTACTGAAAGTGTTCCAATTTGCACAGATTGTTTTTTTTGGGTTATTTTTCCTGCAAAATTAAACATATCCCCAAAGTCAGTTCAAGTGCTCTAGCCTATTTCATATATATATATATATATATAAGCTGCATGTGTACATAATCAAATGGTCTGTCATTGTGTGTGTGTAAATTCTATCCATGTATCAATCTTTTACTGCCTGCCCTTTTGTGTGTGTGTGTGTGTGTGTGTGTGTGTGTGTGTGTGTGTGTGTGTGTGTGTGTGTGTGTGTGTGTCGTTCAGACAGGGGACTCTCTGTGTTGTCTAGGGCCAGGCAGGGTCTCGATATGGTTAGTAAGGTCATGGCAAGCCAAGTTATTGCCTAATTAGATTACTGCACACATCCTGCTTAGAGGCTACACAAACACACAGTAAGACACACACACACACACACACACACACACACACACACACACACAGTGAAATGCACAGTCGGTGATAAGAACACATACACACAAAAATAGACTCATAACCAGACACACATTTTCTCCTACTCATCTACTTTGTGTATGGGTGTGTTTTGTGTGTGTGCGCGTGCGGACAGGAAGAGAGAGGCCCAGACTGCTTCTGACCCTTCAAAGGTCTTGACCAGTGTAGCCCTCAAGAACATCTGTACCACACGCATACAAAGAGCATACACAACAGAATGACATTTCCTGTCCATGTTACAAAGAACAGTGGATGTAAACAAGCCTTGATCTTTTCAGACATTCATTCTTGTTTTCTCTGCTTCTCTCCTGAACACTTCATCTGTAATGTGTGTGCGTGTGTGTGTTCTCCAATCACTTCTCTGTACAAGATAGAAAGCAGTATTGTTACATTAAAGCAATAAACAAATAAGATACCGATATGCTGTCTTCATTTCCATGAATTGATACAAGCTAAATAAAAGTACCACATTAAAGACGACTGCTCAAGAAGTGGAAACCAATGTTGCTCAGTCACCTGGACATGAGAGGCCTGATATGACTTAGATGTGACTCAAAGAGGAAACTGAACAGTGACAGGAAGATTTTTAAATCTGAACTTTGTTTTAGTAACTTTGCTTTGTAGGCAAAATATTTTTTTTTTGTGTGCAAAACAACAGCAAGTTCATCAGGGCAAGATAGATGACCAAATACACTTTGAAATGTGTGTATGCATACTATCTGTAGTACTTATTTGGATCAGTAAAAAAAAGCGAATGACTCAATTTTGTTCCTGCTTTATAAACACAAGTACAGTGGCCGTTTTAAACATGGGCTGTTTTCTTGGCCTGTGTAAATCCTCTGGAGATACTGTCACTTTTTACTGTTTTTAAAAAGCAGAGCTATTTAGTCTATGGTGCAGAGTAAAGTTAGAAAACTTTGTGTCTATCATACCTGGTTTTATCTGCGGACAAGATTTTATAGTCAAAGTTTTAATAATATGAAACTTTGAATTTTTTGAATTATTGATCATGTCTGTGGTTTATATATACATTTGAATGATTTACTTAGCTGCTTTATTTTTTTCCAAAGCTTTCCAAAATAAAGATCTGTCATCAAGCTTGACACAAAGCATTGAAGCAACAAAAACAAATGTTGTGGTTTTACTTTGAAGTATTTGCCAAACAGGAAGTAGGCCGAATAATTTTGTTAACATGGGAGGGCAGCACCCTCTATACCGGCAACTTTTTCTTTGTCAGTCTCATATCGTAAAATAAAAAAAAAATGGAATATATACCAAAATGATGTGGCAGCGTTTTTGACCTGCATTGACCTAGTTACAGAAAGCTGCTGTAGTTTATCTGAGGACGTAGAAGAAGATTTAACTGAGTCTGCAGACTGACCGTTTAGGCATGCTGCCCCCTGCTATGGAGAGCTGGGTGCTTCTTTAAGCAATTTTCATTAATATTGAATGTATCACATGACTGGCTGGAAAGATATGTGTTCCACATGCAGCGGACATAGGTAAATGTTTGTGGAACCATCATGTTCCCTGACTGTTTCATTAAGCTTGTATAAAACAAGCTTAATGAAACAGTCAGGGAACATGATGGTTGAATTTTATAGGAGAACGGTGGCAGACCAGTTCGACCACTTGTAATTCATGCTAATGACTGGAAATATTATATGTCATAAATGTTAAAGCTATATTTCAATGATTAATGGGCAAAGTCCATCTGCTGATGAAGACTATGGGAGACAGTCAAAGGTCTTGAATTTGAGAGTACCTGTAACCTTGAGTTGACCTTGGGTTTCTTGTCTTTCTTTGGTTAACATTGGTTTCAATGGCAGAAAGAACCTTCTCTTGGTAGTTCCATGTATAAGGGTATACACTACTGTAACACATAATTGTATGCACTTACCTTTTTGTATTTATAACTTTATATGTGAATTTGAGATGCACTCACTTCCTGTTGGTGTTATTGTGCGTACAGTATATACATGTACATTTGTCTGCCATTGTTTCTGTAACTTTTTTCCAGAACTCAAGTTTTAAGCCCAAACTCAGACATTTTAGCCAAGATGCAGCAGCACGAGAGTAGATACAGGCCTGCTTTTAAAAACCCAGTTTTCTGTCCAGCCGAACAAACAGTCCTCCTCCTGACAACCTCCTGTCTCACTCTGCCCTCCTCCTTCATCCCTTTCCCTACCACATGCTGCAAGACGCCTGATCCTTAATTGTTGCTATGATCGGTGGGATTCATATAGGCTCATTAATATCTGTTGTTCACACAATCATCCCACATGTCTCTCTTCTAACTGATGCATCCCTTCCATCCTGTGCCAGTCCTCTCTTCACATCTCCTCACCTCCGTTTTTATCTCAGTCCACTGTCCCTTGCCCCCTCTTTTCTCCCATTTCCATCTATTTATTTTCACCCACTTACGTGACCCCCCCTCCCCCTTCTTGTTCACTGATCGCACATAAATTAACACTGAAGGCTTCCATAATTGCTTATGTAAAACTCACACTAATGCACACATCGCTCCCTATTTAACGGGTCTAATTTTATCCCCCTGCACCGTATCACCCGCCCCACTAATACACACGGTTTTTATGCTAAATGATTGATGTCTCACCATACCACATTTTCCACTTCATTAATAAAAAATTGTGTCTTTATTTATTAATGGGTAATATACATATACATGTATTTATGATTCAATTAGAGCAGCGATAGAACTGCAGGCGGGACCTATAAGAGGGAATTTACTGTGTAAGCTTGACGATCTAAGTGCTTGGTAATGTATCTGTGTTAAGATATTGCTCCTCTTGCCATGTGAAGACTTTTATTGCACTGTACAGTAAGGAGTGCTGTGCATTAACAAAGGTATAGATGTTTAACATGCAGCCCTGGTGTCACAGAGACTAAAGAGAATGCAGCTAAACTGTGTTTAGTTCTAAGTCTAGCAAGAGAAAAATGTGGGATCAAGACTTTGGATAACAGACATAAAAGATCATCACTTTGTTCTTAATAATAAGAGAAGCAAATGTTAAGTTTAAATTCAAATAGAAGTTATCTTTTTGGTGTCTCTTTTAGATTTCATCACAGTAGGTGAAAAAGATTAGGAGTAGATCAAAAACAGTACAAAGGTTTCCTACTTCTTGTTGATTAGGCTGGGCATTAATGCTTACGTGCATTCAAAATCAAAACTACATTTTAGGACAAATACATGAGTGAAGTACAGTCAAGTGGGAACTAGGACTTTACACCAGACTCAATGTCATTACTTTAACCAAGAAAGCTGTGTGTTTCCTCTGAGAAGACTTGTGTCAGACTGTTTAGATGTTACAGGTTGAAATAGCTCCATTGGTGACCAGGAAAACAGCCCTGCTACATTTACTTTATTTTCCTGTGAAAAGTGATTTACTTTCATCATTCGAGAATTTCATTCAACAATGAATACCCCATTCATCTGAATGCTTACTGAACATGCTTACTGAATGTTTATGAGCTTCTTCAATCTTTGTCCACACATTATGCTATAGAAGCAATAAGAACGCTAATTGTAAGATGTATGCTATTAATTAAATGTATTATTAGTATTGGCTTAGACTTTTTAAGTCGCTGCTTATGAGTCAATCATTGATGTCAATCAAGAAGTATGATCCTTTTTTTATGTCCTAAACCAAACCTAAAACTTTTAAGAAACACTTACATACATCAGTGTGATAAGAACTAGTCGACAATAGAATTGATAGAACTCAACTTTTTAGTTTGACCAACATGGAGGAGACAGGGTTTATGACCTATACAGCACTTTCAGGGCACAGTCATGTCATCAGATCTTTATATACAGTCATTGGATCTGATGAAGACATCTGTTGGAGTATTTAAATGGCTCAAGCTCAGAGAGCATCACTTGAGAGTAGAAAAGCCTTTGGGTAACATGACTTTAACACAGCTGTATGGAAATTTTCAACACATCTGAGCGAAACGTTATCAACTTTTGACAAAATACAGGGCTGATGTGTTTTCAGAGTGTATGGATGTGGGCCAACTCAATCCAATAAAAAAGGTTTACCTTGAGATACAGTATTTTGTATCAGAATGTTAGTTAATTGTTTTGTGTTCATTTCAGTGTTGTAGAGTAATATTGAGGGTCAAGGCCACTTCAGATTTTGAGTTTTCATCCCACACACAGTACAAGGCTGAGGGTTATTCAAACTGCGCTACAGAGAAGAAGTCATCCTTCACATGTTACTAAGAATAGAAAGATATCATGATTATTCGTCTAGGAGTAGGTAAATGCTCAAACTCAGCAATGTGAGCATTTATCCTATTATCAGAGATATTGTTTTTCCAGTTTTATCCAACAACTTCCCGTTTTTACGAGACACACACTAACAGGATTACTAGCCTTGTAAATCAAGTCCCAAGGAGGACACTCATTTGCTTGAACCATTACTGCTGGGCAGTACTGGCTACTAAATCAGCCTATATAAGCTGGGGTTTTTTTTCTTCTTCTTTTTTTAATGTGTGTGTTTGAGCGTGTGCATCTGACCGCTAACCTAATAGAAGTCAGTATAACCCTGCTGGCGGAGAGCATGCAGCCACAGAGCTAATAGAAAGATAATGAGTCCATCCGTACTCACGCCTCTATTAAATCTCTCCTTAATACTCTCTCCCTGGAATGGTGGGTGTATTAGAGCCTGCTCCTCCTTTATGACTGCAGCGTTATGAGAAAAGTGAACAGTCAATGAATATTCATGGTCCAGCGGAGGTAAATACTTCTTACAAACCGTTTACAGCTAGAATTGGAGGTGATTTCAAGACACAGCATTTACTGTGGGCTGTATTCGAGACCAGCTACAACTACCAACAATATACTAATGCACTTTTTTTGGAAAAAGGAATGTAAATCTTCATGACAGCTAAATACTGTTGTTCTGCTGTTATATAAACGCACTGTTATTTAGTAACCCTAGTTCCATTGAGATTGGCCATCTTGTCGATACTACCATAGACTCACTTTGAGTAACATTAGACTCCATAGAGCCTCTAAAAAAGGCGTGTGTAAAACATAGTGAATTAGCTCCCTGGTATAATTTTAATAAACATGAATTAAAACAAGCTTCAAGAAAACCAGAAAGAAAGTGGGGCTCCAACAATTGGGTGGGAAATCACCTAGGCTGGAAAGATAGTCTTAAGGTATATAAGAAGGCCCCTCCACAAAGCAAGAGTTGAATATTACTCCACATTATTAGAAGAAAATCAAAAGAACCCCATGTTTCTCATCAGCACTGTATAAATTGTCACCATTCAAAATAAAATCTACGATCTCCTGCGCTCAATTGATGCTAATGCAACATAAAGCAGCAGCTTCTCTACTGATCACCCTTGATCAGTCTTAACCCACAACTTGTATCTTAGATCCCATTTCTACATTTAAAGAAATCCTGCTCCTCATAAAAAGTAGTTTAATGAACACAATCAATATATCATTATCATCAGGATTTGTACCATAATCATTTAAGCTTGTAATTAAACCCCTTCTCAAAAAAAGAAAACTGGACCCGGAGGTTTTAGCCAACTACAGACCGATATCCAACCTCCCTTTCCTGTATACGAAGACTTTCAGTCAGGGTTTAGAGCTCATCACAGCACAGAGACAGCCTCGGCAAAAGTCACGAATGACCTTCTCATAGCTTCAGATCAGGGGTTTGTGTCTGTCCTCGTCCTGTTAGATCTCAGTGCAGCATTCGGCAATATCGATCATCACATTTTACTACAGAGACTAGAACAGTTAATTGACATTAAAGGAACCGCCCTAAGCTGGTGTGAATCCAATTTATCTGATCAATTCCAATTTGTGCAAATTAATGTCATTAGGGTCATCTGTGTGCTCCAAAGTTAACCACGGTGTTCCTCAGGGTTCTGTGCTCGGACCCTTTTTTTTCACCTTATATATGCTCCCATTAGGGAATATTATCAGGACACACTCAGCAAATTTTCACTGCTCTGCGGATGACACCCAGTTATCCCTATCAATAAAATGAGAACAATGTCATAATTGACCAAACTTCAAGCATGTTTCAAGGACATAGAAACCTGGATGAGCCGCATTTTTCTCCTATTTAAACTCCGATAGAACAGAGGATCTAATACTCGGCCTAGTACCCTAGGAAGACTGCTTGATATACAACATGCCTACTCACATATTCAACCACTAATGACAATAACTCCTCAATTAATTCTTCAGACAGTTAGTTATGTAAAAATGGTTTAAAGATTGATACACTTCTTCATTATCTTTATAATTATCTGAGGTTTCTACGTTATTCTTCCACTGAGGGTTAAGGACAGAGGATGTCCAACTTGTTAAAGCCCAAGAGACAAATTTTGATTTGTGAATATGGGATATACAAATCAAATTTGATTGATTGATATTGATAAATAGCGCAATAATCTTGAAAGTAGACGTGCCTGATGCTTGATGCTGACATGATTGTAATGATGACAATAATCACATGTTTTATGCTCGGGACAACATAGATCGCTTTGCTGCTAACGTCAACTGCTAGCTATATATGCAATGCTAAAGTTAATTACACCGCAAATAAAAATCCTCAACCAGATGAACCCAGGTTGACCAGCTGCCTCTGCCTCCTCTCTCACAATAACATGAATTAATTGGCCACGGCCTACGCTTGAGTAATTATTCAAACACAATTTGATTGGCTGGTTCTTCTCCTGCCACAGGAAGATTTGAACAATGCAGCGTGAGCAACATGACGTTACTGAACCACAATGCAGTTTGGCAACGCATGACATCACCCAATTCAAAGTGAGAGAGCAACTTTCCGTTAAAGCCTCCAATAATTATGTTTTTGTCCTACGTAAGAGTATCAAATGGACAAAGGTCAAGAAACCAATGCAACTTGCTGTTTTTTTTAATGCGTATTTGATTTGGATCAGTGGGCATGTTTTTAATTGTAATATTTTCAATTAAATGTTGGCACCTAAAGTGAAATTTGGGCGCCCTTGAATCAGCAGGCTAAAGGTGGGCAAGTTAATCATAGCAACAAGATCAATGCATCATATTACAACTGACAAAAGATATTCTATTTACTATGGGATGGGCCAATGGTACAACCCTGATCATAATCTGGAATCAAACCCCGTCTCCTAAACATGATGTTTCTATGTAACTGAACTCTAACACCAAAATGTAACTGCGATTAAATTACATGAATTATTATTGTGATGAAGAAGTGTTTTAAATTTACCTGGAAGTTGCAAAGTAGTGAATACTAACCTTATAAGTAAAATGCTCACATTTGTTTTGAACCAAAATATAAGATTTTGCAGTACACTATCCACTTGTAGGGATTAAACAGGATATCGTTAATTGGCTACATGGTGTCACGGCACATGGTTATGGTTAGAGAAAGATTGTGGTCGGGTTTAAGACAGAAAAAGGTTATATAGCCAAAAACATCTTTCACTAACTGTAACCAAAGTGCCCTTGATGCCCAAACCACAGATGGGACTCTGACAGTTGGAGCTTTGTAAATTCACCATTTACCCCAAACCACCTTCTGGCAAATCCGCTGCCATTAATAAAAGTTCATTCAAAAATACTTTGCCTCTGAAGATAATCCAGCCAACAATTATGCTTCCTACAAAGTACATATTGTTGTTGCTGTTCCCTTGTAATGAAAGATACATTTAAGAAGACAGGGTTCACAAAGCTGTACTTGTGTAGAGAAGAAGCCCTCCTCTTCGATTTTCCCTCTATTGACATGTCCATTCATATTTACTTACTACAGTTGTGCTGCAGGTTGATCTGAAAACTGCTTTTTGAAATTATTATAACATATTATTAGTATATATTGTATAGTGAGTATTTACAGCATCAGGTCAGTGCATGTGGGCTTGTGGCAAAATCAATTAAGAGTGTGCTCATAGTATTGATGTAACATGTCGCACTGTGACACTATAGCTCAGTGATGACGAGCTCGAAGGCACAGGACTGGTTTTGGTTTACCACACAAAACTTGTTAGTCGGACAAAATCATGGAGAAAATAACCAGACTTTTCACTTAAATCAAATAAAAACATCATAATAAAGCAAGCTAATGAAAAACATTAAGAAAAAATATTAAGCCAAGTCAAACAAGATGGGACAATTGTGAAGTTCCTTCAGACTCCTTCTGGCCACCCAATAAATAACACATTCAATAACAGTTTTTAAAAGTCTGGTTGTGGCAATTAATGATTAAACTTGTGCTGAGCCACAGAGTGGAACTGTTTCTGTTGTGTCAGACACATATGGAGACAGTAAAAGCTGAATTCTTCCTGTGCAACCTGGATGTTTTGTGTATCAAAATCGTACAGATATACAAATTCCACTCAATGGATTTGTCCCTTCCGTCGTGCACAACACCTTGGACCAGCAAGGTGGCTTTTGTCCAATGTTGCCAATTTTTTAGCGCTGAATTACAGAACAAAACACGTGCGCGCATATTCTCACAATCTGCATCACACGCTCTGTCAAACGTACACATACGGACGGACGCATGAATACAAGCCCCGAAAAGAGAAAGGCGCACGGATATCCAAGAATATTTTGATATGTGTTGAGGGTTTGAGGATAATGCAATGTCACCCCTAATACCCAGATAGAGACACAATGTCCCTGCCACTGCTTTCCTTTTACATGTAAAAACAGCGGAGATGGCACATATGAATGACAATGCGGCTTGTGTCAGTGCAGGCTGACTTATTGGGGATGTATTGTGCAGGCCAGGCCAGCTTACTTCACGCCGCTGTGTTATTTACCCCTTTTTTCCTATTACCAGTGCATTTTTATTGCGAAGGGAATCGAGAAGATGTAATTGCCTACCAGGTATCTGCTTGCATTATCAGGCCTGGGATGGCATTAACTATAAATAGATAAAGGACATTATGCAGCCATATTGTGTAGTGTGTGTGTGTGTGTTTGTGTGGTGGGTGGATGATAGGACCAGCGAGTGTTTTTGAAAGTGTGTTTGATTGTGTGTGTGTGTGTTATTTGATTTATTCAAACTACACAGCCTGTGGTTTATGACAGATAGGATATACAAATCTATTGTGAGGTTAGAATTAGATATTTGACCAGACAATGGGATAAGCTGCATCTCCAGAAGTGACCCGCATAAACCCTGGCAGTGTATGGTTACTGTATAGGTACAGTGTGTGTGTGTGTGTGTCTGTCTCTGGAAATACTTCAGAAAAGAATGCACGGTGCAATTTAACTTCCTTTGCATTGAAACGAGGTGTGTGTGTGTGTGTGTGTGAATGTGTATATCTACGTGTGTGTGTGTGTGTTGTCTGAAACCGGTATCCTTCAGGCAAGCTGAGCAAGGTGTGTAGCTACAGAATTGTCTATTTCCCTTCTCTTTCTTTCATTCTCTCTGTCGTCTGTCTGCTTCAGTCTGGCTGTGTGGGCACAGACAAAGTCAAACTGCTGCTCGCACATATTTGGGCAGCTATTTAATTAAAAGTGGATTACAAGAGTGTTGGGTAAACAAAGATCAGATTAACAAATAGGCCGTCACTGCTTTCCCATTTGCTAATGCAAATTTGACTTGACGATGGGATTGGTCGTGCAGAAGAACGGCTCCGCCACTCCGGCGGAATATTAAGACCCGGTCTGGAGCTCAAGTTAAGTCGGGACGACTCGCAGAAGTTGGCTAAGCCCCCATCCTTATGCCCAGTGTGTGTGTGTGTGTGTGTGTGTGTGTGTGTGTGTGTGTGTGTGTGTGTGTTGTCTTGAAAGATGCTTCTTTTTTTTTATCTCTGAGATGTGGTTCTTGATTTGGATGATGCAGTTTCTGCAGCAGATGATGAAAAGCATTTTCTGGGTTTTTTAAAAATATTTTTAAAGCAAACCGAGAAATATTTAAACAAAGAAACACAGGTTAGCTTATAGATACCATATTAGATTGATGGAATTTGTGTTGAATGGAAGCGACTTCTAGGGGTTGTTTGTATACACACCATGGCTGCAGTGGCCTGTGCTGGAATCCAGCCCGGGCCTTCGCCTCTTTCTCCCATAATTCTCTCTGTCTTTCTTTCCACTCTCCAGATTCACGAAAAATGTGATAACAAGAGTCATCACAATAACTTGAAATCATTTTTAGCAGAGAAGCACCTACAACCCTTGAGGATTCCTTGAACTTCCTCAATGACAGCCAGAACTCTCCAGGTAGATGGAATCCAAGCATTTCATTATCATTGTCCAGTTTGTCTTGACCTGTTGGGTTAAAGTTTTAATCATACTGACTAAGCTGCTCTTCGTGCCCGGCCGTCACAGTCCAAATAGGAATATGTGCTGAGTTGAAGAAAATCAAACCATCCACTCACACTGAGCCCTTCATAAGGTTATTTTTGTCCTGATAAATTCCTCTCAAATTTAATATTAGGTACCTTCTCCTTGACTTGTGTTGGCCGATCCATGCTAACCTCAACCATCATGGAAATCCATCCATCAAGACATTTCATACAAAACCCCAAAAGTTGACCCCATGGAGACACCAGGCATCAAACAAAGTCATAAGGGTTCATCATCTTGGAATCATTCCAATAACACCCAATATTTGGATTTGAAATAGATCTATGTATCTATCTATCAATCTATTTACCAATCTATCTATCTATCTATCTATCTATCTATCTATCTATCTATCTATCTATCTATCTATCTATCTATCTATCTATCTATCTATCTATCTATCTATCTATCTATCTATCTATCTATCTATCTATCTATCTATCTATCTATCTATCTATCTATCTATCTATCTATCTATCTATCTATCTATCTATCTATCTATCCATTCTGACAGAGTATCTATCTTTGTCTTTGTCTCTATTTCTTTCCCCACATCTCATTCAATTTTTTTTACCCTCTGTCCACATCCCTCACGCCCCCTCGGTCCGTGTGTCCCAGAGTTTTGGACAGGGTTCGACCTTGCTGTGATAGACTGTTGCTGTGTTCATTCCTCTTTTTCAGGACACCTCTCAACTCCCCCGGTCACAGGAGAGTGGGAGAAAAAGAAGAATGAAGTGGAGTCGGAGGTGGTGGGATGGATTTATTGACGTGGGGCTCGGGGCTCGGGTCGATGCATCAGAGTCTGGATCATGGTGGATGATGAGGCCTCTCGGTGTCAGGGACAACTTCATACAGGCCGGGCCACGTGCACAGCTCTGTGCAGCTCTCTGTGTAATCTATGCAACTCTCACTCTTTTAGCTCGGAACTTTTCCTAATTGTTCTGTCAAACGCTAAATCGTCATAATCCTCTTTACGATTCTATTTTTTGTGCAGATTTCTTTTTGTGTGCCGTGTCAATTGCCGTCTGTGTTTTTTTTACATCGATACTCAGAGATCAACTGTCAAATCAAACCCTGTCACATTGATTGAGTTCACGTTAAACACTTTTCCAGCTCAGCAGTCGCTGATGGTAATCGTCCAATTCTTCATTTCCCAATCCAGAAATGTAGAACTCTAGAGGGTACGTTGGGTAGAAAGACGTATAAGCTGCTGCAACTCTGACACATATCCTCACAATAGCAACATTGTTCGTGATTACCAGAGATGGAAGTGAAATGGATGAGTGAATTATGGCTCATGTCTGTCAGGAACCAAGGTTGTTATTTGTGCCCATAATGGTGAATAGATCAGGGGGGAAAAAAGTGTGTGACTTCAACTGTATGCAGCATATTTGTTTGTGCAGCTGAAAACTGTTACACGGTGTCATCCTGTCAATATTGTTTTGGACGGCAGGGGCAGTTTGTATGATTTGTGGAAGTGATTAATCAGTAGACTGCATCAAGTGTCGGCTGTTTATTGTCTGTCTTGGTCGTGCACATCACAGGAAAGAACAAGACTGAGAAATCAAACTATGTGCTAATGACCAAAGACGATTGTTACTCCTATATACCACAGTTCTATAAAATACTGTTTATGACATTGTATCTTTTGGATATAAATTAAATCTCGATTAATATTTGTTGCTTTTATTTGAATGTCCATATAACTTTGTGTACATAAAACTTGCATGAAAACAAAGGAATATAAATGGTTATGGAGCACAGGGAACATCTGATGGTAAATCTCTTTTTTCTAAAGCAGCGCCTCTTTGTGGGCACTGCCTGTGACATGTTCTTTAGTGGCCTCTTCTTTGATGTTTCATTCTGTGCCATTTTAACAAGGCTCTTTTTCTTGACTCACACATTAAAACGGACAAGATCCCAATGCAGCAGTTGCCAATTCTGTTGACTTTTAGTAGATTTATTCTCGTTTAAAGCAAAAATAGCAATTAATTCCAGTGTCACCAGGTTTGCTAAGAGAAAAGGAGCCTCAGTGCCAGCCCTTCCTTACTCCTGTCACAGATCATCTGATTTATCACTATTAACAATAAATCCAAAAATAATTTGATACAGTGTTAATTTGACAATAATTTATGAATCAAAATTGTCCCAATTACCTACCAATCTTGTGAGAATACATTTCATAATAAACACATGTTCACTGTTCTAATGGTTTCATGTCCATCACTTGTTATCCTGTGGTCCGCTCAGAGGAGATGAAGAAAACAATGTCAGAGAACTGGAATCATCAAGTCAAATAATAATTTTAATATGCCGGGTCATCATGAAGAGGACAGGAAGAGAAAGTAAGCTGACACTTTGCACTGATTCTGGGGTTGGAACTGTGTGTTGTTTGGTAATGTTATGAATAAAACACTTAAGCTGCTTTGATTTTGTCTAAAATGGGCCATAACTACTTAAATTGATGGGAAATGTATCCGTTTTGGTCATATGATAATAAAACAAGGTAAAAAAAGAAAGTACATGTAACATTATGTTTTTTTAAACGATAAAAAAATCAGATCAAATCATCATTGTAAGAAGTTTGGTACATCCCAGCGTGTGAGTCAGAGCTGAGAGTGGCTGTATGGAAAGGTCAGGGACCAGTGCAGCACAGAGGGAGGGCTCAGCGTGTTGAATAATACAGTAGATGATGTTATGGGGGCCACGTGAAGCCTCCTCCCATGATGCTTACATGCTTCTGTGTTATTTTAGTCTGGCAGAACAGGGATAGTCCATCTGGGTTAGCTGGAGAGTCGCCCTGCACAGTCCCAGTGAAGGTGCACCGTGGCTTTCTGCAAGGACAGGACACGACACAAAGAGTTCAGCACGGAATGATGGGGGAAGGAGGGGGGACAGGACCGGGAGGAGGACAAGAGGGACAGGAAGACAAAAGAGAAAGAAAAGAAAGATAAAGAGAGGGAGGGATTAAACGTGAGAAATGGAACTGGGGAAAGTGAGGAGGAAGAGGAGCTGAGCAAGGAAATTATAGAAAGAGTAGAAATTGGGGGATGAATTTCATAAATGATGAGTGAACTAGAAGAAAGCAGGAGAGTGAGAGCGGAAAAAGAGGCTAGGGAGAGGATGACGAGGTGGGAGGAAGAGAGTAAAGAAATGGGAGAAGTGAGTATTGGAGGATGCTGAAAGAAGAGAGGGATGTGACATAGAATTGAGTTTGACATGTGGAGCTGTGTATTAAAAGAATAGACAGATCGGATTTAAGGTGGAGAGTGAAAACACGTAAACGGTAGGACGAGCACTAAGGCAGTTATAATGCTACATGGCTAGATTACAGTACAATGAATGAATGCCAAAATATTACAGCTCAATACTAAACAGTTTATGTATACTGTACAACATATATTGGGATATCTTACAACCTGATAGTACTCTATGATGGAACAATAAATGTCATGATAGTATGATCATTGGTACTTGTGAGGTGAGCTGGACACAGATCAGATCTCAATCCGATCGCTATGTGGACACTAGAGAGTAGAGACACATATTAATATCAGATGTATAATCCTGTCAAGACAAAGCTGAATCAGTACATTTGGTCACTAACTTATTATTTAAACAAAGGTCTTTTTATTAGAAATTGCACTCTTTTTCAGCACTGTTACATTAGAGCAAGTAATTTGAAAAAATCACTGAATTCTTCCCCCAAAACTACTCATCGACGAATATGGTATGATGCACTACGAGGTAGATAAGTAAAAATTCATGAAGAACATTTAGCTTATTATACTCCCGTATTAAAGTCAAACTTTACAATTGACATTATGCCACAAAAAGGAACGAGGGGCAATGAAAGCGATAGACTGAGTATTTCAATCCCTCATCCTCTCCTGTTAATTGTCTAGTTTAGCAGCGCTTTGAAATGTATCTGAGTGTGTGAACTGGACGTGTTTGCCTGTGAGGAGCGCCAGAGGGGACAGCATGAACTCTGTCTGCCACAAACAAACACACACACACACACACACACACACACACACACACACACACACACACACACACACACATCAAGCAAGCCTCTCTCCTCAGGTCTTGTCACTTTGCAACCACCTATAAGTTTGGACACTTAACTAAAACTGAGGGAAGCAAATCTACCAGAGGGAGAGGAGTGAGCAGTGGAGAGAGGAGACAGTGAGAGGAAAAGGAGAAACAGGATGAGGAGGAGAGAGAGTTCAGGGTGGACAGAGAGCAGACTAGGCCACCGCTGCCTGTCATCCTGCGTCATAGTCACTGCCGCTGTGTGTGTGTGTGGTGAGAGAGAGAGAGAGAGACTGTCCGACATGAAATGTTACTTGCAGCAGTGTTCAATTCCTCACAAATCCATATATGTGTGTGTGTGTGTGTGTGTGTGTGTGAGAGAGTTAGAGCGAGAGAGAGGCATTTTTCTCACCCCGAGCATAGATCTTTGCCCCTGCATTAGTGCCAAACCAAATTACCCTCCTGCCTGTCTGGTGCCCTCAGCCCAAACCACACACACACGCACGCACACACACACACACACACACACACACACACACACACACACTTTCCCAGTGTAATTGAAATGGAAGCAGACAGTTCACAGAAGCTCTGCTACTTCCTGTCGTACTTCCCAGTGTCCCAGAGACCCAGTGTAAGTGGTCACATGGTGGACAGGACAGCCCGATGGACACGTGTGTGCGTGGTGTGTACATGCGTGTGCACATGCTTGTCAGACTTTTAAGGCCTTTTCCCCTAAGTATCCACACACTGGGTGTTTTTACTGTAAATGTAAATAGTGTGTGTATAATGGACTTGGTGTGCTTTCATATGTGTGTCTTTCGGAGTGTGTGTGTGTGCATGAAAAGGACGCATGTGTGTGCATTTCCTATACAAGCGCTATTTTTGTGTGATATATACATGTGATTTGTCCGTGTGTATTTGTGTGTCCGTGGGCAGGTGGCTGTGTGACGGCCTCACACCCTGTCACAGCAGCTCTTCATCCTCCTCCTCCTCCTCCTCCTCCTCCCTTCCGCTCACACTGCAAGTGGGGCGATTATAGCTTCGCCACCGTCACCCTGTTTACACCTTATGCCGCCACCAATTACCAGACTTTGACACCCTAGCTAGGAGGGGTGTAGGTTGGTGGTGGTGGTGTATGTGTTTCGGTGTGTGTGTGTGTGTGTGTGTGTGTGGTGGGGGGGCAGATTCACACCCTTGGCCACACTGTCGCAGCGTTACCTGTGAAGAGATACACAAGCAGGGTGAGGCTGATCACGGAAAACACACACTTAACAAAGGACGACAAAAGTTGTCAAAGCAATTGCAAACCAATAACCTGACTCTTCATCATATCACAGTGCAGAGAGCAGGTTCAGTTATCACAGAGAGTCAGTGTAAAGAACTGAACACTAACAATACAAGATTGATATGTCTTTCAGAAAACAGTTTTCAGGCGTGTATGTGAACGTGAAGAGGTTCACTGTGATGTTTATAGCAAAATGAACAAGTGACCAACCACATTTATCAAGTATGAATATGAGTCACTAAATACTGTTCCGGTACCATGATGAAGTCAGGATGCTTTTTGGACTGGTCTCAGATTTAAGATTAAATTAAGGTCAAACGTTCCCTTTGTTCACCGCCTCAGTTTATTTCCACAACATCAGGATGAAGGATGCATTATGGGTTACGGAAGAACCCACTCGATTTTGGTGCAGATCCAGGTCAGGGTAGGGATCCAGGAATTCATTATTATGTTCAAGATTGTCAACACTTTCCCTGATTTCCCAGGGAGTACTTCATGGATCTTGATTTTCAAAAATCTGGCAAATTAAAGGGACTGATCTCTACGAGTGTGTGCAATTTGTTGTGGCTTGATTTAATTTAAGAGGACTGTTAGGGCCTAGGCGGAGGTATGCACTCCACTGAGTGCCATTCTATTTATTATTATTACTATGTATTTTATTTATTTTGATAAGTGTTAAGCTGCTGTCACAAACGCAGCGCCTTGTGTTGATGATTAAAGGCCAACCAGGAAATGGAGGGATTATTCCCTTTGAGCTGGTGGAAGACTTAGAATGTAAAACATCTGTGCAGGTTTTACTTCACCACAAATTAGCAAAGGCAGCAAAGTATAACAAAGGCCAGTAAACAAAATGTGAAGTGAGATACTCCATATAGTTTAAAAAAATAAAACACGTGGTCTCCAGCAATTTAATTTATCCTGAGATGTTTCAACACAGGAAGCAGTTCTGAGTTTGCATTAACAGGAGCAGATACTCTCTTAAAAGTGTACATTCCTCGTACAGAATATAAGATTGGAACTCCCTTTTTCTGTAAAAGAGTGTGTTTGTGTGTGTTTGTCTGTGTGTGTGTGTGTGTGTGAAGATGTTCTGCACAGAGAGGTGAGTGTGGTCTGCTGTGTGATAGGGTGGGACAGAGGGCTTGGCCTGGAGCACAGCCATGATTAATGGACACACACACTCAAACACACACCATCATCTGTCCTCCCTGCTCCATACCTGGGTCATGTCTTTTTAACCCCTTTAACACATTGACACACACACACACACACACACACACACACACACACACACACACACACACACACACACACACACACACACACACACACACCTGGGCCGGGCTGCATGTAATAGTCCAGCTGGGGAGCTCGGGGAGCAGTAAACTCACGGCCGCAGTAATGTCACACTCAGCCATTACCTAAAACAGGACAACGGTGAATGGTGCGTGTGTGTGTGTGTGTGTGTGTGTGTGTGTGTGTGTGTGTGTGTGTGTGTGTGTGTGTGTGTGCGTGTGTGTGTCTGTGTTAATGAGCTGACCTGCTTGGTCCACCTGCTCTCCCCAGCTGGCCAGGCTGAGATTGGAGTCGGATGCCGTAAATATCTGGTCCAGGCTCCGCTGGGCTTCTTACTTTCACCTCTCTCATTCCTCTCTCATTCCTCTCTCCATTTCTGCCCTCTCAACTCTTTCCATCTCACTTCACCTCCCTCCCTCCCTTCTCTATCTTCTCACCTCATGCTCATCTCAATGATGTCAACCCCTCCGCTTCTCCGTATCTCCTGTCTCCTCATCTCTCCATGTGACCTCTTTCTCTTAGGACCCATCTCTTTTTCCCTCCACCTCTCCCACTTCCTTTCCTCTCGTTCTCTCTCTCTCTCACACACTTTTTTCATATTCTTTCCTTTCCTTTCCTGTTGCCTTGCTTGTCATCATTTTACATAATTCCTCCTCTCTTTTCAATTCTTCTGCCTGTAGTTGCACATATTTCCTTTTCCCTCATCTTTCTACTCTCTTCCTTTCCACCCCTTTACTCTTCTCTTTGAGATTTCAAGGTATTGATTCGATCTGTTTTTAGATCTTTTGCAAATGTTTTCTGATGGAAATTGTTTAAATAGTTATTGATGTTATTTTCAGAACCCTGTTAAGTGCAAGAAAAGACCCACTGCTCACAAGACAGCTTCCAGTCCATATTACTCAAATGCTGATGTGAAATTGTTTAATCTTTTGGCCTTTTAGACCCCTATGTGATGTCATCAGCATTAGAAGGGGTGAGAGCAGAATGTAGGACAGGAATCCTGCCCAAAAATAAAGAATAGGAAAAAGTGAAGGGGTTGCGGTCTCTGAAGAAGAAGTA
Organism: Limanda limanda; assembly: GCF_963576545.1. Taxonomy (NCBI): domain Eukaryota; kingdom Metazoa; phylum Chordata; class Actinopteri; order Pleuronectiformes; family Pleuronectidae; genus Limanda; species Limanda limanda. The sequence continues at coordinate 21,858,509 of NC_083650.1, read as the reverse complement.
AACTCGATAAAGGATATTTACCTTGGAAATGTGGTATTCTAGGAATAGCAATGACAGAATAAAGACACCTTAGCATGAACGAATGATAATTAAAAATATATCAGATAAACATTTTGGGATTATATAACTCTTGTTAGAATGCAGCTGTTAGCAAATGTTAAGAAATACAAAATAAAGGTTTGGGAGATCAAACGAAGTAAAGATCATAATTGAAAATAAATTAGGGTGAGTGAAGAAATATTTGCAAAGAGAATATATGATGAATGAGTGAATAAGGGTCTCAAATGTGAAACAAAATAAATAGTCAGCAGAGACCAAATTAAAATATAAGGTTGAACATTATAAGGTCAGACGTCCGGAAAGAAATTAAAGTCACCAATTACACACAGAAATTAGGGTCTGAAGTCCGATATAAAATTCTGTGCTTTGTGAGTGCAAGATGTACAATGTAAAAGAAAATAAAAGGTCAGCAATGGACGAAACTTAAATAAAAGGTCATTCGACCAAGCAAAAATTAAGGTCCAAAGACCAAATTATATAAAAGGCCAAAATAAATGATATGGTCCAGCGACCAAACAGAAATTTAAGTCCAAAGACCGAAAGGCTCAATGCATAGTCACGAAGATCATATGGTGTCCAAAGACGAGTATGCAGTGAGTGCGGAGAGTGACCAAATGTGAAGATCTTAAGAAAGTGCAAATTCAAAACAGAAAAGTTGCTTATATAACGAGCACAACCAGAGCCAGTGAGTGATATAGTGCCTGTTGAATGAAGGATGTATAATGCAGATAGAAGTAAAAGGTCAGCAAAACACCAAATTTAAATAAAATGTTATTCGACCGAACGGAAGTTAAGGTCCAAAGACCAAATTATATAAAAGGCTAAAATAAAATGATATGGTCCGACGACCAAACTAAAATTTAACTCAGCATTATGAACAGGTCCTTAGATTGAAGGGTAAATACAATGCACAATTCATGTTTTTAGACAAGGGTTGTTGTCTGCATGGTGAGGGCCAGGGACTTCAGGGTGCTCATTCGAATATTATCTGAAGCTGAAGTGGCTGCAGGAGCTCGGGAGATGGACTATGTTTTACTTCTCTTCGGTGGGGGGGGTGCTTTGGATGAAGCCGCTTTATTGGTCCTTTTGCGGTTGTGAAAAGGCTTGGCGATGCCGACTGGAGTCGCTCGGGATGGGACTCACGATCAGGTAGAATACATGAACAGCTTGCTTGAACCGCTAGCTTGCTGAGCTGAGAAGGAGGCAGGCCTGGAGCATAATGACACGATCTTGAAGCTGAGTGATGAGGAAATCTACTCGGGTCCAAAACCTCCTGGGGATAATCATTGTCAGAGTCTGACATCAAGATGAAAAGACAATGTAAAAATAAGCAAAGTGAGCGAAAGACTTACCTTACTGAATGACAACTGACTGAGGAAGAGAAGAGAAGGGATTTAAAGTTTGACAGCAGCCACATGATTGGCTGGAAGACTGTGGCAGAATCTGATTGGCCATTTAGAAACGCCCACAATCAGCTGATTAATAAGCATAGAGAGAGTGAGAGAATTGAGATTGATTGAATGGGGGGAAGTCTTCCTGATTGAACTAACGTTGAGCTTCATTTGTGTTTTATTTTGCAGAAACATGGTGCTTTATTTAGTCCCTATTGTTTTCTTTCTTGTAAGGTTTATGACATGTTTATTGTGTTAATATAGATAGATGTTTAGAAATAGACAAGCAGAACATTCATCCTGTTCAGGGAACACAATGTAAGGCTGGTGCACATTGGCAGTGGTCTGAGCGTCACAGCGACCACATGAGAATGTAATTCGTCTGAACAACTGGTTGATGTAGTTAAGTTTGCCCTCTCCCTCATCACCACCACTGACATGAGGGCCCTGACCCTGACTGTTCCACTGGAGCTGCTCAGTGACCAGCAGGTCAGGCTGTGGTTCAGCTCGCCAGCTTCCAGGAGTCAATGCTTTTAGTTGCATAAGTGTGGTCAGGGAGTTCCTGAAAAAGAGTAGCTCTCCTATTTCAGCCAATTTAACACTGAACAAAAAACCCATTTAGACTTACCAACATCAAGCTTTTGTCCTTAGGGTAAAATCGGTAATTATTCCAGGGTCAAACCGACCTATTTATCGTTTCTAGCTCCAATTGGCAGTAATGTAAACACTCACAAATTTTGAGTGAGGTTGAAACAACCACCTTAAAACCTATGGACTTTCTGAAGAGCTGACAGAATTGCCATTATATACAGTTCATAAACTTAAAATTCTCATTCTCTAAAGCAGATAAAAGAGATGAAAGAAGGGTTTGGTAGCTTTAACATCTGGATCGTTACAGCCTCTGCAAAATCCCACCCCTTCTTCCTCCTCTTCCTCTAAAGTCGATCTTACCGACTGAGGATTATCAGCAGGTAAGTCTGAATCTTCTTCATTGTTATTTTCATTGTTCCTTGTTTTCATCAGTAAAACTCTCACTATCACTCGCCTCACTAAGATCATCAGCCATTGTCTGAAACGATACTTTTCGGCAGGCTAAGATTGCTGAAAGAGAAAAAACTACATTTCATCTTCCTATCTGTATTTCAGGGAATTACAATGTATTTTATCAGTCTTAAAAATGATGACATCATTAAAAAGTGCACCTGTCAGACAGAGAAGCACAGTACATCACACCCTGTCCTAGGCCTATATACATCCTTATGTTGCATCATTTCTAAATGGGCTGAACGGACCCCTTCACCGCTATCTGTGGTGAATACACCTTATGTTTATAGTCTGTGCATACAGCACAGCATGGCTATGCCAACAGTGTTAGTTATAATAACTAGCTGCCAGCACAGTGCAGGCCCTTTGAGAGTGTTCTGTACTCTGGGGTGGGCTCACTCTTACAAGGCTTTTAAAAACAAAATGAAACAGAGGTTAAGATACAGGAAAGAGCACCAACAGATGCAACAGATCTATTTTATCAGTCTGTACAGCATCTAGCTGCTCACTCTTGTCAAACTTGTCTTCTGGAAATGTGGCAGAGATACATTTTCTTTGCATCTCATTCTAATTTAAAATATGTGGTTGTTTGTAGTTGTTTTGTCAATAATGGGAGCCAGAGTGGCTAAAATTCTTTGAAAACGTAACTGTTCTGTCGATAGTTTTCATCATAATAAAAAAGCTGTTGCAGTTGTTCTCAAGAATTGTTCAGTGTACAAACTGTAGAGAGAGAAATGTGAAAAGGAAAAAAAGACAAAACAATACTGAGTTGTTGTAAGTTATCGCTTACGTTATCAACACATAGACAAACACCTTCACAACACCTTCCAAACAATACCTCTGTAGCTGAATAATTCAGCATTAAGATTCAGCGGGAAATCTATTTCAATGTTAGTGTGGTGCTGCCAACAGAATACTGCAAGTGCGTACTATTACTATGTAATGTTATATACTCAGAATTGACCTCTACTCCATATTTGATTCAGGTACTAAATTATATTTGTCTTTATTTTCAGAAAACTTTTTTACCTTTTGGTAGAAGGACATGAACCTTAAAATAAAACCAAGTTACTGATAAAAGATAGGGGGAAAAGTTATTGAAATAACTGCTCACTAAAACTGCTTTCAGACATGTACTCTTTCTCCTTCTGTGGAGGGCCTGTATGTGAGAACGCAAATGTCCAAGTGAGAACCTCCGTGTTTCCTTTGGAATTTCCCTGCTCAGTCCACTTGTTAAAAACTCTGGGGAAGGTCTGAATGATCCGATGTGAGAAACAGAAGGTGGTGATAAGTTGTTGTGCTGTACACAAAAACACATGACCGACACATTGGCAATAAAACGTTACATCCAGCCTCTGCCTGCTGCACCCCCCCTCACCTGAAGGAGAAATCTACTGCTGCTTTCATATGTGAAAGTCTAACTCCAGAGAAAGTCAGCAGTATGCAAAATAATAAATTATTTTATATTACAGATGTATGACAAAAGACATCAGCTAAAGCATAGGTCTTAATAAAAGTGTGACAACCAGGTTTTTATAATATTTTATTGCCACCTATAGTCTGTTTGCTGAGTTGAGTGCTATGTAAATAATACAAAAGTTAGTACCAGATCTTGTCTGGATAACACACTTCCTGTGACTTAAAACTTTCTTCTGTAATTATGGACATCTGCTCATCGTTTATTTAAACTTCCATGATATTTACTAATACTCCAGAATGTGATAGAAAATAAAGACATTTTTGTGATGGGAAAATCAGCCTTGTCAGGTGAAGCATATCAGGCTGTAATTTTAAGCTGAAGCTGTCATTTTAAGAATTTCTCAGCAGTGACATTTTATTATTGTATTAATCATTCAACGTGAAATAACACTTTGGAGAGCTGACATTCTTCAATCACTGTAAAGTTACAAAACATATGACAGTTAAAGTCTAAGTTAACTTTCCCATTTGTTTTATTTCTTTTCTTTCTCTTACTATACCTTACCTATTGGCCTCTCAGTGTCCTAAACTCTGCTCTGATTGATGACTGGCCAGTTTGTGGCCTTCATTGACACTGATTGGTCAGTTTGGTGTTGACATTGTGTCACATTATAAACTTCCATTGAAAAATATATTTATATAACTACCTCAATGAAATTTAGGAGGAACAACAGGCAAAATCAAAAGAAAGTAACATTTATTTACATGCGCTCATCTGAAATGTTATACGTTTGTTTTTTTTTCAGTCATACTGCTGGAGAGAATTGTTTAATATTTTTGTATAATTTAGGTGAATGCATTTACATAGTTTTTGCTTTGGCGAGATGTTGCCTGATGTCATCAGCCCCTACATTTTGCCGGATGTAATGGCGGACATCTTTTGCTGTAGATTTTAGCAGCTATAACTAGCTTCGTAGCTACATTTTGCTAATCCTTTCAGCCAAAATGTACTTGTTTTAGAATTGGTGGCATGCAAATGTATTTTAATTATTATATTTGTTGGCTTCATTCATAACCACTTTGCCTAGAAAACAATATTTTTAGTTTTTTTAACATTTCAGGTTTGGACCAAAACAAAACAAATTTAAAGATGCAATTATTTCTGTGGAGAAATAAGGATTATAGCATTCAGGCACACATTGTAGATCTGCTTTCTTCCAACAGTTCTGCCAGAGTTGATGTGATGAGTAAGAACATAAATACAGGCTTGTGCAGAGCTTCAGGAAAGCTGCAGCTAATTTGGCCAAGCCGCACTGCGACCAAATTAAAAGGAAAGCTCATACAGGGGAAGAAATAACAAATCCCACACTAATACTTGGGGGTCAAACTGAGGATGTCCTTGACCAAATCCACAGTCTGTGCTGGATACACCCTGCAAATAGACACAGGCAGTTCGATGGTGTCCCTTTGTGAAAGCAGTATGAACTATAGATGCATGGGTCTTATACATCAGAAGTAGGCACTGTCCAGTAAATACAGTTTTTAGTTTATTCATCATGTGATTTATTGCAATGGATTGATCAATGAAATTACTTTTTACTGTTGTGGATGTGGCAATATATATTATGATCCAGATTTACAGTATCTGTTTGTTGCCAGATTTAGAGCAAGAGGGATTCAGAGAGAGAGAGAGAGAGAGAGAGAGCAAGAGAGTCCTGACTTGCTAATGAATTCAGTTTTGACTCAGTAACAAGTGACACAGTTAGGATCTGTGTGGGAGACCTGTGTGTGTATATCTGCAGTAGGTGTGTGTGTGTGTGTGTCACAGGCAACACTTCAGAAGGCTATACAGAGCATAAGAACACACTTTCATACACACTTTGCAAATAAACAGCAGTGTGTGTGTGTGTGTGTGTTCCCGTGCGTGTGCACCAGTGTATGGTCGCGCACACTAATGCCCGACTCCATCCTCCCACCTGCACTCCACTGAGCGAGCGAGGGAGCGTGTGTGTGTGCGTGTGTTGTACAGGACAGCGAGTGCCTGCCGGTGTGTGCTCCGTGTGCCTTTATGCAAGGCAGGTGAAAGAGGTAAATTGGGCCGTTCCATCATGCGATGCGGGGAGGCCAGGTTGACATGCTGATCAGGTGTGCATGCATAATGGCCACCAAAAATAAGCTCTGTTTTGAATAATGCCCCCTATCCAACAAAAAAAAAAAAGAGAAAGAGTGGTAGAAGAAGAAATGCGGCGGGCTGCTCTCGGTCCGGCTGGGATCTCATCCATCTTAACAATGAATGGAAATCAGAGACAGACTGCCACTGACCGGGGCCTCCGCAGAGCCCACTTACATCTCTTTCTCCTCTTCTCTCCCTTCTTCTTTGTCTCTCTATTACACCTTCATGCTGTGACCCTTTCCTCTCCCTCCTCTCCTCCAATATTCACACATGCACACACTCATTTATATACAAATGTATGTGTAATTTAAAAAGTCTTTCTCTTCCTCTTCTACAGGGAGTGCAGTGGTTAACATGTGTGGATAAACTACACTACATACCCACTAGTATGTTGATGCCTTTATACCCATAGAAACTTTTCGAGTTTAGCCCTCACTGTCCATTGTAATGCCCTGCCAGTTCATTATAGGCCCAAACACAAACCAGCACACTGGTAATAATAATTGGATAAGCAATACCTGACCCCTTTTCAATAATGTGTGCTAGTTTTTTTTGATTAAGTTAAATCAAAGTAACACAATGTAACCGTTGCTGAGTAACAGTGATTTGGTCATTTGTCTCGGAAACACTTTTGACTTTATTTGTTGAAACCCTCTGCCGATAGCCATCTCTTGATAAAGTTGCCTGAGAAAAAGAGAGGAAAGAAGCCAGTGTCTGTGGCCCTCACTGGACTGTATTGAAAAAACACCAGCAATCTGGAACAAATGAAATAATTGGCTGACGTACCTGACTGGCTGCGTTGGGCACTGTGCTCTCACTGCACGTGACCGTCTTCACAACACGAAAAAGGTCTTCACCGCTGAAGCTGAGATGATCGCCAGACGTTATCAAGCGAGTCAGGCGGAGTTCATGTGTTTTGGGGGTTTGACGAGAGGGCCAATGGGAAGGGGTGGGATGTATCAGTTGCATTTTTTCAAAGTGTAGCCTGTTCTTGCTATCGTTTTTCCAGGATTACCAACCCTAGCTTTAATTCTGTTTGACCAGGTCTGAACAGTGGATGGATGAATGAGGAGGAATGGATGAACCATCAGAGGTCCTGCAGTTTACTGTTGGAGAACTCAATGGTTTTTCCTTTGCCTTCAGTATCATCATATTTCAGACTTGATTAAAAGCACATCCTCTTTACAATAATAATAGAAGATGTAGCATTTTCATTTTCTTCAAAACATAGTCGCTGTTCAAAATAAACATTGAAAATGGTTGAAAATAAACGTACAGTGCTAAATATATAATTTCTGTAAAATAAATCAATTGGTGAAAAAGTTGAGAAGGACTAGAAAGGTGGCTTCACGTGGTCTTATCTTCCTCTACATATTTTCTTCTGCTCTGTTTCTAAACATACAGTTTTTCTTAATCTCCTCTCTGTCTCCTCCCCCCTAATTCGTCCCTTCTCTCTCGCTCTCTCTCTCCTGGGTAAAGAAACGAGCTGGCAGTATAAGTGTTATTCATGGCTTGGACAGAGGGTGAGTTTTACTGCAGGTAGATAAAAAGATATTGTCCTTCTGCTGCCATCTACATGCACTATGTACACTGTCGTTAAGCCGTGATGTGCTTCTCTGCAGCAAATAGAGGTGCAATTAAGATACTGCAACAGTGTCGCTTTGCTATGAAGAAGAAGAGTAAAATGTAAGTAGTGTACTTTACGCAGTACAGTTGGAAGGGCCCACGAGTGTGTGTAGACCAATGCAGTATATCAGTTTAGTGTTTATAAAAACACAGGTATGTGTGGTGTTAAAAGTAGATTTGACCGTATCGTGTTTCATGGACGTGTTTCTGAATCAGTGCATGTGTAGTTTTGATAAAAGCTTCACCCTCCTTTAGATGATCCACCTCAATATATAGTATTTTTATCCTTTCAACCCCTGTGATGAATTTAGACAAATGTAATCTAACAAACACTTGCTCGTATTGTTCCTAAGTCAAGGCTGGTAACTGAGAGTGACCGGGCTTTTTCCATCAGGACCTTGCCTTGAGTAGATTAGACTTGCCAGCACTTTACCTGTTTTTAAATCAATGCCTAAAACACATTTTAATTCCTTTAATGCCTGATTTGACCGACTGTGGCTGAGGGGTAGAGTGGTCATCCTCCAACCAGAAGGTCGAAGGGTTGAATCCCAGCTCATGCTGATGTGTCCTTGGGCAACATGCTGGACCTCAAATGGCTAGATGATATGTAATGCAATGATTTTGGACTGGTTTTAATGGATGGTATATGTTTTTAATATTTTCTTTCGTTTTATATTTATTTTTTGTCTTGTTTTGTGTTGTTTTATTTAAATGTATTTTGTGTAAATATCTTAATCTTTCATTTATTATTAAAACATCATATTATATTATTTAAATACACTTATTTATTTATTAATTCATTATATTAAGTGTACATAGTGTCACAGGAGTTCTGGCCTGAAATTGAAACCATATCCAAAGTGGACCTGAGACAGACCTGCATAATAAAATAACAAGAAAAAAAATACTTTGGATTGTAAGGAAGGAAAACTTTAACTATCTTTTTAAAACATTCTAGGCCCATTCTGTCATGTTAAATACAAGGATATAAATCCAGTTGATGCAATCTTTGCAAGCAAAGAATAATGAGCTCTTAACGCCGACAGGTTTAGAGATGATTAGGAGGAAAAGTCCCCTGCTATGCTCTTTGCTCATTCCGTACGGATAATAGTTTAAGAAAGTTGAGGGATAATAATAATGGTAAGAGATAACAGGGTTGGGGTTAGGGTTAGGTATCTCATGGTATCATGAGATGCAACGTTGGGCCAGAGAGTCAAAGAATGAAACAAGGTTAAAGAGGTCAAAGGTGGCGAAGAGGAAAAGGAGAGCGCCGAAAACAAGCAGCGATCGAAGCAAGTGAAAGTGGAAGACAAGCAAAAGGGCGGGAATAAAGGGAGGACCGAGCGGGTAGCGAGGACAATGGTTGGGAGGGGAGGAGGAGGAGGAGGAGGAGGAGGAGGGGGAGGAGGTGGCGACGGCAGTAGATGGAGTGGTAAAGGATGGAGTGTGGATGGAGAGCAGAGGGGAGGACAGGAGGAGGAGGAGGAGACGGAGGTGGCGACGGCGGTATCGCGGGGCGTGTTCCTGTGTGTAAGCGTTTCCTTCAGCTCGGGGGTGATTGAGCACCTCTGCCCTGAACTCTGGGTAATGAGCGGAGAGGAAAAAGGTGGAAACTTCTGCCCTGGAAACTTCCCAAATTATTTAGTGGCTTATGGTGGCCGGGGAAAAAAAATAGATAAATAAATAAATAAATTACAATATGCAGAATTCACCTTCTCGGGACCGGATGAAAAATAATGAAATTCTTTGTGACAGCCCTTCCAACCTCTAGCTGGATAATGATTTTTTTTGTCCCCCACACCCCTCCATCCTCCACCCTGGCTGGGTCGCTCTCTCCCTCTCCCTCTCCCTCTCTCTCTCTCTCTCTCTCCCTGAGCCTGTAGTATCCCGGTACATCTGTTTTGCATGAGATGCATAAAATGACAGGACTTAGACAGCCACTGCATCTAGTGACAAAGATTACTGTCAGCCACCTTCGCCAGTTAATACATCATTGCCACTGGTCCGTTCCCTGCCTCTGTCTCCTAGCGACAGCCTATCCCTCGGCGAGGCCCCGGTCCATGTGATGAAACCCCCCCACCAATTCAGCCCCCCACCCCCCCTCCGCCCTCTCGGCACACCTCCCTCTTCAGCTTACCTTTTACATTAAAAATGAAAAAAAGATGGAGATGATGAAGAAGAAGAGGAACTGCTATTTTTCAACTTTACATTTTTTTATTGTATCACCATAAAATATTGGCGGGAGCCACATTCATATCTGAGGAATTCGATTCTGCCCGTGATTGTGCCGTGTTTAGACTCGTTAATCTGCAGCTGCGTGAGAGAGAAAAAAGTGGGGGCAGAGGTGGGGGAGGGAATAATATTTGGTTTTGGATATTCGTTTTTTTTTTCCCCCCCAAATCAGATTTAGGACATAGAAACTTTTAAAAGGTGCGTGCAAGGTGGAGCCAGTGTCAGGAATAAATACATTTTAACAAGCCAAACGCATACAAGGTCAAACGAATTTGGGTTATTTGGGTCATCTGAAGAATTTACAGTAGTTCTCTTGGATTTGTTCTTTTGAAAACAAATGTTTCCTCAACACAACAAGACAGAAGAGTAAGATGTCGCTTTGATTGGGGCTCTACGTGTTGGCTGAGGTTTAGATGTAATGGAATACCAACAATAAATAGGTGTTTAAGTTTGACTTTAGAATGAGGAAGCAAAATGAGGTCAAGCTCCTTCCTGCATTCATATGTATTCCATTATACCAAATAACAAATATTGTGACTGGCTCTTGTGACCTCCTACTATTTATGACTAATTCAAATATTAGGAATTCCGTTTTATTTTATTATTTTAATAGAATATGAACTATATATAAACTTACTGACTAAGTGTGAAAATCACCTGCTTGTAAAGTTTAAATGCTCACACAGTCAACTGAAGGTGACTATCAACATTTTCATTAGCTGCTTTTTGTTAATAAGATGACAGTGAAAAGTGAATCTGTAAAAACTGAATGTCAAAATCATTAAAAAAAAGTAAAAAGCGACAGCTGAGCCTCTTACTTACCAACACTAACACTTACTCCAATACTTTTGGATGAAATCGCTGGTTGATCACTTTAGAATTTGACGGTAGATGACTGTTAGCACTGTTGCTTCACAGCGGTTCAGCCAAGGCCCTTCTGTATAAAGTTTGCAGATTGGGATTAGGTTAATTAGAGACTTTTAAATGTCGCTGTATGTTGACCCCCCTTTGACCTTACGACCTGTACCTGTGTAACCTGCCCTTTGACCCATGTCAGCTGGGAACAGGGACATCGTTGCAGTGATATGAAAGGCCACCTTCCAGAGTGAGAGCAGCTGCAAACATGGAGCGAAACTGGAGGAGTGTGGGGGGGTAAATGCAAACATACAACATAAAAAAACACACAACTCTGTCATGTTTTTTGGTGTGATTCAAGAGAGCGATTGCTGTCTTGCAAGTCACATGAGGATTTGTTATTAGTTGTTTTAGGTAAAACCAGCTGTGAGTAGCGTCATCATCATCACTACCATCTGACATCAGATGCCCCAGTGAAAGCGAAGCTGCCATCATATAAGAGAGAGATTCGAGTTATTGTAATTCCAATTGACCCTTGAGGAATGATATGAAAACTGAAATGGTCTAAAAGGTCAACCCTGATAAAGAGACCAAAGAAACACAGAAATGTATTAATGCAAAATAGCAAATAATTAAAAAAAACACATGTAACCATTCACTACTGTTATTTTGTATTTTCTGTCACTTACCGATTGGTTAACAGCAGCAGCCTGTAGTTACACCCCCGCTGTGTGATTCTTATGAAATGATGGAAGAAGACAGCGAGAGAGAATCTTTCACTCCGTCCTTGTTCTTTTTCCTTTGTCTTAGATTCTCATTCACTTTGGATTTCCGTTGTTTTTTTATTGACTCGCGTTGCTTTTCTCTCGTCATTATTTCTACCTTTTTTCCTTCCCTCGCCCCTCACTTTTTCATCCCCTCCCCCCCCCCCCCCCCCCGAACACTGACATTGTAATGTTACTGCACACGACTTTATCTCGCCTGAAAAGGTGAAGCCATGAATGATCTCTCCAATTTAAAAGCACTCAACCCTCACGCCGCCTGAAATGAATATTTTGCATATATTCATGCAACAATGATTCAATTTGAGGATATTATTTGCAAACACTGGCTGAATTCTCTGCAGCATTAATAACAGAGCGGCGGGCCGATATCACCGGGATGAAAAATGTATTTATTCTGACGTGTTTAGAATGAACCGGTGCGATTAATTAAAAAGTAAACAATAAAGAGTCAGATGGAGAATGAGAGATGGGAAGAGTCGTTCAGGAGGATTTTGTTGAAAATTAAAATGTTTTTTCTGCTTCCTTTTTGAATTTGGAGGTTGCTTGACTGTGAAACATGACTTTTTATCTCACGTTGTTTTACGTGGACCTTTGGATTATTGTCATCACTGCTGTATTAAACTGAACTGATGGATTTCCTTAAACATAAGGAGGCAAAAGAGGACCTAGATTTGCTTGAAAGCTCCTCTTGCGCATCAGTAATATATGTCTTAGCTTTGAAATGCGGTGAGAACATGGGCACACATGAGCTTTCACCTGTACTAGGAACTCGATAAAAATGGAACATTTTCTGTTATTAAAATTCATCAAACCTAAAACTCTATAGAAAGAAAATGAACAGCAAAATCCCACAGTGGTCAAACCCGGTAGAGACTTCTTTAAACAAACCTTCTCCAGTCCGTGACGGGAGAAGTTTACAACACGGCACAATTAGTCTCTGAGCTAATTCACAGGTTCTGCCCGGTGCCGTGTTCAGTGGCGGATGAGGGAGGTGGGGATTAAAGCCGCTCCACAAGTGAGCGTTTTGTGTTAAAACAACATCTGTTCAGTGTTTTCTCATGGTGAGCTCCGTCAGTTTGGGAAATACAGTGGAATACGGTGCAGCATGCAAGCTCTGAACAGCACACGGAAGAAAAACAAGTCCATCAAACGAGGCATGGTGCTTTTTAAAGCCACAGTTTGTGTCTGATGGAAAAACATGTCAGAGAGGACAGAGGTGTGAAAGACATGATCAGGCCCTGTGCCCAGTTCATGTGTTCAACCTGGCAAATCGGTGTCTGTAACAGCCAACGTGTCAGAATGTCTCGACCGACTCTGTGGACTTTGGGTCTTTGAACATAAGCTCCAAAAGTGACGCACGTTTAAAATAAATACAACCTCATGTGGTGTCACGACATTAACACTCCAACTTCTTTGCGTTGATTATTTAATTTTTTTGGCACAGCTTCTATTTGCTGTGTCTATCAAAGGCATTCCTCAGAGTTGTTTGAGCACTCAGAGCCACCATACTTGCAAACAGGACGTTTCCTCCCAAAGTGCAATCTGAAATGCAAATGCATCTCGTCTCACAGCACAATGCTCTGTAGGAGAACCATGTAAAGAATAGAGGGATGCTGTATCTGGCATTAGATTATGGGATTCCAGTGTCCAAATTGGACCAGTGACATTCTGAAATAGACTTATGGGTAATTTCACAGCTCTTTGATCAGAAGATGGAATTCTCCTTATTCCTGACATTTGTCAGGACGCTCTTGGACCAAGTGTTTTCTCTTCTTTTCTTAAACAGCTTGAGGACCACAAAATCATCCTCAATGCTGGATTCCATTTTATCGCCTGCTGTGAATTTTTGGAATGGAAACATGATTTTTTATTGGATGACAGATTAAACAAACAAACGCACAAAATACAGACTTGGTGTGCAGAGAGACCTTTACCTCAGAAAAGAGCACCAAAGTCAGTAAACAAAACAAACACAATCAACAGCCATGAAAACAAAAAGACAACTTTTTGAATCTCACTGTTTTGGGTGAAACAGAAATACATTATACAGACACAGGAACACAATAGAATAAAGAGGTGGAAGGAGAAAGCAGCTGTTTAAGATCAATGTAAAAACAATACAATCAATTATGTGGGAACAGCAGGCGGAGCAGAAAAAAAACCTTTGCAATTTAACATCGACAAAGTCTTAAGATTAGACTGATAAAAATTGAAAGTGATGGCGCTGAAGATGCTGCAGAGAAAAGACAAAGAGGGCAGATGGCTACATTGTGTTTCATCAAGAAGCAGTTCCAACACATAACTCGCCCTAAAATAACATATTATAATTTTAACACTATTTTCACATACACAAACAAGACATAAAATGTAATTAAATCTGCAGCAAACCCTAACCCAACACCCTCATCTATGTGTGATGTGTGTAAATGTGTACAAATAAATACCCAAAGTTTGAACAGTAAATTAAAAATAGCAGATTTTTGTTAGGTTTTAGGGTTTGTCTCCAAGTCCAAAGAGACATGTGAGCCAAATTTAATACAATAAGGCCAAAGTTAAAGCAGGGGGCTTTGAGATTTAAAACTGTCGGGGGGATAAAATCGAGAACCTTTGCCGCCACACATGTTGGGACCCTTAAAATGCATCGCATGATGGATAATAAGAGATACAAGAGCTTTTGCGTCATTAGGTGCTTGGGCCCCAAAAATAAATTAAACTAATGTTTAATAACTTGCTGTGTCATTCATATGTATTACTTTTCAAGTTGCTATCATCTCATCAATATTCATCGACATCTAGCTCTAATTAAAAAAGAAAAAAGAACATTCTATGAGGGCTGATGTACCGACTGAACAAAGAGGAGGACACCGAGGAGCACTGGAGTAAACTTGTACAATAACAATGGAGAAGGGGTTCCCAAGACAAACAGTGGGGATCAGTGATTGGTTATTAGCTTGTTCAGGTTTGATTGGTCAATTAAATGTGCTGCTGCCCTCCATAATTCACTCAACACAGTCTGTCCACAGCTGCATGAGCTGAGGAGAGGTCCGACCCAGGGGTCAGGCACTAACTTTGTTGCCAGGAGCTTCTTTGTAAATAAATAAAAGTTGCTTGAGGCTCGTAAGAGTTGCAGGTTTGTAAGTTAGATGTTCTGTTTCTCACCGGCTCTTCTTTTCCTCAACAAAGTCACCACAACAACACAATGTTCAGAAACAGCAATGAGACAAGCCTTGTTTCGCTTTTGAGTGAAGCATCTTCATCATCTTTCTCTTCTTCTTCTTAAAATTATCAACATTGTTATTAGGGCCCGAGCACTGACATCAAAGGTCAGGTGAGGCCCTATTGAAATTGTAAGGATTATTATAATTATTATTATTATTCAGGTAAATGAATTGGCTTTTTGAGGGCTTTACCATGCTCAAATTCTTACCAAAATTTGCAGAAAGTTAGAAAGTGGTGAAAATTTACGTATTCTGAAGGAATTTTCAATGGGCGTCGCAAAATGGCTCAACGGTGCCCCCCGAGACCCCTGGAACGTGTTCACATTGACCGGTCTTCACAAAAAATCGATATACAGGTGTATCATGACCAGACAAACAAAAAAGTCTTTAGGTGCAGGTTGTTAATATTATTGATATTGTGGTAGAAAATGCTTATCAGGGTTGTGATGTGATCAAGATCCAGCGCAGCTAGTAAATGCTGCTTGTGCTGAGATTGACTCTCGTCGGATTCGCCTCTTTTTCATGTATATTACACAATGATCAGTATAAAATCATCATCTGTTATGAAATGTACGGGAAACTGTTCCCTGGGTTCCCTGTGCTGAAGACAGACATGTGCTGATTAAGAGGGATTCTGTGTACTCGTTCAACATGAGATGTAAAAATGTGGCTTTATCTAACCAAATGATTTGGTATTCATAGAAGGCCGATGCATTTTTGACACTTAATTGTTACTGACATGCACCTTTTTGAAATTAAACTCAGTGGAAGTGCTCGTTTTAGGGAAGTGAGCGTGTTCCATCCAGCCGTCAATCAATCATAAATAATCGATGATGAATAAATGTGTTTAGTCTATTTTGAGACATTAAGGAGGATTACCAATCAGTTAAATTAGTAAATAATTCAGGAATGGCCTTCTGAAATCCTACTAGAAGCAGGAGGACACTGTAGGAGGCTACATGCCTGTGTGTGTGTGTGTGTGGATGTGGGTGTGTGTGTGTGTGGATGTGTCTGTGTGTTGGGGGTATGGTTAGGGGGGGCGGGGGGGCTTTACAGAAGTTCTCTGAATCAGTTTCCTGTGTCATTAGTCTAGATCCACTCTAATGATGGTCCCACTGGAGCGCCACTTCACACACACACACACACACACACACGCGCCAACACACACAAGCTGAAATCCAGACTGCGTTGAGTGCGGCAGATATGAGAGGCTGCGGCTGCATATGCGAGCATATGTATGTAAATTCCCTCATTTATGGCATTATCTGGAGGAGGTATTGTCTCTCCAACGTAATGTGTGACTGCCAGGGAAACATGAAAGAGACAGAGAGAAAGAGAGAGGCTCATATGCATGCAGAGAGCCGATACGCCATAACATATAATGACAGTTCCCGCATGTGGAAGAAGAAACAGGGAGGCAAATGAGAAAGAGAATTAGAGAGAAGCAGGGTGAGGGAAAAAAAACGTGAGACAGAGGGAGATGAGAGGAGGAGACGGGGAAATTGAAGAGGCACGGAGAGGGAAAATGAGGAAGAGTGGGGAGAAGAGCAAAATGGGGCTCAGCTGATAGGGGACTCAGTTTGAGTACAGCTTTTTGGGATTAAACATTGCTGATTTTTTTATACCAGTTTCAGGCTTGTACAGGTGTAAAAGCTGTATCTGCACTGTATTACATCAGATGAAGGAGCTGGAGTGGGGGTCTATTCCTGGGATGAAGTGGGGAAACAAAGGCACAAAGAAAAAAGAAGAAAAAACACCGTAAGTGAAAGAAGTGTCTAGATGCAGAGAACGGAGCACGGTGTGTTATTGAAGTAAGGGTGTATATGTGAGCTTGGATATGTGCTCTATATAGGAACACTCTGCAAATGTTGTGTGTGTGCATGTGTATATTCTGGGCCTGAATAAAGAGAAAGACATCATCCGGCTTTGAAAAATCGCCAGGTTCGGGGAATATGACTAGCTCAGCCTTTTAGACAATCCAAAGTAAAGAGAAAGAGAGAGAACCAGCCCCCCAAGACACCCTCTGTTCCAAAACCCTCCAAACCCATGAGCCGAGCCTGAAAGCAAGTCCCCTGTCCCTTCTGTCCACCAAACTGACCAGGTCTGCAAAAGCAAAGAACATTATTGGTTTCTACACCAAAGGGAAGAAAGTTAAACTAGATCAGAAGGTTACACCTCTTTTCAGGGATGGAAGCAGAGAGCGATCCTTGACCAGGTCCAGGCTCAGTGACCCCAAACTGAAAGCCCAACATCTGGCAACCAATAAGAGAAGAGGAAATGTGGTCACTGCTGGGCTGTGAGGTTGAGACAGAGATGTACTTCCTGCTCAAATGAAAACCCTCCAATAAAATAAGGAGCATTTACTTTAACCAGTGCGGTTCTCTAGTGTTAAATTTCAAATGAGCTAAATGACATCTCACGATTAAAAATACTCCTGGGAGAAGAAGACAGGGTATATCTCACTGCCGACACACACACACACACACACACACACACACACACACACACACACACACACACACACACACACACACACACACACACACACACACACACACACACACACACACACACACACACAGCATATAGTACAGTTGAGTGGAAAAAAAGAGGGAGGGAGGGAGACATTCAAGGGCAAAAAAAAGTTATTGTAATGTCCAGTTTGTTCCTGATAGGTAACATAATGATTTGTTAATTTACACATTGTATAATTGACTGCGTTATTGACTTACAATATAGGCAAATATTTGTATTTGCTTTCTTGATACTGCTCTGTGTGTTGAGTTCAGAGCTGGAGGGAGCCATTCCATAGTTTGTCCTGTTTAACAGAAAGAGCTCGCTGCTGATTTAATTACGTTTTATGTCTCGTTTGTTTAAACTCTAGGTGAAAAGAGTGTGAAAATCATTATGTTATTAGGGCTGAAAAACCACGATGAAACCATCTGCCCTCGACGTCTTTTTGTCATATCTTCAGCTCCACCACAGGTCAGCGGACACATGGTTTAGTGGAGGTAAAGGTAACCTCACTGTTTTGACAAGACTCTACAGCTAAGCCAAAGCGAGAAAAGACAAACCACAATTCTACAAATCTAACCAGTCATCTAAAGATATGATTTTTATGTAATGCTTTGCAATATATATTTTCAAAATAAATTTGTATCATCCCTCTATATGTATAAATTCTTGCTTTTGAAAAAAAGACATTGCCTATACAGCTGTAGGCAGAATTCCGAAAAAGAGACGGAAAGAGAGGGAGCAGAGAGAAAGTATGAAGACCGTAGAAAATCAGGGGGTGAATATGCGGCGATAGATAGTGATACTAAGCCTGAGGATAAAACTGACCTCAAACAGCAACCACCTGAATGACACAGGGAAAATTACAATTCAACCTGTGAATGTCCAAATATGAATATGTGTGTGTGTGCTGTGACCTCCAGTAACACAACGGGTTCACAACACTATTGTCACGCAGAGAGACTTTTAACGTGACTAACATTAATTTTCCCTGGTTTGACATCAATGGGTATTTTGTCAGAGCACATAAAAAGGTCTGTTGACATTTTGACTTCTAATTAATACAAATGATGAAAACTGAATCAGGCCATTGAGTTAATAGCAGGAACTTGCTGGTGGAGAAAGTGGGCGTCATGTATGTATCACACGTGTGCACTTCCTGCAATGATGAGTCAAAATGTCTAGTGTATTAAGGTCTATTAGAGTGTAACTAGGTGATGATGTCACTGTGGTTCAGATGTATTTCACATGAAAATATATGTAGTTTATATCCATTCACCATAGCCCTGTATACATATGCAAAGAGGGGGTTCTCAAACTGAACCACAGCCCAATGGGATCAATGCCTCTCTGCATGGTGACGCCACAACTCATGAGTACACAGATTTCATTACTACATTAATACACGGGTACCCACATTTCTGTGACTTCACCTTGCTTTCTCGGTCATGATCCTATTTCATAAAAATAAAGGGGTAGACGGAAATACCCGAGTGCTTTATGAACGGACGAAGCAAATCAAGATGGCGACCGCTGCGGGTAAAAAGCTCATAAACGTTAGTATGAAATCTTGCAAAATAACCAGGATCACTATCTTATTTTACTCCAGCAGCAAATGAAAACATAATTGGATCACTGTGACAAGCGTTTCAGGACAATCACTATTCCGGAGTCAGAGATAAATGAGAAACATTCGTTACTCCTGTGACCAATACATGAAGTTTGAAAAACATGTTATTACATTTTCAATGCCGGGTAGAAGTTTCTATAGACAGGACTAAAACAATTTTTATAATAACGTTAGTTGATGTTTTTTTGCCACTGTAAAACGTTGGTTGGCTGCTGATGACGTAGAGAGTGGTGTCCCAATTCAGATGAGAGGATTTCGTCCCCCTCTCCCTTGTGGCTCAGTTTGAAGGAGGACACTCCCGGGCAAAGGACACTTCATATCTAGGGTTAGGATCAAGGAAGGGGGGGATTGGGACAGGGCCTAGCTCTAGAGTCTAGATCTATGCCCTGTGTGATTCAGTCATCTCCTCTTGCAACTAAATGAAGAACTGTGGATTTTGAAGACTGTCTTCCCAAACAGAAGGACAGAATCATGCATTATAGTGAATTAAGCTTTGTGAAAGTCCAGTGATGAAAACTTAATTCACACTTACGACATTTACCTTCCATTTTCTCTCCTTTTCCCCGTGTCTCTCTTTCCCTCTCCCTTCCTTTCCCTGCTTGCAACTCACTCAGCTGACTGATGGTGGCCACTCTTTCAGATAAACCAATGAAATTTCGCCTTTGCCCCTGTGAGTCGATCATCTTGTTGGTTTAGAAAAAAAACAGGCCCTCTCTCTGCTATCATTTCTGTGTGAGATCAACACCAACACCTCCTCCAGCTTTCATCAGAGTGAGCATTCGGCTGACCTCATCAGACGTCACTGTGAATCACATTTATTGTAATCTTCAGCCACTGCTCCTCAACCATAAACCACCATCACCACCAGTTGGGGGTCACCTAGATGTCCACAAGGGAATTCCCTTCACAGCTATGACATTACTACACCTTTAAATGATGATAATATGATCTTATATCTGAACACTCCCCACCTACAGTGTATCTTCTTCTTTTCTATTGTGCACAGCAGATCTAATAAATTAATTGAATTACTGTTGAGGCGTCTCTCTCTGTTAGCACCTGATTAAAGTGCCCGACAACAATGTATGTTGACATTCAAGTTGCAAAGCCCTCTGGCAGCTGCAGGAATTATGAATCACGTCATCCATAGTTTTCCATGTGGGGGAGTCGGAGGTGGGGGCGGATGAATAGGTCAACAAATCATCAAGTGTCCATGATTGTGATTGAACAAGCAACATGATTCATGCTTGTTCACAAAACGTGATCACATGTGTTGTTGTGACCACTAAGCTCCCACGGACCTGAACCAAGTTGTCATTTTAACCCAAACTATGAGGTTTCACTGAACCTCACCAAGCCTACACTTCACCAAACCTTAGAGCAACACTAAGTTTAGCTGAACAACCATTTGCAGCCAGAAGTGGTAAGTCTGTTGAGCTCAGAGTCTTAAGCAATTGTCATGTCCAAAAACAAAGCCATCAATCATTGACCAGAGCCTCGACAATGTAGTCAACTCATTGAACTGAAATTTGTAGCTCTAACAAATACACAAAATTCTGTTTGGTATCCTCATATTTTTAAAAGTGTCCTCGCTTCCTTTTGGTAAGCATGATGAAATTGCCAAATAAAAGCATGTTTCCTGATTTTGTCTGGAACAAATTCCATGTACATTGAAGAAATCATGTTGGTACAGAATTAAAACCAGAGTTTTTTTTTAGAGATAATTCAAACCCACTATAAGTATGAAGGTAATCTTTGCGAAAATTGGGTTTCAACTTATTGTTAAGATCAATAACAATAAGTTGTTCCTCCTTCTATATAAGCCCAGTCTTTCTGTTGTTCCCTGTCGGATTGTATCGTTTTTGCCTGTGAGAAGCCATGCCAGGATTCTGAGTTTTTGAGATCTGTTATCTTGTGTGATATTTGACATTCTGATTTTTGATCCTCTTTGTTTTTTCCCTTTTTTGGAATTCTGTTTTTGCCAACTATTGAATTGGATTTTCAGTTTTTTGCTGATGTCATTTTTGCCTTTTTGGATCCTTGGTTTTTCCCTTTTTTGAAATAAATAAGTATTTTTGCATCTTGGTCTGCGATTGGGTCCTTATACTGAGAAAGCCTAACACTTATAGAGAACTATCGGAACTGCATAGTAACAAGCTGTGAAGAAGGGGAGCAGTCAACGACAACTATGCTGCTATAACTACAACTCATGCACCACCTGTAACAAGGACTAACTCCAGGGTAGGAACTCTGACTCAGGTTTAACAGCCTTCCCAACTGTTCCTGTCAACCAGCCTTGACCAGTCTGGACCAAATCCTGACTTCTTCACTCGATGGTGCGGCTCATTTTCAGGCTCCGTCAGTGAGTAGCGGCAGATTCTCACTCCCTCAACAGAGTGCCTGGAAAGAGCATGCCCGCCTGACGTGTTTGCCAGTGTTTACCACTGTGTATGGCACGGCGTGTCCCGCTCGGACTGTCATTCATACTTACGCTGTAAATATGGAGAGCAGTGTAGTGGAAGAGATCTGAAAATTACTCCGCCTCGTGCCTCAGTGACGAAATTAATAAACACAGGCATGGGAGCGGAACGGGGTTTGACAATGCAAGTCTCCCTCGCTCCTTCTCTCTCTCATCGCATCCCTTTCTTCTCAGCCCCGCTGTCCTATTTTCCTCTCCCTCTCTCTCGGCTGTGGCCTAATAAGGCTCAATTACACGGAGGTTCTTTCATTCATTATAGGCATGGGGCCTGGCTTCTCTTTGTGGACTCCTAATAAATACTAACACAGAGAAATAGCCGGGGCCCGGGCTTACTTATGAACCCGTTAATAACCGGTTGCCGCCGCCGTGATGAAAACAGCTTTCTCAGCAGCCTGTCCGTCCCGCCACGCAAACACAAGCGCACGAGGAGAGGGGAAGAAAGAGGGGGATAGCGCTCTAGTTAGCCTCAGAGACAATGCTTCAGCGAACGACAAGCGCCAGCAATTAGCGCGTCCATGGCGCAGGGATAACCCTATACGTCTTTGTCTGTTTCAATCACGGGGAGACGCCACTCAAGGTGAGAATTAGGGCCGAGGATGCCGTCAATTTCCCTTAACCTGTTTTATAGAGCTCTGTGCAGGTGAGCGCATGATAGATTGTTTTTGTCAGCCTATTAAAAGTGATGTTGAATCCGTTAATGGTTAAAGGTTGGAACACACCCGTTGGATCCGAGGGTGGTGGAGATGTGTTTGCATCCCCGTGTTACGGCTCGAAAAGGAACCGAAAACCCATTCTCACAATTTATATCCCGCCCGGCTCTCACTTCCTCTCCCCGTGACAGACCTTGATATCTAATGCAAATCACACTCTATACCACAAAAGACTCTCAGCCTGCTTCTGTCCATAACATCATTGGCACACACGCACTCCGCCTCTCCACAGCTCAATGTGCCCTCCCAGAGCCTGTACACTGTCGCTGGGAATCAGACAGACAGGCTCTTTATGGTGGTCTTTACGACTCTGACTGAAATAACTGTATTCCCCGGCGGGAGATAAAGTGGTGGTGGGAAATGTAACTGTATACATTTACTACAGTGAGAGAGAGAGAAGGAGGGACGGTGTGTACGGTATAGATGAGAGATGTCCCGCACTGGTCAATCAGGGGGGAGCTGCATATCCGTTCAGAACCCCACTCTCTCTCCATCCTTCTTGTCCTTCTTGTCCCATAAAGCGTCCTCACTCAGGCACACATCTGTCCGTCGCCTTTCCCCACGTCTTTGTCCATCCGCTCTCTCTCAGGTTGAAACCCGGCAACCCGTGGCAGAGATTGCCGTCTGAGGTTGTCTTGCGAGATGAAAGATGGCATTGGCGTGGCGCTCGGGGGACGATCGCACCCTCCGTGACACACACACACACACACACACACACACACACACACACACACTCTTTCCCTCTCGCACACCCACCTATGTCCCGCTCTTTCATTCGCCTCCGAAATGGTCCCTGCCTGGGCTAATTTACATAATACACTTCTGACACCTTTACTTTATTCATCAATCACACGCAGGCAGCTTCTCCAGGTCCGGGCTTTTGTCTGAGCATGTCTGTGGCTGTGTAAGGCTACGCACAAAAGATTAATTTCACAGCTTTTTTTCTTTTCTCCCCCCCCCCCTCTACTTCTTCTTCCCTCGTCTTCTTCTTCTTCTTTCTCCCGTGTCCCTCTCCCTCCTTTTTTTTTTCCCCTTTTCCTCCCCCCTCATCCTTGTCCTCCTCCTCATCCCTCTCTTTCACTTCACAGATACAAAGGCTGCAGAATGACAGCAGCCAGATAATGAAAACAACAATGCAAGCATTTTTTTTTCCACCCTCTCCTCTCTCCTTTAACTCTGGCAGGTTGTATTCCTAGATCCTCTCGACAGTGTATTATTCCTCTCTTTCTCCCTCACCCCCCTCCCACTGTCTCTCTATCTTGTTCATACTCTTCCTCCACCATCTGTTGGCGGTTCTTTTTTTTTTTCTTTCATCTTCGTCATCCCTCCATACTGTACTTGGGACGACCGGGGAACAGATTCCCTGTCAGTCCCCATCCTGCTCTCCTCCACCTGTCCAACACAAGCCGCTTCTGCCTTTTTTTTTTTTTCTCTCCTCCTTTACATTTGTTTTTTTAAATCCACAATCTGATTGCTGCATTCTGGTGGCGTGAGTGTGAAGTTTTTAAAGTCAGGAGATAAAAAAAAAAAAAAAAAAATAACGAATCATCCTGTGTGATTAAAACAATAAACACAGTGTGTTGTTTATTAGTTCCCTCTGTCGTTATCGACCCGCGAGCGTGCCTCCCATTTCAATTACCTGAAATAAATGAAATAGGGCTTGAAAATCTCACGCTTGCTCGTCGATGGAGATGAGAGGGCAACTGTCGCTCAGATATCAATTTTGAACAGATGGGTTGCCATGAGGGGCCATATCTCCCTTTCAATTAAAAAATCTGAAACAGTCATTGTCTTAACCGCCGTGCACAAACACACAGATGGGTTTTTGTTTGCGTCCGTGTCAGACTGAGCCTTTTGTTTTTTGCAGTCAAGTTGCTCATTGGCCGTCAGTGGACGTCTGTGGTTGTTCCGGGCGCCTCCCACCTCGGAGAGGGCTGTGGAAAAGCCACAAGAAAAAAACTAAAAAAAACAGCTGGGTAAATCCAGGTGAGGAAAAGCCTCCGGTCTGTGGTGGCTTTGACCCTGAGGTCAAAGCAAAACAAGCATGGAGATTTCACACCTGGGTGTGCACGCTCCCTCGACCCCCCCCAGTCTTTGCCCTTGCCCACCCTATCAACCCCCCCCCACCACCACCACACACACACAAACACAGCCACACACACACACACACACACACTCCAACCCCCCCCAAATCTCACATTGTGTGGCATCTGAACCCAGCCAACAGAATAATTAGCCCCAGAGGCCAGTTTAGCAGGATGGAAAACAGCATTTCACTGAGTCTTCTGCACCAAATAGCAGTGGAACAGTGTTGGCATCAATATTGCTTGTTGACCTCACTGTTTGTCTGTATCAGTCCAAACATGAACTCAGAGCTCTCATCGTTTCAATACAGAGCAAAGATCAAGACAGGAAACTACCAGATTCATCTGAACGCCTCACACCAGAGCAGCTTTCATCACAATGACCAAGTCATATCTTATCACTCATCAGATCCTGGGAACACAGTGGAGAGTGTGACTGCAGTGTGAGAGCGGCCGTATTTAACATAATAGAGGGGCAGGGTACAGGGATCAATACTGGTCCATGATAAATGTATAATTTCCAGAGTAAACAGGATTTTGACCTGATTTCCAGATATCAATTGTTTTACATTTCTATATTCTGAATGAAGAGCAAAGAAAAGGGTGCACGTGGAATCATGCAGGACTTTCACCCTTATCTGCTGCGGACCTGAAGAGTAGAAGATGATAAATGGAGCCTTTAATTGTTTTTTCAAAGGTGCATTGGGCACTTAAACTGTGTGTGATGATAGAACAACACCACACACTAATGAAACAAGCAGCTATGCGAGACAAGAAATCCAACTTGCCCAGTGTATATGAGGCAAATAAGAAAATATTATCACCTCCAACAAGAAGTTATATTATTGTCTGCATTGGTTTGTTTGCTTGTTTGTTTGTTAGCAGGATCACACACAAAACTGCTGAACTGATTTCTATGAAATTCTGTTAAGCAGTGGAGGATGAACTAGGGAGAACCTAGAATCCTCTTTCACCTTCTTTAAAATGTTGTTTTAATACAATAATTAATTGGTCTTGATGAAATAGTAAAGGCACGTTTATGAGGACTGATATAGGTGTGTGAAATTGAAAGCAGATCCGAATACAAAACAGAATCCAGCGAAATTAATTCATAAGGGTCGAGTTCCATTCAAGTTGTTTTGTTTGTCCTTCATATCGGAAATTGTGCAAATGTCTGATCTTTGACTGTAGAGACAAGTGAAATAATAAACATGGATGACTCAGAAATTAAATTAAAAATGGTAGTGTCTGGAGAGAACACGAAAAAAAAACTGCTACATTTATTTACTTTTCTTTATCATAATTACGCACATTTCTTTTATTCTTTTGGAATGACTATTATGGCCAAGTTGTTTTTACTGTTGTAAAAGCTGATGTTAGATGATAGGACCCCTAATGTGATAGAAGTGACATCATTCAGCTCGTTCATTAAGTCATCCTGCACAAGGGCTCTTAGGTAATTGCCACACATACAAGCTGAACTTGACAATGTGTGAGCAAATTTTGCTTAATAATGTCATGTATGGGAGTTTTAAATTGTGTCCAGTGATGTATTGATGTATTACAGTTATGCTTTGCTGGTTTGGTGGCTTCTTAGTCCAAGACCATTTTTCCTTGCAAGGACAATGCAGTTCATCTTGTGGGAGAAGTCGGACTGATCATTACAGAGAGAGCTCACTGTCACATCAGCACGTCTTTTAATCCCAAGGACTTCCCACTTCTCCAAGCAGGTGTTTAGAAGTCTGTGTTAACACCCCGCAAATCGCCACGCGCACACACACACTCATCCGTGCCCCGTTGCCCCCCCCCCCCCCCACACACCCACACACCCACCCAAACATTTCTCCCCGATGAAAATTAACACTCTCCTCCTACCCCAGGTGGTGAGGGGAGGGGCAGCAGGGACGGAGAGTCAGGGAGGGCGGAGGAGTGTCGAGAGCCTGATTTATCTGAGCCTGTCAGGCCCTGGGAGGCCTCAGTGGGTGTGTGTGTGTGTGTGTGTGTGTGTGTGTGTGTGTGTGTGTGTGTGTGTGTGTGTGTGTGTGTGTGCGCGTGTCTGTTGGGAGATGGAAGAGAGGGGGGGGGTATGGAGTTTGGGAGGTGGGGGTGTTCGATGTGTTTACAATGGGTGCTGGTGGAGAACTGTTTCTCCCACCTTGGCCCCTGGGTTGGCACAGCGGAAGCCCCTCTCTGTCTCATTAGGACGAGTGTGTGTGTGTGTGTGTGTGTGTGTGTGTGTGTGTGTTTGTGAGAGTGTGTGTGAGTGTGTTATGGGGGGTGCAACAGTGTGACAGTTCAAAGTGACATTCACACTCCGCTCTTTCTCTCTTGTCCTCCTTCTCACTTTCACACACACACACACACACACACACACATACACACGCACACAAACACACACACACACACACACAAAGAGAATTAGTCTCAATACCTTCATGATACTTTGGTGTATTTGTAAAGCCAGCAGCTCAGGATCAGTCACCCACCAGCACTTCTAACCAGGGCACACTCTCACACACTCTCACACACACTCTCACACACACTCTCACACACACTCTCACACACACAATTAATCTGTACACTTCAGGTTTGCATTTCTTACTTCAGAGTTAGGCCGTTCTCTGTGGTGTTTGTAGGCCTGCATGATTGAACATGTTCTGATCAATCATTTTTACTTGCAAAGTTTTAGAGTTTTCTTAACTACATTTTCCCAGGGTTCATGAATGATAATTTGACATTTTACCGATTATCCACTGCTTAAAATTCCATAAACCAATTTGATGTCGCTAGATGTTGAAAGTGGCCAAATTATCATTATGCACGTGTGGTTTTTCTGTCCTAACTACATTTTGCCGTTATTCCAATGTAGTACAAACTGTCCGATCAAGATTCAATCAATGTACTGTTTTTTAATTGATGCTGTGATATTAATTACATTTGATGTAGATGCACAATTGTGCACATGGCTGGACTGACGCATCAGCATCGAGCCTTCCCTCGGTCCTGCTGACATCTCTGGAAACAGCAATTCTACTTAAATTCGACATCACCGAAATGAGACTGGAAATATAAACGAGAAAACAATCTGAGCAGAGGGGTATTCGGTGGCTGCTCCGGAGATTTCTGCCATGCCATGTGTTGTCTGTGAAGATTCTCAGTCGTCTGGGTCATGATTATCCAGGAGAAGTTGGATCGGATGGAGTTTGCCCAATTGTCATGGAATTGCAGAAGAGATTTTGGATAAGGACATTGCTCGAAAATTGAGGGTTGAAATTGTTCAGCTTGGCTTAGACAAGTGGACGGTCTTAATCTTTGAAACAGATGTCTTATGTTGAAAATGGGTTGATAATTCAAAAGCTCCAGCACAGCAACGGTTCAAAGATATAGTTATTACAGCTGAGGACAGTGTGAAGAACAAGCTGCACTACTGCCTGGGAACATCTGACATTAATCAAGGTCATGGGGGGAAAACAGATTATTTTTCAAATCATCATTTTTAGCACTTGTATTGTAGCACACTTGTAAGCTGTTCTGTTATTAAGCCAACACCTCCAGTTTGGGCCTTGCAAGCATTTCCCGCAAATTAGCATAGAAGATTTATTTCACTAAACCCATTAAAACTAATAAGCACACAATTACCAAGCACGTGGCAGAGGAAATATGCATATCAAAAAAAAGCCGGAGCTGTCATATTGTCCCGAGCGCGTGCCAAACTCTCCATCCTGACCATGTGGTCCAGGATTATAATAAGAACAGCTCTCTGAAGAAAGGCAGCTCCGAGTGCGTTTACAGCTCGAGCTGCTTACTAATTGGACAAACATAATTATTGCATTGGAGGTAATGGGCATTGTCTTCATTCGTCATTATTGCAGTGTCCCAGTTTTTTGGGGGGAATGATGTGTTTATGTGCAGCCAGTCAAAGGTAAAGGTTGGAGCAGGTGATTGGCACGGAAAAAAAAAAAAAAAAAACGAGGTGGAAAAAAAAAAGATATCAGCCAGAAAGCTGTGAGAATCTTTTTTTAACTGACAGGGAGCAACAATGAAAAGATGAGGGACAGCGATAGCATAAATTAGCGAGAAGCGCCTCTCTCTCTTTTCTCTTCTGATTTCTTCTTCCAGATGCTTCTCCCTCTCTTCTCCTCTCTGTCACTTGCAATCTCTGCGCCACACTCCCCCCCCCCCCCCTCCGAAAACCCAGCATTCCCCTCCTGATCTATCTTTCTCTCTTTAAAGATGGGCAGAGTGTCACACAGAAGAGAGGAGGAGGAGGAGAGGAAGCGAGGGAGGAGGAGGAGGAGGAGGAGGGGGAGGAGGAGGCGGCGGGGGGGGGGTATGCACTATGCAAAGCAGGGCCTCGGTAGCCAAAGTCGGGCCGGGGCTGAGATGAGGTGTCAGCATTGCACAGGGCGCACTGATGTATGAATGCGGCGAAATCAAACGCGTCACTCGACAGACAGGGGGGGGGCGGGGGGTTGGAAAGGTGAAGCCAGCACGCAGAGAGAGAGAGCAGCTGTACATCGGCGTCAAGGTGCTGCCTTCCCACCCTCCCCTCCTCTATCACTCTTCTTTTCTTTTCTTGTCTTTTTTTTTTTTTTTTTTTTTTTTTTTTTGCATTCTACTTATTTATTTATTTACCTGTTTTTCTTCATCTCTAAGTCTCCTCCGCCGCCGCCGCTGCTTCCTGCTTCCTGCTTCCTGCGGAGGAGGAGAGAGGGAGAGGCCACAGCCCTAACAAGGTAGAGCGGTCACAAAGAGGGAGCGACAGAAATAAAGAGACGGAGCGAGAACACAGCTACTCCGGAGATATTAGCATATCCCCTGAGGAATAGCAACTAAATTGATACCGAATGAATCCAAGCCCTCCCTCTCTCCATTCTCACTCCTCCCCTCTTCCCTTTCCTCCCAGACCTCTCCCAAGGTGTCACAGTGTCTTATTCATTAATATGTGTAAATCCTTGTTTTTCGTCAACACTGTGGATGGCGGGCGACGTGGCAGAGCGAGAGATGCGGCGGGGCCGGTGTCGCCGCCTGACTCCCCGACTCGGGTTCATCAACCGAGGCTCGTCACTCCGAGTGATGAGTGAGAAATAGCTGGGAGAAGAAAAGAAGCAGAGAAAAAAAGAGGAGAGGGGAAACAGAGGTGGGAAAAGGGAGGGAGTGAGAGAGCGATGCAATCTTTCATCTCAGATGGCGACTTGATTCAGGTTGAGTTGAAATGTGGCAGGTAGATGAAGAACCTAAGA
This sequence comes from Limanda limanda, assembly GCF_963576545.1. Lineage (NCBI taxonomy): Eukaryota > Metazoa > Chordata > Actinopteri > Pleuronectiformes > Pleuronectidae > Limanda > Limanda limanda. Next base: position 21,829,046 of record NC_083650.1, on the reverse strand, counting down.
CGTTTGTTCTTTTAAAAACCAGTTGTAGTGTTTGGAGAGGAAAATATCACTTGTTAAATAATTGATAAGTTAATTCACAGTCATCACATGGTTTTCCAAAAGTGTTTTTTTATTTGTAAGTGCATACGTAAAATTGTATGAGACGACTTAACACAAAACAAAATCTAAAATTTCGTCAAAAAATAGATACATTTTAGAAATTTCTAATAAATGATTTACTCCAAAACAGCCTCCACCTCTTTGTTTACTCTGTGTTTAATTTGACTGTATTGAAAGCAACTTCTTTGAAGCAACTATTTTGATTATGATTCTTCAATGCCTAAACGTAATAGGCAGCTTTAATTCCCACACTTCACCCTTAACCTCTGTCCTTGCAAAAGTTATTGACTGAAGTCACAGCTTTACTGCTTTAAAGGGACTCTTACCTTTGTTGCATTTGAGAATTACAGCACATTCAAATCATCCCGCCTTCCTCCAATGCCCCACCCCCTCGTTCCCATCCGCGGTGTTTTTTTGAAGAAACTTTATTTACAAGCAGACTTACGACCTACTGCCTCCGCGCACGCACGTGAGTTTTTGTTTACCAAAGCAATGGATTCGGATTCAGAAGCACCGGTAAGTTGATGACGGGCCCGAATGCGCCACAAGAAGCAGACGGAAAACCTGCATGTCCATTCAGCAAACAGACAGGTATGTCGGCCAATAAGGTCCTTCGGTCCGAAGAATTTTATTGGTTGAAGTTTTCACTAAATATTATGAGAGTGAAATAATTGTATGTTTTTACTCCTGGTGGGTCTGTCTTGCATTTTAGAGTGTCATTACCTTATTAATACCAATTTAACCTTATCCAAAAAAAGTGTAAAAATGCAACAAAGGTAAGAGTCCCTTTAAACAGGCACAGCAGTTTCAAGAGTAATGCTGAGCTTCATCAGTTAAAAAAGACTTAGAAGTCATTAAAAACAAGCGTTTATCTCTAATATTTAGTGAGTAAAAATATAAAAGATGTGAAGAATTACAAACAGAGTTCAGTGTTTTTGCTACAGCGGCAGCTCTTCTGGTTCATGAAGCCGTGGATCAGCTCTGGTGAGGACACTGGTGAGATTTGTTTACTCTGCATGAAAACAACTTAACCGCTCCGACTAGAAGACAAACAAAAGTAATTACCACTTTTCTCTGTCTCAGCAAAAGCTACGCAGTGTCACTCTAAACCGCATTTCCCAAAATCCAGTTTCCAAACTGTACTGCATTAAATACTGGTCATTAGAAATTAGGTAGAATGTTTGCTTGATTGACAGGTGAGTCAGCCTATCACAGTCAGGTAGTAAGCACCAGGAAGTGATTGACCCGTACTCCAGATACTAAAACCCTGCTGGTCTACTGCCTACAAGCTTGATAACTGCTAACAGGTTATCTCCATGGTCATTTGTGACTTTCATATTTTAAGCTAAAAATATTCTTACTACCAACAAAAAATATGTCAAGAGTATAATGAAAATGTTAATTAAAGTAGTTGCACTGAAAGTTCGTATTCAGTGTTTGATCAAATGCTATAATGTGTTTTTTAACTTTAAGATAATTTACAATTTAAAATTTACAATTTAAATCTGAAAACTTTTCTAACTGGTATTTTAACTAGGGCTGGGCAAGTTAACTCGTTTTAATCGAGTTAACTCAAGTGATGAGTTTGTTTATCCGCCAATTATTTTCTTTTTTCCTGTTCTGCAGCAGTCAGCAACAGACTTTCACAAAATAAAAGCCTGACTTTCACAATAAAACAATAAATAATCAAACCTGAGTTAATGCCAGATAATATAATTAATCGAGTTAACTCATCACTTGAGTTAACTCGATTAAACGAGTTAACTTGCCCAGCCCTAATTTTAACTAAAAGTGTTTTCAAGAGTAAACTTTCGCTGTGTTGCTACAAAACCAAAACTTCACAAAAGTCAAAAATACACAGGAAGTGATCAGAACAGAGGTTTACGGCCTTGCTCATCAGTTTGCAGAGGACTGAGATCGAAAAGATTTTATTCCATACACCATGCTGAATAACTCTGCTCTCCACTGTATATATTAATATATACAACATGTAATTGTCATTATCAGACACGTCACACTTTGCCCTGAACTACATATATTTGTTCTTTTAAAAGCCAATCAAGTTGTTCTGTCCCTAAGTGCACTCGTGGAGGTATTTAAGATGACTCATCCCTTTTAAGAGCACATAAGTGGAAACAGTCACCGCCACATTTGAAACCACTTACTTGAAACAATAGTAAAAGAATGCAATTTGCGCTGTTGGAATTAAGTTGTCCGACTTAATGTGGTGGACTGACTTCTTTTTTCTTCATTTTCCATACGAGAGGAGTTTGCTCAGTGAACACCCTGACATATACTGGACATATTAAATTATAGGATCTAGAAGAAAAAATCAATTAATGGCTTAGGCAATAAGCAATAAGCTGCAGCCGCTCTGACATGTCAGGATGGAAGTCCTGTGACACTAATACATGCTATGTTATTTGAATAAGGGCTGAAGGCTTACTCCATTGATTTTATTACAGAAACAGCAAATTGATTTAAATAAGACTGCTAATGGGCGAGTGGAAGGTTGCGTGATGCACAGGATGTTCCGCGGAGACACTGCAGGGTTCCTGTCCATAAAGGCTTAAAGTGAGGACGCAGTTTCACGCCTACACAAACGTTGTCATTACATCCGGGCTTAATTTCCCCAATGCAGATGAACAATACATTTTCAAACCTGTCTGCTGGTTCACGGTCAATGCAGCTTAGCACCCGATGTGTTTTCCCCCAAGCAGTTTCTATGTACTAGTGTCACAGCGAGCGACAAACGGAAGACGGCAATGCACCGGGAGTTTTGCAGTCGCTCACATTAAACCCGTGTTGCCGTGCAAACAGCGACTCCATTACCGAGGTCGCCCCACTTTGAACCCTCGGCTGAACGCGTGCAATCCACACGAGGCGCGAGGGATGTGCGGCGCCCACGCTAGTATGTTAAGATTTCATTTAGATTTCATTCACGTTTTAAAATATCTGGCGCAGGGGCTGCATGTGAATATATATTCCATGAATGTGAAATGCCTGGACGCGTGCGTGGTGTTTGTGCGCCAACCCGCACTGCGAAGACCATTCGTCGGCGAACAAGGCCGCTGCCGTTTTCAATTTCCAGAGGTGTCAGCCGGACCGGAGGAACGCTGCGAGCTGATACATCAGCCGAGCTGTCGTTCCCATTGTGTGTCTTCACTTCATACACAGATATCCTGAAATATATGGGGGTAAATTCAGAGCTTTTGTCAAGGTCCAAACACCGCAGGTAGCAATGGCCGAGTCGCTGATTTTATTCATAAACAAGAGGTGAACTTATTACGCTCGGCATGGTGGACATAGATACAGTCTGGATGTTTTTTTCTACGCACTTTTCATTGATGCTCACATAGATAAGTGGGATTGCAAACTGAATAGGTGCCATATTTGGGAGGAAAGATGCATTGTGTGTCTGTCTGTTCGGCTGCAGCTGCTCCGCTCGCTTCAGCGTGCTTCTTTGTCCTGATATAACAACATCTGCATGAAGCATGTGACACACACACACACACACACACACACACACACACACACATGCATGTATACACACTTGTATGCAAGTGCAGGCGTAGACTTCTGTAAATGCACATGGGCTCCTTCCTCATCCCACCCCTCCCTGTACAGAAATGAACATACAATCATTCGACTCCATTCACATGCCTATACACCTGTATTCTATCCTTATGTCCTATGCGTGCCCACATGTTTTATATGCACCTTTTTCTATTGCACATACACACACACACACACTCAATATTCAAGATTCAAGATTTTTTATTGTCAAATGCACAGAGATAACATGAAGCAGTCACTGTCAATGAAATACTTGGGTCACAGGCTCTCTTTAAGCAATGCTCAGTAATTTCAACCCGAAAAAATAAAATAAAAATAGAAATAGTATAAAATAGAATAAAAAAGAATAAAATAGAATAACAATAAAATAGAACATCAAAAATTTAAAATAGAAAATAGAAAATAGAAAACACACATGCAGGATTACTGATGTCCCCTTTCTTGTAGTTCTGCTGTTACGCGCACCAGGATTTATTGTTCGCTGAGTGCATCTACAGCGCTTGAGAGCGAACATGTATAACGGCAGAGAAAGAGAAAGACGAGAGCATGAAACAAATGGATGGTATGTTTGTAACTACGTGAATAAAGATTATCACGGAGACACTGCAGAGTTGCTTTCAAACTGATCCCCCTGTTGTTTCACGGACTTTCTGCTCTTTACATTTTTCATTACTTCCGCTGTTTTTCCCGACCTTACATACCTCACCTCTTCCTTTTCCAGACAGGTAATAGATTGTGACCGTCGCTGTGACCCATGTGGAGCGTTTGAAAAAAAAAAAGCAGGTGTCATTTTAATAACATATGCTAGCCGGCATGCTAAGAGACACAGCGGATTTAAAGCGGCCGGGATGAGACGTGAGCCCTCGTGGCTAATGGCTAATGCTCCTTTATGAAGTGCTTGCGTCTTCGGAGGATGCTGGCCTTATGAAACGCTCCGACACGAGAACCACGCCGGCTTTGTGCTGTGTGATTCAGGGGACTGAGCCACAGACCGCACTAGGTGTTAGCCGCCCAGATCCCTGTTTATTATATTTGGAAATATGAGCTCCGTTTTTTGATTTGATGCTCCTCTCCATTTATTCCTACAAAGCCTGGAGCGCCGGTGAGTTTTGCTGGACATGAAGAACTGTGCTCGGCAGGGGCGAGATTCACCGGTGAATCACTTTCACTGTACTTTTCATTTTCCCCTCACGATTTCATTTGTTCTAAAATTGTTCCCGCGGCTTTTCTTTTCACAGAGATATGGAGAATGTAAAGATATGAATGACATGTGATTTGTTTTGGCATTATGAAACCTATATCAGAGTATCTGTACAATAAGTTGGTGTGGGGGGTGGAGGGTGGGGGGCAAGCTATGGCTGTTGAGCTACATCTAACCCTTTGCTTGCATTTTCCATACGTGCTTCTTTTGTTCATACTGTGATGTATTTCCTTTTATTAACCATGCTGTTGGGTTTGGGTCAGAATTGAAATATAGAATTTTATTTTTTATTCTAATCAAAGCAAGTTTATTACAAATGGCCAACTGAACACAAAACCCCCACACACATGCACACACAGACACACTGCTCGTTCTCTTATTGATAGGAAATTAAATAACACAATAGATATAAAAATCAATAATAACTATAGAAAAATACAAACAAGTTATAATTCGAATAATTTTCCTGCTCTGGCTTTAGCAGGCAAGAAAATAGATCAATTATACCAATTTATTTTTTTTAAAACAATTTGTACATAGCCAGTTAAATGAGGTCCAACATATACACCCCAGCTTCCTTTAACACTTTCAGCTTTCAACTGAGCCATGAATTGTCATTTCAATATATCTGTTCGTGTGCGGATTTAAAACTGTGACACAAGGTGTTAATTAATCAGCTTTTGTGGTGTTGGTAGGTGTGATTAATGAATTTTAAACGTCTCATTTTCCACTGTTTGTGCTACCCTTGGCTAGTTGCCTCCTGGTTTGAGCTCCATCCTTTATACTCGTGTGCACTTGTGGCACAGGCACGAGAGAAGAATCAATCTTCTCGTTCTTGGAAAGGCAAATTATTGTATTCCCCAAAATGCACAACTATTTTCATCACATTGGGAAGGACATGGTGGACTTCTGATCTCCCGCCCCAATTCCCTCACCTATATGCAAACAAATCCAAGGAGGTCCCCTAAGGTAGAAAGCTTCCCAAAGACCGCTTTAGATTGCTTTAGAATTAAATGTACCACACTTTCAGAGTTGAGTTTAAGTGCAGTGTCCGTTCTAAACCTGCCTGTTAGGAATGGGCTGTAGACTTGGTCGGTGTTAATGCTACGGAGCTACTTAAGAATTATTCCTTGTTTTTAGTGAGTCCTCCTCAAACTACAATATGCTGTCACTTTTTATTGTTTGGGTGCTGGTCCTTGTGTGCAGAGCGTTTCATAAACAGGCTGTAGTGCTGTTAGAAAACATATCTTCAATGACAATATTATTGTCAATGTTATTTCACATAATGAAACAGAATTTGCTTTATAACTGTTCATTTCTTTGGTTTATGTGTAAGTTGGACTGATTCACTGAACTACTACTTTTTTTCCATACATTTCATTTCAGTTCTATCAGAGGTTTGTAAAAAAAACTGACACAATCTTCACACCCTAGTTCACTACCTTTAAAAAAAAGCTCTGCCAATCTGCTCAGTATAAAGCTCTGCTGCTTCAAAAAACATGATTTTACTTTGAAGACATACTGCCAAACAGGAAATGATTCTCCTAATGTTGTTGTAGTGACGGGGATTGGCGCTCACAGCGGGTTGGTCTATCTGAATCTTGTATCTCAGTCTGATATGGTGAAGAAAAAATACCATCAATTTTGACCAGTTGTCGACCACTGCTCTAGTTTATCCAAACGCATAGAAGAAGACATGCTCAACACTGCCCTGTCCCCACTGACAGAGCTGGTTGATTGTTTATTCAAATTTAAAATATTGAACGTTTACACGTCCAATTCGCACCAAATTCGACACCGCACTTCAACAGGCAATTTTCAACGGACATGCCAAGTGTGTAGTCAACAATATGAATAGTTTTCTAAAAATGCATTCCACAAACAGACTGACAGACAGACAGGTAGACAGACAGTGGGTGGTTTGGCATCATCTAGCCAGAAATGTTGCTTGTGCTACTAATCTGTAGAATGATGACAAATTCATGAACTAATAAGAGTCAGAGACACTAACACTTCACTTTGCCTGGAACAAAGCGTAACAGAGAAGGTTCAGAAATCCACTTTTTAAAACAGACTTGGTCATTCTCATGTTGAGCTTGAATTTGAGTGTTGTTTTTGAAGACTCTTGATTCTTCTAATTTTTACCATGAGACACATGAAATCCAAGCATTACTCTGTTGGAGCTGTCCAGTGACCACAGCAAAATAGGAGCCAGATTTCTGACGGATTGCCAGAATTCCCACTGAGCACTGGAAACTTAGTGGAGATTGTTTGTGCCTGTTTGAGCACCTGCAAGGGTTTTGGTGTGTGGTGTGATGTGTCTTATTGCAAAAGTGTTTTATCGTTGAGTGGATGGAAAAGTGCTGAAGACTGTTCTGTAATCAATCAGGTACAGCACCGTTTCTTACTTTGCAGTGCATTTATAATAAAAAAATAATCTCTCTTGAAAAAAAGTATTTTTATACACAATAAAATAAATAACATCTCAAAATGCAAACGTGTAACATTCCTTCTATAGTAGGCTTCCTTGGCTGTGCCCTTCTAAATCGCCAGGCCGCAGCTTAAGGGCCCAGTTACAGTGGGAAAGGGTTTTATGAGTTTACGGGATGCTGTTTTTACGAGTGACTAAGGAGAAATAATGGGGTCGAGTGTCTCCCTCCTTCGTCCTTCTCTCACACCATCCCGCTCCCCAGGCCTCTCCTATTACCTGCCGCCTAGAGGACTCAGGAGTATCGCTTAATAAAAGTTAATCATGAGAAACTTGTTCATTAATTACAGTTCAGGCCGGCTGTCTGGCTGCCTTACCGGTTCTTCCTCATGCTAAGGTATGCCTTTCGTCAGTTGGATTGAGAATCTGTTTATGTTTTCTTAAAGAGGGCAAACGGACATGATGTAATGCATGTGGCGATTTCAAATGGGCCCGGCCCAAAGACTATCTAGTTAAACTTTACAAAGCTCATTACCAAGAATTCATGATTCAAAACAAACATGTGTGTGGTCTGGTGGAGGTCAAAGAACAGGCTCAGTCAGGATTTCTCATAAAGCTTAACAGATTGTTGAAATGAAAATAATGGATAACTGTTACACAGCTCATACCATTACCAAATCCTGACCTTCCCTCTGTCAAAAACAGTGACCACAGTGTATTCAAACTTGTTTTTTTTGTGATCTGAGGACACGGTGACGTTGTTACAAAATGTCACGATGATCTGACATGTTGTAACAATGAGTTGAAGCAGATTATCTCAACCACTTTATTCAAACTTTATTCAAAGACCTGATGTTTCACAGGAGAATTATCCACTGAGGCTCTATCAATTGATACCAGTGTGTTCCTACAGTTTCATTTTTTATTTATTTTTGAGCACTATTTTTAGGCTTTTATTTGTATTGCACAGTGAAAGAGAGACAGGAAATGAGGTGAGACGGTATATAGTCCGGCTGGCCAATGGCATATGCACCAATGTCAAATCATTTTAAAAGGAGTCACAAGTGTTTGATTGTCTCATGTATTTGTCTTTTTGTCATTGGCTTAAAAAGCCACAAATAATTGAAACAAATTTTCCTGTGATGTGCTTACTTTATTCCTCAAATATATCAGTTACCTTAATTCTACTGAGCTACCACAACCATTCTGGTAAGTTGGAATCACTTGTTTTACTTAAACCCCTTGAAGTTAGAACATTTGGCCATCAGGTCATCCCACAAACTCAACTTTAACAATAAACAAATATCCTTAAATCAACTGAATCAATAGAGCCTAGTTTTATATATATATCCATCCTTTGAGGGACATGAGGAGAGACTGAAATCACTCTCAGCTGATATTGGACAAGCGGTGGGGGACACCCTGGACAGGTCGGCGGCATATCGGGGACAAACAATCATTCACACTCACACCTACAGTCAAGTTAGCATCTCCAATTAATTTGATTGCATGCATTTAATTATAGGAAATATTTAAAAACGGTGTATAACAAATATTTATTGTATGAACTGTGTTTCCTTAAAATAGTGTCTGTAATCTAATGGATGATCCAACTGTTTTGACCAACCATCAAAAGAGCTGTGATGGAAGTTGGCAACTGACAGAGTAGGTAATAGTTTGAATAGTTTCCCCTTGTTTTCTGTGTATTTTTTAAGTAAGTCTATTTGATCTGGAACTTTGTTGAAAACCTGTCAAGTAGTCTGACAAGTGGAATGATAACAGGAATGCTGGAAAAACAGAAGTTCCAAGTTGTAATGAAATGTAATCCCCCTTTAATTAGTGGTGAAGAGACATTCTTCCCCTTGTAGAGTCACTTTATTATGTAGGCTGATTGGGTTATATATATATATATATGTGAGGCTGTCCAGCACAAAGGGCTTGCATCTGTTTCATCCTCACATGTGAAGAGGGACACGAGAGAGACAGTTATAATGTGTTTAACCATACATCTGGGGTTTCTTCACGATGGGATCCATCTGGGTCCAGACTGGATTATAGTTGGCTCACGCTCCATGTGGACTCTTCCCGACCGCAGAACAGCACCGGCGGACAGGCTGAAGACTAACACAGCAGACAAACGCATCCCGCAGCCAAAACCAGCGGGGTTTGGACTCCTGCGTCCTCTGGAGAATGGGGGAAAATAGCCTCTCCTGGTGCTTTGCTGTGAGGTCAACAAGCTCATCCAGCCATGTCATTACAAAGTACACACACGTAGGCGCACACACTCTGTAAAAAATGATCATGCGTGACAAATGTTTTCTACAATCCTGCTACGCAAGGCTTATTTCAAGACATGTTCAATAAAAGGACCTCAGTGTCCTGCCAGATATTCTTCTGCTCTGGTTCCAGAAGTTGCACTTGTTTCAATGGAGGATTAAGTTTGTTCCAAGTGAAATTGTTTGTGAATAACCAGGCACATTGTCAGATATTTCCATTGTTCTTCTTTTTCCACTAAAATAGATCCCTCTTTAAATCAAATGATCTGTTTTTCATTGGGTTTGGTCGTACAATTTCTTTAATTTATTACTATTTTGTTCCCTCAATAGTCCAACAAAACAGTATCCAACATTAAGTTTCTACCCACCAGTGAAATACTGCTGCGGTTTGTAGAAGAAGCCAGAGACAGAACTTTGCTCAGCAGTTTTTGCAGAGCACAGATGTATATGACTTCAGCAGTTCCTTAAATCAAAAAAGGTTACACAATGATTGGCTACAAACAGGAACTCTGAGCCTGGACATGCTCATACACTTTTAGTTGTAACATTATTAGGGACAGCGAAAAAAGACAAATAGAGTTTAACAAAACAGTCTTTGTTGAAATCGTGTTAGTGAGGTGTGGGTTACAATCTGATCAAGAAGTTGTACAGTTTGTCGTGATGTTGAACCGCCCTCCTCCTCATATGTGTCCCAATCCTGTGTATAATCTCAATAATATACAATGCTAATTTCATTTATATACAGGATTGGTCCACTACCAAGTATATCTGTACATTTCCGGCCTTCTGTGTTGTGGTCTAGAAAAGGTTGCTTGATGACAACTAAAAATTACAAAGGTAATGCTCCATCCATACAGTTAAAGCTGTAAAAGGTAATACCAATGCTTGTTTATATTACATCAGTGTTCTTCATTTATTGACACTATAGAATATTGTAACTATAGATTAACTCTAGTCCATGATCAAGAAGTCGAGTCTCAATATTTTGTAGATTGTATTAAAAATCATTTGAATGGTTCGACAGTGTTTGATTGTCTTGTTTATTTGTCTTCTTGACATCGGCTCAAATTGGCAATTTATCAATAAACAACGTGAACAGATCTTTCTGTTGTGTGCTTACTTTATTTATCTAAGAAAATCAGTTACCTTAATTCTGTGAGTTAAAATAAGTATTGAGGTAAGTCGGACTAACTTTTTTAATTCGAACCACTAGAACTCAGTCAGAGCAAGTCACTTTTGAGAAGGAAAAACTTGACAAATCTATGGAAATACCATAACGTTTGAAGTTTGTGTTAAAATAACAATTAGATATAACTTTTCAGACTTTACAGTGTAGGGTTAGACATTAAGACTCTGTGGGGATACATTTGTGCTCAATGCAAAACATTAGCATCAAGGTTAAATTTCCAAAACTTAAATATTAACCTGAATGTACTTGTGGAGCTTTAGGTTAAATGACTGACAACTGTGTGGCTGCTTTTAAATATTCAAAAAAAAAAAAATGTATGTCATTTTCTGCGCTTTTACTATCCATAACTATTTAAAGTGGGGTCAGTGGGGACCCTCATATGAAAACAGTCACTCCACGGACTTTTTCACTCAGTCCATTCTAAGAAATATGTTATAGAAACGTCTTGTTTCTCACTTCTTCTTCGTATGATGTCATCATGGTATCGCACTCTTCTCTCAGCCCCACCCAGCCGGTACCAGTCCAGCCTCCGAACCCACCACCACTGCTCCCCACAACCATAGACATATTTAAAGACTAGATGTCTCGTTCGACGGAGCCGGACGTCACCACATGGCGGCCATCTTGCTACGGGGCAGCTCGCTCACCCATAACATTGTGTTGGTCGTGGTAAATAACCATAACTTGCTCAATTTTCAACCGATTTTGAAACGGTCTGGTTTGTTATAAACGTCAGAGATGTAGGCTAGATATGACACTGCAACTTATGAATAATTATGTTATTTTCTAAATAAAATTGAATAATTCATGCAGTGTCATAACTACATCTCTGACGTTTATAACAAACAAGACCGTTTCAAAATCGGTTGAAAATTGAGCAAGTTATGGTTATTTACCAATACCAACACAATGTTATGGGTGAGCGAGATGCCCCCTAGCAAGATGGCCGCCATGTGGTGACGTCCGGCTCCGTTGGCCGGCAACGCAGACGAGACATCTAGCCTTTATATATGTCTATGCCCACAACCACCACCACCACCCCCCCTCCTCCCCTCCACACCGAACGCAGCAGCAAGCAGACATGTTGCTAGGCTAGGAGCTGTTAGCCACCACAGGCTAACCTCAACAAATAACCCTGAAGTTACACTAGAGCGTGGAGGGCTGCAAGGAAGAGAATTTGTCCCTGCACATTCCTCCTAAGAACGATACTATGCAAGACCAGTGGTTACGCTTCATTACTTCTGACGTGCCTTGTCGGAAGATATTAAATCCCAGAAAGGTGTAAAATGTATAAAAAAAAAAAAATGTTCACTAATTTGGTTTGCTCTTGAGAGATCTAAGTTACACAACCAACTGTGATTTTTAGTTGGAAGAAAGTACTTTACAGTGCAAAGTGCATTTCTGCACCGATATAGTTCTGTGAGTGTTCCTGTCGGGTCAAGCCTGTGTTCAAATATGCTGAAGTCTCGCTGAAATGGAGCTACTGACTCCAAAGATCAGTTGTGTGTCACTGGACCAGTCAGTTCATTAATGTAGTGCAGTTGTCATTTTTGCGTTACTGGAAGCAAAGCACTTAATTAATGAATGCAAATAAGTGCAAGATCACACCTTGCCAAAGTATGAGACGGTGCAGTTGCGTGTTGTGTCAGTGTGTGTTAATTAGCGTGCTGTCCTCCAAAGTGTGAAGTGGAGATATACTGCCTGCCTGGTTCAGGGTGGAATGTGTTGTGAGTCTGTCAGAGAACATTTACACATATTGCTAAAACTATGCTTGAAAAAAATGTTTTTGAGGGGGGGTGGGATTTCATTTTCATAATTCACCACCATAAACAAACACATGTATATGATCCAGGCTCTCACGGTGACACGGCAGGCAGACAAGCTATGACGCTGGTTGGACATTGTGGGGGAATCTAAAAAGCTAATTTTCCCTGTGGCCTTCTGGCACCTCTGCCCTTCATATACAGCCATTTCCATAAAGTGCTTCCCCTGGGGAGCCAACAATAATAAACAGTTATTAGTAAATGCATTATGCCAGCACGTCCCTTTTGCCCCCTTGCCTCTCCTCAATACTCAACCTACAAACACTCCCAGCACCACCACAGCACCCCTGGACCTGACACAGGGGGTGGGGGTGCATTTGCGTATGTGTGTGTGTACGTGTGTTTGTGTTTTCTAACCTATTTTACCACAGAGGGCTGAATTCGTAAGGGAATTGGACTAATGTGCATAATAGCGCCGGCCATTACAGCAAAAAGCTTTAGACGTTGTACACCTGCCAAACTCCTAACTGTTGTTATTTCATCTGATTGCCTGGTGCTTTTAGGTATGAAATCCCTTCACATTGCCTTTTTTTATTTATCCAGTTATTTCGCCGTTTCCATTAAAGTGGCCTAAATGACTGCGAATTAAAATTCAGATAATATCATCCCCGATGTTTAGTGGATTCAACCTCGTCAATTACGTTTGGAGACCGGTTTGCTTTTGCAATTGGACTTGATACACAGCAACTCGGCCCGTGAGCAGCCACAACCATATATATGTATAAGAAGCTGTTGAGTTTGATAATTAGGTGGAAGGGCACGGTGACAATCTTCAGAATACAATAAAGCAGATAAGTCAAAGGTGAAAGATCTGGCAAAATGGCGGAATAACGGGAGAACCAAGGCTACGTCCAGCCAGCAGCACACACAGCAGGAAACTGTAGATCTGTATCAGTGTGTGTTTGCCGCGTGTGACTTTGTGTTACGTGAGTTGCAGCTCTGAGGAGAAGAGGTGCATCAATGACATTTCCCGTCGTGTCAAAAGTTACACCCCAGTCATAACTCAGTGACAACTGAACACACATCATATAGATAGTGCTGGAACAAGGCTATAACCAGGACTTTGGAAATACTGTGGCTATAAATCCAGCAGTGATTTATTCAAAGAGATGTGTATGAAAAATAAGATTTGACATCATGATAATAAATGAAAACAAAACTGAATCAAAGCCAACAGAGCAATTGATTCTTCTGCTTTTCAATATCAATATCTAATTTCATCATTTCATAATAAATGTTGTGAAAAGTTACTATAAATGTGCCTCTTGATGAAGAATACCATCTGTCAGTTGCCTAATCTATTGTAAAAAAAACTGTCCTTGCCACCCGGTACACCTATAGTGTCTGTAAAAAAAGCCTCTAAATAAAGATTGAAATTCAGTGAAAGGATATTTTAAAGTTAACGGAATTGAATTAAACACATCAACAAAGAGGAAGGGATAAACAGTGCCGATGAATAAGTTAATACAAAGGAGGGAAAGAGAAAGGTGAAGAATGAGTGGAGGACCGGCAGATGACTGAAAGTCAGGCAGGGAGAGAAAGAGAGACAAAGGCGGAGCAGTCTAATTTGAACACGGCTCGATATATGAGCTGGCTAATTGCTGGCTGAACAGGGCAGGCACAGGCTGTTCATGTCAGAGAGGACACAGCCACTTATTAGGCATCAAAGTGCATTCATATCACAGCACAAAGGAGATGGGGGTTGAGGGGGCATGAGTGAGGGGTACAGCCTGTGCAAATGGGGGAGGGGGTGGACTTAAGATAATGAATGTCATTGAGAGGTACATTATAGGACCCTGCTCAAACCTGATTTATGTATGAATAAATGAATGGGTGGTGACTAACATCTGCATGTCCCCTGTGTCCTGTGCAGCCGATAGCTTTGTGACTGGGTCATCTGCCGCAGAGGCGCCTGAACGGAGACTTTCCAGCAAACAACGGGCTGCCAGGAAGCCCCAATGGTTAGGAACAACTGGTGTCGACCACAGTCCCGGGCTGGAAAGTCAGCACAAAGTAGCAAACTGGCACCAAAACAGCTTGCACCGTCAGCAGCAGGACGACTGAGATGTGGAGGTGCAGTAGGAAACCTGAGGGAAATCATCAGCAGCTGGCTCGAGAGGGCAAAGAAAACCGTCCAGTCTTTGCCACAGCAAGATTCTGAACTTTACCCATGGATCTAGGGCACTTCTAATAAACAAGCAGAACATTCAGCTAACATAAAAAAAGGCCTCACTCTGCAGAGTCCTTACACAGCCGGGTCCACGGAGCCAAGCAAATTCCAGACTGTCTTCATAATGCAAGTCCTGCTCAAAACGGCCAGAGAGAAGAGAAGAGTGAGGTTTTTGCACCCACATCCGGTCGTGGTGCATTGGGGAAGTGGATCGTAAACTGTTGCTTCCAGCCCAGCATCCTGGGTTCGCAGTATATGAAGCAGGGAACCAGAGGAACCAATAAATCCTGGAGTTCAACCCCTAGCTGCTCACACCCAGACTGGGCTGGCACCGGATGAAAGGAACCCTTAGCCTAACCACACACTCACGCGCAAACACACACACACTCGCACACACACACACACAAACACACACATAACCATAGCTCACCCCCTACCAGCTCCGTGCCTGGACCATGGCCCGCAGCCCAGCGCCTATGGAGCGTTTATTAGAGAGGAGACTGAGCAGCATGTGCTGTGGCCCGGGCTGGAGGAATGTATCTGGTCAGCAGCAGATTACAGTGTGGAGGTAACTGCAAGGAAGGGCCTTGTTTGTGCTGCGTCGTGCGGATGCATGTATGTGATTTTATGATAGAGATTAAACTGCATGTGTTGGTGTTTGCACAATGGACCACATGGCTGAGAAAACAAAGCTATGCATGCACGTGTTTATGCTCATGAGCTTGTTTTTCATGTAGTATGAATACTCTCCGTACAGTACACAATGTTTTTCTCAGGATAAAGCTGATATATTAGAGGTAAAAATATATAAAAGCATGCCAGCACACTTTGTGTTTTTTTTCAATAATAACTATGTTTGTACATGTACCTGTTGAAGATTGTTGTGTTGGTTCTGTGCTTGTTTTAATTTGTATAATGTATATTGTGCAACTTGGCGGTAACATCTGGACACCCAGGAGATCCCTGGCTCCTCCAGTCAGCATGGCCAAGTGTCCTCAGGCAAGACACTGCACTTTAAATTGCCCCTGACAGCGATTCTGCATGTGATCGTGTGATAGTACACAGTAGCGCTGTGTGAATAGGTGAATGCAACATGAAATGTAAGGCCCTTTGAGGAGTCACTAAAAAACTACAAAAACACTACTTGACCATTACTCCATAAAACATCTGTATCCACAATGAAAACAAAAAATTGAGTCTGGTGATTATGAGCTTAGATGTGAAGTTCTTGCACTCGTTCTAGCTGTGTATGGCCTGTGAGACAAACTGTTTATGTCTTTGTTGAAGAGACAGGTCAGCGTTACTCGTTAGCAGGGGAACCACTCAGCCAATCTCAAGTGTCATTATAGCTGCAAACATGCAGCTGAACTGGATGAGTTGCAAGGACGAATGCTCTTGAATAAAGTTAACGCTGTGTGTCCAAAACGCAGCTTTTACAGGATCACATTTTTGGCAGAGAGAAATATCATGCAGGCATGTTTTGTGGTGAGTGAGGTGATTTTGATCGTAGAGAAGAATTTGTGAAGGAGCCTTGTTGCTGCTGCTGAGCTGTGAGAACCAGACAAAGTCAAATTGCTTCAAAGAGTCAGTTTGTCTCAAAGAATCATCAGAGCAGAAAACTGATATTGTGCAAGTTACTGGAAAACACAGGGTCACCACAATAAAAGTCCAGTTTTTCCTCCTGGCTTGTGATGAAACAATAGACAAAACAGCAAGCCAGCATACTGCGGAGCCCCTATTTGCAATTGTGCGATCACTGATGAGATTGATACAATGTCTTTGTAAGCTGTGCATGGTACAACCATAGGTGAGGATTGGTGTAAGGAAGTTGTGTCTGGCTAAAACTAGCTGTGGGTAGTGTGCTGCCGTGGCCGTATTTGTTTTCCTGGCTGTTTTCTCTGTTGCAAGTGGTTTGCTCGCCTCTGTGCTCGGGTCTCCTACTTTGTTTTGTCTGACATCCTGGTTAGTGGGAGACTCCGCCTACTCATGATTGCTGACATAAAAGGCGGGCTCAATCTCTCCCTGGACAGCCAAGCGTCTGCTCCTTGTTTGTAATTTTGCTCGCCACCATACAACACAAGCTACACACACATGGCTTTCAATACATCCCACACCTCTGACAACTGACTTTTCATTCATACATTTTGTTATTCTTTTGATTATATAAATTTTTTTTTGTTTTTATTCAAGCTATCTGTGTAGACCTCCCTTAATTGTAGTGACCTAAAAAGAGCTGGTCATAACAGTAGCATCATCATCATCACTGCCATCTGACATCAGACACCTCGCCAAATATGAGCAGTTCGACAATTTCATTGAGTGATTATACGTATTTAGAATGACCCATACATTATGTTAATAAATTACATGATTGGTTTGATAGGGAAAAAAAGGTTCCCCACCCATTATGGGGAGAAACCTTTTCAGGACAACAGCTAGTAGTAGCAGACTGGCCTCAGTTATGGATGGGTGACAGGGATTCTGTTTGTAGCTGTTCACATTATCTGTAATAATGTGTCAATTATAATAGTAATATTGTTAGTTTATGTCAAATAAATGGCCTCTCAGAGCTGCGTATGTGTTGATATAGATATTTTGTGTGCAGCAGTTGGTTATAAAACAAGGAGAAACATTAAACAAAGCAACCCTTAAACTCACCATAACACCTGGAAATGTCTCCCCCATCAAGAGACGCTTAAGAAACACTCTGTTACACACACACCTACATTTATCCCAACAACAGTACAACAAGCAACACATATACCTCCGAAATTAGCATCCTGGCACTCTCATTTATGCCGTTTGGAACATTGAGGCGTCCAGGTCAAATTCATATTAGTAAAAGGTGAGGCCAAACAAATGAGATTATAGCTGAATTAGCTAATTATCATCATTTCCATTCCCTAACAGCCGGTAATATCTATGGCATAATGGTGCTTGTCAGGTTTATTGTTGTGTTTGTCTGGGAGGCTTTTGCTCTCTGGTCTCACCTGCTGAAACACATTGCCCGTCCATTAGAATGCATTATGGAAATGAAATCTTTGTTGTTGTTGTTTTAAAAAATATATAATCCTTGATATGACAAGTTTTTTTTTTCTCTTTATATTTGCAGAGAGGAGAGAAAGAGCAGGCACAGAGAAAGAGGAGGAGAGGGTGGAATAGAGAAAGGAAAAGAAGTATACGTGCCAAGGTTAGAGCAAGCGGGAATTTGTGAAGGAGTACCTATTACAGACAGACCTTTCAGAGGAAAATTGGACCTGTCTACCTTTTAAGGACGACATGCTAATTCATGTCAAAAAGGCTTTTAGTCAGGAGGACAGGACCAGAGGAAAGGCTGTTGTGTTACATTCATTTGGGCTGATGTGCGCTCACATCCAGGATATTTACCCAGTAAAATACTGATATCAGGATTTGCTTTACAAGACTAAAGAAAAACCACAAAGGGCATTTTAAATATGAAAGGAGAATTCCACATTATGAGAAGTGGAACACGTACTTTAATTTATATTCAATTTTATTTAAATTCTCGCTCAAGTCACAGTCAAACTTTACTGGAAATAAATCGTCACTCGCCTGTAAAAACAACACATCCATGCTCAGTGATATTTACACTCACTCAAAAACAACTACATTCTCCTTAACAGACGGAGAAAATGCTGGTTCCTTCTGATGACACAAAACCCTTTGTTGCATCAAAAATGCAAAACAACCTTGGACCAAGGCTGTTGTCTTTTTAAAGGATACCCCACAATTCACTACTTCCCCTCTTTAAATTCCAGCACGGACACTGGTCAGAGTACCTGAAGAGGGTCTGTGGAAAGTGTCAAGCTTTGAAAATGCCAGATCCTACATCTCCCAATAAGACATAAGACATTTCTGGCCTGATAAATGCCGTCATTTGTCATACTAAATGCATCCAGGTTTAAATAAGTATGTAGGATAGGCTTCAAAGATAATCGCCCTTATTTGTCTTTAAGGGCGTTATCAAGTTGTTTTTTTTGTCACCATATTGTGTAATCTTAAGGAAGTACTTATTCTAATTTAAACCTGCATTATTTCATAAATTGAACCTTTTTGGTTTCTCATCGTAACTAAACCATGACTGTTCGATGAGTTTAACTTTGTGTTCCTTATGTTACCCTGGAACCACGGAAGGTCTTTGAAACAATGACAACCAAGGAACAGTGTGCTTGGCACCACTTGGGTGCTTTTTCAGAAGATGCTAATATCAGTTCAGTACGGTACAGAGACCTATGTGATAATTTAGTCTGGAGGACTTAAATACATTAACAAATACTTATTAAATAAATACACCTTATTGTATAAAATACATTACACATGATTATATCTGTAGTATATTGATTAAATGACACATTTTATTTTGATATTTACAACAACAGATGGCCTGGTCAACCAGCGTTTCTGCTTGTTTTATTATCTTTCTATCGTATCTAATCTAATCTGAACAACTAAGAACCAATTACAGAACAGGCCAATAATACATTGTTGATTCGCGAAACAAAATTAATGGAAGATTGCGTTATGAAAGCAATACTCTTAAACTCTTTAAGTTGAACTAGTCACTATTCTAATAGAACGATTGAATTAACAGCTCATGTGCAAAGGTCTCTTATGATGACTCTGCAGTGGCTTGTTAGTGTGAATGTTTCCCTTGTCCAGGATAATCTGATTGGTAATAGTTGGTGGTTCTGTGTTCTCCACACTGTGAGCCTTGGGTCTCTTGGGACCCTGTGGCTTAAACGGATGAAAAAAAGAGTTGAAGTTTGAGGAGGAAGGAAATATGGCTGAACTGATAACCTCATCACCCTGCTGACACTGACGGTTCACACTGAAGACGTTACTCATGCACATGTTCTGGTGTAGACACTTGCACATTCACACTGACGCTCTCTATTTACTGTTTCTTTCTTCTAACGCTGCAAGTTTCTCCCTCTCTATCAGTCCCACTTCCTTCCCTTCCCGTCTTCAACCTTCTTGCCTCCTCTCTCCTCTGTTAGCCAGGCAGAAAGTGAAGGTCTTTCATTTTTTTCTGACACCCTTGTCCTTCAGCCTATTGATTGGCGACCGAGCTGGCGAGCCCCTGTCGGCTGCTAATAGAAAGTGAAGTTCATCAGCCTTTCCCTTCCCCTCGCACACAAGAACACGCGCACTATCTCAGCCCTCATCCACTCAGGGACCCTCCCATCAGCAGACACCCGGTGATCTACTGTAGAAAGGCCAGCAAGCTAACCTTTGCAGCACCATTCTTACTTCTTGCTCTCCCCATAAGTCTGATTATTTATTTTGGCTTGTTTTGTCCCTGAGTTCTCGTCTCCTCATATCAGGCTCTGTTTCCCTTTTTATGACAACCAATGGCTTACTGCTGTATTTGCGATGTATTCAGGGTCAAATGCAAAAATAAATTAAATATCCTCTCACTTTATTCAGCGCAAAGCAAGACAAAGAAGCCACACTAATGGAGAGAGATGCTTAAAATTCTTTCAATTTGTGCAAAATGTGTGTGTTTTCCCAAAGGCTTATGAAGTCTGATCTATTAAAATACATAGACAAGAGGCTATGCAGAGTGTTGGGAGTAAAATAAGAGGGCAAACAGTCTGAGCTAGCAAGCAATAGCTTACATTGGGTACATTAGCTGTTTGAAAAGAGGCGGGGCTCCAAAAAACAACTGCTTTGCATCCGTTCATACACAAAATAATTAAATGCAAAAAATTTTTCCAAAAGATCGGTGAAGTTGAAGTTAAAATCTGTATGTAAATTATGAATAATCATTCAGGTTGTAATGTTTGCATTTTTTAAATATTTTATGTATATGCAAACTGCTTATCTGAAACATGCCTTACATGCACTGCACATTGCAATTGTTGTTTTTTTATTTGTAAATAATGTAACATTTTAATTTCGCTTAATAGTCATGACAATGCATTTTAAACCCCAAAACTGAGCTGAAGGAAGTTAAAACCCTGTGACTGTAGCCTATAGCTCAAAGCTGTGCCAACAGTCTAACACAGCTTCGACCGTGGCAGTAGGATCTTGTTTCCTCAGCACTGCAACCATGAACACAAAGTGAACACACAAAAGGCATCCGAACATGTGCTACCATGCATTTGCTTAGTCGTTGAAATGCCTCTTTAAAGCCCATGCCTCTATGCAAATCAGGTTGAAATAAAGTTCAGCCAAAGGCTTAGTTCATTAGCACGGAAAACTATAACCACTGAATGTAGAGATAAGGACTCTGCAGTTGCTGTGTATATCATATAGCAAAACCTATAAACAAGTGTTAAAACTGTAGTGGTGCCCACTGAAATCAGAGGCGCTCTTTGGATATGGCTATGATTGCCCATGCTGAAGCTGATGAACTTACTTTCTTGTTTCCGTCCTTTCCATGGAGCCAATTGGCTTTTAATGACATACGAACTGTTAAGTTCAGTTTAACCCAGTCCAGGAACTGGTCTAAATAGCACTGATTGGAGTGAAACCCTGTTATATCAACCAGTGATACATGGCCATTTATTCATATGAATGTGTCACATATTATTACATAAATTCACAAAAAGTCATGGAGGACCCTCAGGCTTTATAGAGTGCCAATTTGCCATCACATATATTTTAATGAGCTCTCCTTGGCTTGCTGTGCTTCTGTAACACCCACTGTGGCTTTGCTTGCATTCTACAAGCACTTGTGGCATTAGAAGACTGCATTTTCCACCCCTCACTAAGCATTCTTTTCTACAGTGGGAAGTTCTCTTGACATTTAAAGAGAAAACCTTGGCTGCTCCTCGTCTTCTTGAGCCCAGAGTCAAACTTTGCTGGTTGAAGGCTGAACCCAAAACCCACCTTGAGGTGAAGGAACAAGCTCACTCATTTTCTTCCTTTTCAGCCTCTCTCCACTGTCAGGTCTTAAGCCAAGACCAATAGCTCCTATTAGTGAGTGTGGCAGGCCAGCTGACAGGCTAGTCAATATCCATGAGAAGGCCACTTCATTAATGATCCTGAGTTGCTCAGAGGGATGGAGGGGCGAGAGAAAGTGGCCTCTGACAGGCCAGAGAGAAACACAAAGGGCTTAGACTTTATTTTCAGCAAGATGCAGTGCCTGACAGTTAAAAGTATATTTCAGAAAATTGTATTCTGCGGTTATATTGAGAGCAGTAGATGGTAGATAGATGGGAATAGAAATTCATATACAGTATCCACGAAAACAAAGTGAATGTGTTCATTATATCGTGCATTTTTCCTTTAGAATGTAAATGTTGGATCACACTGAATTGTTGCTGTTTGATGTTACAGTATAGTGTTTCCCTGCACAATATGTGGGATGTGTAGCCGGAGGAGGCGTATCCATCTCTACGGTAAAACCGGCCAAAATTCATGCCTTGATGCTTTCACACTTCTATTGAGCTTTTGGTAAACTAGATGACTGAGTTGGCTACATAAAAATAATCATCTTGAAGATAAGACAAAAGCAAGTATCAGAGCAACAATGTTAAGCACAAGACATTTTTACAAATAAGCACTGGTTTGAGTTCATAATTACTGATGAAAAAGATTTACTGATCTGCAAGAATAGTAACCACAGAATGAATAAACTACTTTTAAATGGTACACTACTTTATATAGTAACATCATCATACAAAGGGTATTAATGAACAGATATGAACCTGGTAAAAGACCAGACTTTAGGAAAATTAGACCATTTCAACATGTTGGATGAAAATCCCAGCAGTTCTTGCACAAAGTAACAAAGAGCTACGATCACATTTACCTTTAGATGGCAGCGGCCTGGCATTTGTCTCTATGACTTAGATAGCACCTGCTGAAAACCAGATGATGATGCTGAGGGGGAAACCATTCGAAAAGGGGATAAATGGAATTTGCGATGGAAAGTGCAAACTGGTAAGACAATTGTTAGGACTGAAGGCAAGGATCCAACTGATCCTGGGTCCAGGAGCCAACCAGTTCCACTGAGGTCAGACAGAGGCAGTGAAGAGACTGTTGGGTTGAGTTTTTTCTTACACACACACACACACACAATGTCCCAGACAGAAATAACAACACATCATATACATAACAGACGTAAACGGTGGTACTCTGGGGAGGTTCTCTACTCAAGCACGTTCACAACAGCAACAAGTCCTCCACAGGATTTAGGTGAGGGGTGGTGCTGCAGATAGAGGCAGGCAGACACCACTGTCTGCTTTCATCAACACAAACTCTCTACATATTCGTCGGTCTCTTCTCTTTGACTGTCAGTTGTGTGTTAGAAGCATCATCAACCCTTCCACTCGCTCACAGGGAATCCTGCAGAGGATCTTGTGTCTACGGAAACTGCAGAGGGCTTCCAGAGTTCAGTGCATGTCTGAAAGCAGCTACAATATAATGGAAAGTAGAAAACACTGTAGGACAAAAAGGAAATGGATGGTTGAGTGCAGCACCTCTAACAGTATTGTATTATACAAACAATAGTTTCTTTTGTTTCTCCAAACTGTCAAAATGCAATACAGTTCAACAGCACCACAAACTGCAGGCGCCACAATGATCACACAGTTTAAACTACGCAGTTTTAAAACACAAACCTGAATAATAAAGGCTTCAACAAGTCCAGGTTTGTTTCAAGACTGTTGTATGAGACTGTTCTTAATAAACTGTGTCCTAGTCCGCTCCTTGTTTGCTCATGACTCATGTTGACAGGCCAATATTTCCCATAAGAATCTGTAGAACTGGGCCACCCAAGGCTTCAGCCCCTGAGCATTGAGCCTGCAGAGGATTGTGGGAGAATGACAGGGTATTACAGCGGTGCGGTGGCTTGCGGGATCGCAGCAGTGATATGGATTCCTAGAGACGCTCGAACACTGTCCTGCACTCGCTGGCAGCACATCCTCTGTTGAAAGACAAACTGATAAACCATTTCACTGGATCACCAGTCGTTTAAATAGATGGTTGCTCTTTGCAAGGCCTCCGTGAACACACATCCTGTTTCATGCGCTCACACACAAACACAACTCAGGTACACACGCGCGCACACACACACACACCCGCCTGCCTCAGCCCCTTGTTTTCTGTCATGTTGCAGAGCTCGTCAGCAGGTGTGTGTTCCAGGGTGAAAAGATGTTTCTGCCCTGGACGACATGGGAGAGCTATCTGTGTAATAGAATTATCTGGAGAGGCCACTCAGAATTAACATAATACAGACTCAAAATGTAAATTGTCTTTTTGTGAAATGTAATGTGCGTGTGAATCTGCTCTCTTGCTCCCCTCTGTCTTATCATCCCTCTCTCTCTCTCGCATGCACATACCCTTTCTCTTCTTTATTTCCTGTTTCGGGGGGAGCTGATAAAAAGGCCTCTGCGCTGATGTGGCCGCACACACTTCCACACATTTTGGGTGCAAATACTTGAGAGGTGTGTGTTCCGCTGACATGTGTGAAGCTAAATGCCAACGTACCATTTAAGAGAGAAAGGGCAGCGGCACATCCAACCTTTGTAGTGTGTCATTCAGCAGTGTTCACAGCCGTTCACATATAAAAACGAGGTCTCCTCTGTCCCAGGGAGCAGCGGATCCCTTTCACCCCATCAGGCGAAGAAGAGGAGGGGGTGTTGACAACCGCAGAAACATCTGTCAAACACGGAGAGCCAGGTGACCAACAAGAAAAGGAAAGGAATTCTCTTTCTGCTCATCTTTCGTTATCCTGGAATTTAATTTAATCACGTGGATCTGCTTGAAAATGAATCCTGCTTTTCTACTTTTGAGCCAGCGTGTGTTCCACCAGCAATCTCATCCCTCATTTTCTTCTGCCTTGTTTCCTGTGCATTTACCTCCTCCTGCCTTCCTGCGATGATGAGCACTTTCAGTGTTCAGCTTCTGCATTTAGCCATTCAGGGAGTTTGATAAAGCTGCAATCTAACTCTCCGCCCTACCCCTCTCCTCACCTTTGAATTACACAGCAAAGGGAAAAGGCCACCTCTTTGTCACTAAATGCCTCTCCCATTCATTCACATGACAGCAAAGTAGTTTGTCTTTTCCCACGGTAAAATGCCAGATTTGAAAGCCCTCTATTCGATTAATGTTTAGCGTTAGGCTGCGCGCCACCTTTAATCCAGGAAGTATTTCGCAGTCAAATAAGAGCCTCTGTAATTTGGGGGATGGGGAGGCATTTTGGCATTTGGCGAATTCAGGATTATTTCCACTATCCACAGCAGTTTTTCACCTCTAATGTAGATTCACCAGGAATCGTCTTGAATATTCACAGAGTAGAGAGTGCATCCGGGCTTTCTTTGTGCTCTGCTGCTTTCTATTTGTCTTATCATTATCTTTTTTTATTGCTTATCTCTTATATTTGTTACTCATTTACATTATGATACAAGCAAAACAAACAAATTCAAATGAGAAATAAAAGTACACTGTAAAAGAAAAAAATAACCAAACCTTGAAGTAAGATCCAAGAATATTTTTTTTAGTTTCTTTAACGTGTTATCCCTGGCAGTGATACAGCGAGTGGCTCCCTTTTCAGTTGCCACTTTTGTGCATGTCAGCTGGCATTCAGTGGCACAGTGTGGAGCTGGAGGACCCAGATGCAGGAGACAGGTTCAGGTGAAAATAACAAAAATGCCCTTTATTACAGACCAAGTACGGAGCAAAGGTACTTAAAGCATAAACAGGGTCCAAAAAACACTCCAAGCTAAACTAGATCAATGTTCATGACAAAGTGTCCAAACAGAAAATCAGGAACAAAAACACAGTCTCTCAATAGTAAATGTTCCAGGGGAAATGACACTGTATGACACAATTATCATCTACACAATAAAAACAAATCTGCTGGAAGCCAACATTACGGCATAGAATGAAATAAAAATAAATATGAAAGTAGAATCAAACATTTTTAGCTTTAAAGATTTAAAATATGTGTTTCAGCTCCTGTTCATATCTTCTATTTCAGCTTCCGAGCTTGTATGTGCTCCTGTCCTTGACGTCCTTTCGTGTTGTTGTGCATTCATGGCTTTGACCGGACTTGAATATCCCGACCCACCATCTTTGGCTGCACTGTGTCCCACCAAACCAGAGGTCTTTCAATCCTTTAAAAAACTAAGTGAGCCAAGAAACCGTGCCTCTACAATACAGCGCTAGTGTAAACAGATAAGCTTTTATGAGTGGCTTTATTGAAGAGTGGAATCACGACCATCCTGATGAAGGTCAAGGGATGTTTTTCTCGTGAGGTCAGGGTGAATCTCCATGGATGCACCCCCCCCCCCCACCGATGCAAACATCTACATTTCTATTTATTTTCCTCACATTTTTCTCATCCCTGTATCGCAGGAGCCTCGCAGTTTCTACACGTTATTGTCGCTTCACTCAAAAGCGGCGTTTTCTCTTCTTCACTGATGAAAAGCTGTTGCTGGTGAACTACACATGCCTCAAGCAAACAAACACAAGGTAGCTTCTCAGAGCTGCCATAAAGCGGATAGAAAAAATTGTGGTCTCGTCACAGCGCAGCTATGTGATCCTGTCAGGGTGCAGGTGGAGCAATGCAAGACTGGGATGTGGAAAGGATTCATACACCGCAACTTTCTAAATAAAATGCCATACACTAAATGACTGCACTTATTATCTGACAGAATGGAGGCAACTACTACTCATGTCAACTGCAGTGCAACGTGCTTGTACCTTCAATAGTGTGTGTTTGTTCACCTAGAAATGAGTATTTCACTGAAATGACACTTTGCCAGAGCCTCCTCTGCAGCTTTAGGCTTGGCATTGAGCTGAGAGAGGTAGAATTATAAGTAAGAGAAGAAAGCAAAAATAGAATAGATTTCCACTGTTTTCAACACATTTGACGAAATGACAACTTTATTTAATTACTGACTTAGTTAAATTGCTCATCTGGTACCAATAACTGTCCTATGCTAAACAATTAGTGAACCTATAGTCATTTTAAGATATGGAATATGTAGCAGTGTTGGCTTCATCTTCAGTTGACATTCAGATGTACAGTGTGAGTCCATTACAGCTTTATTCAGACAGCACAAGAATCTGGAACCTATGTTCAGGCTGTGTGCAAGCGATGGAATGACCACCAGTAGCAGCTTGACATGAGGTCTTAAAAAGCAGATCCCATTTTTGTTCAACATAGGACACATGTTATAGACACATCCAGACTTCTCTGCCCATGGTTTCATGGTTTTCCTGTGAGCAGTTGGTGACGGAAATGTACGGAAAAACTGAATGAAAGAGACTCCAGGTCGATGCAATCTGGGTCATAAGCAGTGCAGAGTTTTTAAAATATATTAAGAGGCTGTTTTGTTATGGAGAAGAAAAATGCATTCAAAATGTTCTGGTGACCTCGAGGTTACACACAGTGTGTTTTGTTCACAAGTGCTGAAGGCGAACACAGTTTTTTTTGCGCATGACACTTTTAAGCTGATAACACTTTTCTGGTTTATAGTGCTCTTCAGGAGGCGGAATAAGATCATGATAATATGATGGCATTCAAGACTTGTGCTGTGTTCAAACATTTCTGGGTCTGACTGAAGACCAAGTGACTTATGTGCTCATTCACAGATGAAACTTTTAAAATGATCAACATAGAAACAATAACATATACAATTATAAGTACATTTACCTAATACAGTGTTTATGTTTCCTTCTAATGCATATATTATTTAAGAAATGTAAAGAATAATGTATATACACTGAAAAAAACCAACTCTTTTTTGTCACATTTTCTTTCCTGTATGTTTATGGATTGATCTGAAATAGTTTTTACCGAAGGACCATTAAGCAAAAACACAGCTAGTAAGTAACGTAGACATGCATGGCTACAGTAAAAAACTGTTTATACGACTAGCAAACAGTTTCATGATAATCCTTGGACTGAGGACAGTACAAGGCCACCTAAAAATAACAAGTTGGACCAAACAAGAAGATCCCATAGATGATGAGAGCCAACAATCGTTGTAATGCAGGTCGTTAAGTCCATTCGAGATGTCACACTTATCTGGTGCTACAGACTAACATCCCAACGTAGATTCGTAGATCCGACTGCCCTGTTGGACACAGGAGATGTCCCTGTCCTGCCTCGCCAGACATCTCACCCTTTGATCAACTGTTGGATGCTCTGGATCGGCAACTTAGGGAGTGTGTTCCACAGCCAGAAAGCATCCAACATCTCAGCCAAGTGCTTGTCGACAAGTGGAACAACATTCCACTGGCTTGTGTTGACATTGTACTCAGTGCAAAGGAGCTGTGGAACACTACTCAGCACAGATGGGGTACAAACCCAGTAGTGAGGGGGTAATAATCCAAACTCTGACCCTACTCTAGATGTGTTGCTTTGATAGTTTCACTTGCACTCTCTGCTATTTGTAGTCACCCCACAAATGTTTATTCTCATGATTGAAAACATGAAGAAATCCAGTCTGCGTTGTGTTTTAGTGCAAACCCATGTGTGCACTTAGTTTGCTACATCTTTTTTACATGCAATTGTTGTACTTACATAAAAAAAAAAATAAAAAAGTTGACAAGGTTATGCACTCTGCAGCAACTCTGAAGTTAAGTGTCCATAGAAGTCTTTTAAATGGGAGCGCTTATCAACTTTCTGTTTTACTGTTGCGTA
This sequence comes from Limanda limanda, assembly GCF_963576545.1. Lineage (NCBI taxonomy): Eukaryota > Metazoa > Chordata > Actinopteri > Pleuronectiformes > Pleuronectidae > Limanda > Limanda limanda. The sequence goes on along the minus strand of NC_083650.1, from coordinate 21,800,660 downwards.
ATATCCCACAGCTCTTGTCACGCTGGACTCAACACACTGCAGGGCCTCATGGGATTTTACGCTTTTTGTTTCTCATTTTATGCCAATTATATCATGGACACAAACCTAGACACAGACACAAACACTCATTTGTCTTTGCAGCGCTGAAAAAAGAAAGAAATATAGTAAGACCTTTTCCTTTTTATGTTTTTATGACTTCAGTGAATGCACAGTTAGCCAAAGGGTTGTGAGGAATAACCGGTGATAGCTCCAAGGATCAGTGAATTAATGATTTTCTGTTTTTATGTCTAGTGAAAGTCCTCAACAGACAAGCATCAACTGGCAATTCTAAATCATTTAAAAAGTTAAATTTGACATTTACATTTTAAAGAGATTTTAGGAGACCTTGTCATGTCAGGCTGAACAATCAATGATCCCCTCTGGCATTAACAGTTAATCAATAGCATTGATTGGGCAAGTAGGAAGGAGTCAATTCACTTGCGTACATCTCAGATTCTGACATGGCAAGATACTGTCCATAGTTGATCAGGTCTTGACATCACAAGGCCGTATTCAAATAGTTTCCTTATTCGAAATTAAATATTAAAGAGTAATTAGCCACAGGCTTCAATTTCCTTTTATCATTTATATTTTCAAGAAGCTTAAAATAAAAATGCTTTAAACATAACCGGCAGTTAAGATTCAGAAGAGTCACATCGCATGAAACGCAATTTTATTTCTATGGAATAATCTAGGTGGGGCTGTCTGTGTGGAAAGAAACAGCTCTTATTGTATGAAAATAATTGTAACGCACTTGTTAAATTGTGTTTTGGTTTTTATAGCAATGTGATAGATGTTATTTAGTATATTTGAGAGAAGGCATTATTATCCAACAGGTATGAGGCCAACTAAGTATCTACGGTCATCTAGTTTCGCTTTGAGCAATTTTCCAACTAGATTTTATGACTGGTCGACTATTTTTTGAATGAACGTTGTTATTCACATACCCGGATGACTTCATAATAGCTTTATGTGCAAGGCATGAGGTAAATAAGCCTTCAGTTAAAACTCTATTGAACTCTATGGTAATGCTGGAAACTCTGTTTGGTTACATTGCTCTTGATCATGAAAGGGTCAAAGGGAAAATTACCCTTTTTGACACAGATGAAATATGTACAGGTGGAACCGGTAACATTAATGACTGCTCCGTTCCGTTTCGGTGGAGGTGGCACGGAGTGACTATCAGCAACACCAAGGGCTTTAACATTTGTAATCGGCTGTAATTATGGGTAATTGGTTGCTGAAGACTGTGTTTCCATTGCAGATGCAATTGTTGGGAATGATGAAAAATGTGACAACAAGCTCCGTGGGCAGTGAAATAACCCACTGTCTTTGACCTTCAAAATCAAAATCAGAGACATTCTACTGATCACATACCACACTAAATTCAGCAGATACAGTGTGGTCCACAACGCTGGCGCCGGGAAAGTGAGATCATCTTTTCATCCGCTGGCAGCATCTTGTTTGTGTCATGGAGGTTGGCTGTGATCCAGGGGCACGGCAGGCATCTCAGGACCACAGACGGCCTCCCAGAAGGGGACCAATAAATCACAGGCTCTGACCTTTGCTGGCATCAGGGACCTTAGTGCCTCCAAAAGGTAGAGACGAGAGCAAGATTGAGACTTGGGGAAGCTGTGATGAACTGCAGATAGCTACACTCCACACACACACACACACACACGCTCATAAACTACCCAATGTCACTCACCTCCCTTTCCAGCTATCCGTCTCTTCCTGTGTCTTTCTGTTAGATTGCTGCCGTGGGTAATTTCATGGCCATATAGGGACTCAGGTACTTTGTATAGGTAGGCAGACAGGTGAACTGATTGTGACAAAAATCGTCACAGCTGGTAACGGACATTTCTCTACACTGAGATCACTTCTTCAAAACACTTTCAAACTGTTCTTTTCGCCGCAGCTCATAGCAACAGTTATATTATTCTCAAAAATGCACCAAAACACTGGATCCACATCTTCTACGTCTTAGGATCACCTAATGACACTGACCTGAAAATTACTAACAACATGCACAAATTACATTACAAAATTGAGCACTACTGTTATTTTTATATAATGTCAATGTCAATTTTTATTTATATAGCTCATTTAAAACAACTTGTTGACCAAAGAGCTGTACAGGAGGAGTGGCACGGCCAAAGGACAGTTACAACGTAATACATTAAAAAACAAGTAATACATTAAACATACGTTAAAGTTCAAGTGATGCAAATAAAATACAATTATTAATGTAAAATAAAAAAATATATATAAGAATATTAATAATAATACAAATAATACCAATATTTAGCTTTACCTGCCCCCTCAGCTCACATGGAGGTCATTGAGAGGGTGACAGCTCTGTGGTCAAAGTTGTGTCCAGCCTTTCCACGTGGGCATGCCGGGCTCTGTAGCGCCTGCCAGACTGCAGAGGGTCAGGTCAGATGTGGATGACTTTGGGACTTCAGCAGGTTGTCTGGATTTATTCCAAAGTAGAACGTTTATCTCCCAAACCTTTAAAATTATCTTCCTAGCCTTGCTATTCTCAGAGGTGCAGCCAGAGGAACCATGTAGTGATGCAGTAATGGAGTTATAAAGGGGGATATAGCACACCTATAGAAGTTAAGTGACAGCTGTTGTTGAGGTTGTGCGTTCCCCCAGGAATGAAGCCTCTGCTGTCCTGTCTTGGCCATCGCTGTTGATGATCCATGAAAGGTCAGGACAGAGGTGAACTCAGAGTCGCCTCCACTCTGTCCCTGTCAATGCTGCTGGAAAGGTGACCAGTATGAATATCCAAGATTTGTTCTTTTGTTTTCTTCTTTTGTGTTCATTTTTCTCCACTCAACCCAACCAGTTGAGGCAGGCGGCCGCCCACATTCACTTTGGTTCTGCTAGAGGTTTCCTTGCTGTAAAAAGGGAGTTTTTTCCTTCCACATGCACCAAGTGTTTGCTCGTTGTAGGAACTGTTTGATTTTGTAAAGGCTCGACCTTCCTATGTAAAAAGTGCCTTGAGATAATGTATATTGTGACCGGGGCTATAGAAATGAAAACACATTTTTGTTGAATTTGACAGTTCTTGACGTGGTTCAATGTCACAAGGTAGATGTATTTTTAGGCGGACTCATTGTTGTTGGATTTCAGTCCAATATTATTACAGTAATGCAGTGATATTAAAAACACTGTAGGATTAACCGAAATGAACCCACGTACCTTTTCAGCCTGCTGATTTTATTTGTAATTTTATTAATAATTACATGAAAAAAAAACATCGAAGGAATGATAGATGATTTGCAGTTGAGATATTTTACTGATATTAACAGGCTGCAGTTTCCAGAATTAGTCTTTCCAGTTGAAGAACCATTAAAAAAAAACAAAATAGAAATCTCGTGGATTTTTTTTTCTCTTTTGAGGTGTCATCTTTAAAATGATATGTTCTTATATTTTCCTTCTAGGTTTTATCTTTTTCACTTTATGTCGCATGCAGGGTAGACAATGGAAATTGGTTGTAAATGTTCATTCATAGATTCATTCACACATACTTATTCACTCCCACTGTCAAAATGCATTTCCAATGAAAGCCATCCTGCAAACAAATGTGCATGTTGGCCCACTTCGGACACACTCTGCTTTATCCCTAAAAGTCTTCCGAGGTATGAACTGAGTTTGTTTTTACAGAATGTATGGCTCCCTATCTGGGGACCAACACTGCCCTCCTTCCCCCCCCCCTCTCTGGTGGTGGTGGAAGGTTTCCATATGTGAGCTGCCGTGGCCTGGTAGATGCATACTGTCAGGCGGGCGTGTCATGCCCAGCATGGGGCCTGGCTGGGCAAGATGGAAGGTGGGCCAGTCAGCTACGCCACACGGCTGGTGGCCATATGAACCCTTGTGTGTGTGTGTGTGTGTGTGTGTGTGTGTGAGCAGTGGGGAGAGTGGTTGTTGCTCTGGTGTTTCAACATACGTTAGCTGTCTAAACACTCCCTCTCTTCCTCCAGCACACACACATTAGACCCCCTGCGGCGCGGCAGAGTGTAGATATTCATTCTGCCAGTAAAAGAGGGGGGACTACAAAGGGCCTGGGGAATCGGTAAAGGCTGGAGACAGAAAAGTGGACTGGCAGGAATATAGAGCCCATTTAAATACACTCTGTATGCTTTGCATGTAAAGTGGTTTCTCTATCCTTTCCAAAGTAAGAGCATGTAAATATGTTTTCACAGTGCTGCTGGGAGTGTCCATTGACCCTTCCTTTTAGGTGTCCTCTGTCATGATGCATCGGAACTGTCGGTGAAAATCTATATATTTTTTTTTGACTGCATTGTCAATGTAACCATAAAGCAAAGGAGGTTGAAAAAGCAAGAGGAACATTACATAAGACAAAGAAAATATACCAAGATATTGCTGAGCTCATTGTTTGGCAAGGTTAAGCCCCCGTAGGTTCCTTCTTACCTGCTGTGATTTCCAAGGTAATGGTGAATGATTAATCAAAGACTGCAGTTTTAAATCAACTGACACATGTGGAAATCAAGACCCAAGCACTACTTGGCAATTTGTAGCAGGAGCAAATTTGGAGAAGGGAAACTGTTGGGGGTGGATGGGAGAGCTACTGTTGCCATGCTGAGCTCCAGTTGCAGTTTTCTGTTGGATTGGTTTGTAGTCACACATTTCTATCTATTTTTTATTGACAGATTAAATAAATCCCATGTCAGCATCTTGATAAAGCCACATCTGTAGCATCTTGTAAAATGTTTAACGAGAAGCTTTTATTGTAATCAGGCGCTTTTACTTTATTTTATAATGAATAATTAGTTCAGAGATTTTTTGTTCATGTAGTCCTAGTGCTGAACATTTATTTAATTGTTTTTTGTAACGTAAGTGCTACTATTACTAATAGTTTTAATTATATATTATATGAGCATGACACATTCAGAAAATAATCAACGTGGAAGCAGGTTCTACAGAAACAGGCCGGATAAGATGACATTGCTACAACTCATACAATTATCAAGAAATGAACTAAAATGAACAAAACCCGTCATAGAGTTTCAGGCAATTGAAGTTGTAACTGATTATTTCAAATCCCCTGCCAACGTCATCCATGTTTGCTTTGTGAGTCACATGTTTCATTCATAATTTTCAAGTTCAAGAAATAGTGCCCTCTAAAATAAACCCATGTCTCACCTGTAATTACCCCAAGCAGTGTTACGTGAATGGGTTCTCCGACAGGACAGCTTGTATTTACAGGAAATTCAATACGCCGTGAACTGTTGGCAGAACTGTCTAATCACTGCTCATTAGCTCTAACCTCCTCTCCGAATCAATGCATACGTGTAGGCTGTGATGGTTTAATAAAAAGGGCCTAAGCCACTATCAGCTATCTTTGAATAAGATATGTGTTTTCATTATACAATACTATAGCTATATTTGAATTACCTTTCACAGAATGTTTCATTTCCAGAATTTGCTCAAGTCATTAAAAAAATTGTAGTGATTCATCCAAATTAATACTCAAAGTAAAAAAAAACGTATGCTCTCTATACAGACTGACCTTTCCCTTCACGTGTTGCATGGAGCGGATCTGTCAAAAGAAAAAAAAAAACTGAGGGAAAGAAATCAGAAAATGATGTTAATGCCACATGGAGGATTTGGAGCAGTGACTCACAAGAGCCTCCCCAGTAATGACACCAAGCAGCTGTCGCCATGGCGGCGACCTTTACGGTGGCCCAGGGTGACCGGCGCTTTAGCATGAACGTAAACTTGACCCCTGACATTTCCACGGCTCAGTGGCACTGCAGGCTCAGTAGGCTGAGGGGGGGGGGGTGCGGCTGTGTGATTAGGGAGATAGATTCTGTTTGGACAAGTAATGGTTTTTACATTGATGATATGTGATGATATGTTTCTATAGATGAAGCACTGATGAGTGACACTCTGATGCTGATACTACTGAAAATTGTGAGGATGGCAGTTGATTGGATGATTAAGATTACATCAGTGTGGATAAAGACTAATTCTGGTGATGATGATGATGATGATAAGTCAATAGGAAGAATTGAATGATTTTGCTGTTAATTAAGATCTGATTGTTTTGAAATGATAATGTGGATTAAGTTGAGACAATGATTGTGGCGTTGATTATGATGAAGGTAATAATAATAATAATATTTATAATTATAATAATAATAATGGTGATAATGCTAAAGCGTCGTGGATGAAAAGGACCAGCGATGGTTGATGTTGCTCGTGTGTAAGATGGCGCCGACACTGAGGAGTTGAAGGGTAGAGCTGAGAAGCCGGGGAAGGCAGACTGTACAAGCAAGGGGAAAAGTAAGGGAGCGAAGTCGGAAAGGACACGGAGACAGAAGGGGAGAAAATGGAAGCGATAGCAAGCCCAGGGACGGAGATAAAAGCTGTATTACATGAAATTAATGGTGGTCTTCTCAAGGAGTACATGAATCACAGTGTTCCCCTACAGTATGTGTGTGAGGGAGAGAGAGAGAGAGAGAGAGCAAGACAGAGGCAGACAAAGAAGAGCAGAGCTGGCGGCTCAGTAACTACAACTTCAAAGGTCTTTCCATTTAACGAAACTGCATAACACCTCTGACAAAGTGACAGAGGCAGAGGAGCAAGAGGGAGGGAGGAGAGGAGGGCGAGAGGAATCATTCTGATACATAGAAGACAGGAGGAAGTAGACGAGAATGGGTTCGGTCACTCCGACATTAATAATGATAAAGTTATTTTACACATTTATGTCATTTAAATTGATTTTCTGTGCAGACCGGATTTGCCTGAATCAGATTCTACATGATGCTCTACAGGAAGCAGTGAATAACTGGTATCCGCTATAAACTGTACATACTGTATACTACGTGCCGTGAAATTATATCACCAGTTTCTGACTTGCAAAAACTGTTCAAACCGTGGCTCTTTCAGTCCAAGTTTATCACTACATGGGATTAAATGCTCCATAGAAAACCCCCCATTGACAATGCACATAATTGTTCATTCTCTCTGGGGTGTTCACTAGATGAGGACGATCACATGCTGCGATTGTAACTGATCTTATCTTTGCAACCAGAGTGGAGGATGTGGGCTGCTGTAGCTCGGTTCCTTTGTGTTACAGTGAAAGGTGTGTTAGGGGTTTGCTGCCATTATTTCAAATAAATAAATGGCTGCTACAGCACTTCCCAGCAGCCCATTCATTCATTTGTTTGCATTGGGTACTAGAAAAGTTTAGCTACCATGAGAATCTAACCATTGCAACTTGGTTCTGCCACAACCATGATCCAGCAACATAGTCTTCTTTTGCTATGTGTCATGTTTGTCCTTTTCAGCCAGTGGCCTTATACGTGTCCATGGACCCACTTCATTCGGTTGATTTGGTTTGACCTGCAATAGTCAAGGGGCATGGACATATTTACAAATGTATTTTCATATATAAATAAACTGAATGAGCATATTTGTAGGCAGGTTATGTTTCATGGCTGTCCTTGTGATTCTGATTTCCTTTTTTTTGCTTCTGCAATAGAACCAAGAATAACTTGTTTCACAAACCTCTAGTGATTTCTCAGCCAAATCAACATGGAGCACTGCAATGCATTTTATGGTTTTGATGCAGTGGCCAGTAGATGATTGCATCACATATTGTGCACATGTGCGTCCGCACACACACACAATTAATACTTGATGCTAAAACATTATATTTATGTAGATCCAGGACAATGGAAACAAACATTGATTCACGTGCACATTCACACTTCATAGAATCTAAATGCCCCTGCAATGCTGTGCCAGGTCATAAAGACAAAGTGTTTTCTCTCCTCTGCACTTTCCCTTGTTCTCTCGACTGTTCAGGTCTGTTCTTCTGTGAATAAATCTCTGTAATTTGAAGGTGACAAGGAGGAGATTTATGAAAGTATAAGTGCCTGTTTCTGGTGGAATTTATAGTGCAGAGCAAGGGATATGCAGATGAGAGTGCAAAGGGTGTTGCGGGTACAGGCAGATGTGTTTTCATGTATAGTATGTGTGTGGTATGATAAAGGGGCCTACAGCACTTAATCTTTCATGTATTATTATACATGGCCTAGTAGTGGCCAGGCAGCAGCAGTGTGGAGGTTAGGTGTGGAGCTTGTGTGATCTAGTTCAAAACCCCTGCACGCCCCGAGACAGTCAGGCTGCAGACACAAAGCCAAATGGTGATCAGTCATCAGCCACCGATGCAGACACAGTTCTGCAAGGAGAGCTGCTCGGAAAATGAACAGCTATGATCATAGCAACATTTAAAAAACATCATACAGCACGACCAAATCAGGAAACCAGGAATCTGAGATCTCTGGAGGTCTCTGGTGGACTGCCTGCAGGAGAGGTGTCAGGCAGAGCCAGGCAGGAGGTTGTGAGTATCCCCAGAACTGCTCAGAACCTTGATTGATGGGTAACTCTGGAAAAGAAGAGAGCCTCTAGCCACATTTTATGATAATGTAGAGATGATGATCTCATACAAATATGGTCACAGTGGTAATAAGGTGTTGTTATCTTAAAATAGCGCCGTTTGGGTAATATAGAAACTCCAGGCATTTGGTCTCTTGACTCATTTGTTTATGGCTTTCCTGATATAATAACTACCTGAGAACATAATGTTGTCAAAGTGTCACATCTGGTTTAGTTCTACTGTGAGATGGAACTATTTCTCTGCTCGGTTATGTTTTCACCCCTCACTTGGTTTTGTCACATCTCCCTCCCGTTATCTCTCCTCTCACCAACCCAGTTAAGGCAACAAAGGGTAACAAACACTGCATCCCATTCTGCTTGAGGTTTCTACCTGTTACTATATATAGTACTTTGAAATATTGTTCTGATCTAGCACTAAACAAGTAAAACGAGTTGCTGCTCGGCTGGTTTGTAGGCAGGATTTCTGAGGACGACTGAACAGGCTTCGACAAAACAGGCACAAATCTTGACTAAAGGATCCAGATATTTTTTACCGCTTTTTTTTAAACATTATGTGATTTTTTTTACCTTTTCTCTGATTTCCAAAATTTTCATGGATCTTGAGGAACGTTGTTTTGGGGACTGATGAGTGCATTAGTGTGTGAAATTTGTTGAGGCTGGTTTGAATTTAAGGGGACTGTAAGGCCTTGGAAGCCTTCTAGTTGTAGGCTTGGTTTTAGGGATTCATGGGCTGAAAACTTGATACAAGTTTCTGTTGATTCACATGCTGGCAAGTCAGGGTGAATATAATCATAATCCCAATTCACCAACTGTCAAGTTTGAAAAGCCCTTTGCTGGAACCCCTGTTAACATGTAGAACAGCATGTAAAAGTAAATGAGTGTTGGATTCAAATGCCTGGATTAATTTGATATTATATAAAAAAGAAAAACAGGCTTGTTGTCCATATGTACATTATCAACACACTGTGTTACTAATAAGTGCAAGGGTTAGGGTTAGGGTTAGGGTTAGGATCCGTAAAAATCTAACTTTTCACGAAAAAAAGAAAGAAACTTGCCACTTAAGTTGAGCCAAACACGGATTTACAATCATTGTCTTATCCCTCGTCACTAAAAGTCAAATTTATATCATCACATGTTTGAGCAGTGATTCATACACCATGGAATCTGTTCTGAATATCTCCCCTGAGGGCCTTCAAACAGCATCTCTCTGTTTCCCTGCACCGTGAAAAGTGGCCGAGCATTTTAGGGCAATGTTGGGTTCACGCTGGGCATTCATAGAAACCCTTGTGACTCTCATTGATCCAAACACATGACTTGTTTAATGCTGTGGCTTATAGGTCAAAGACAGTTAAGATGACATTTGATAAGAAGGAATTTTTGAATGACCTCAAAATTATCTTGGGCAAATAAAAAAACATACCAGACCAGACAATGTTGAAAAGGAATTGGGTACAAAATGAACACTTTTCCAAAGCACAAGACTATTTGACATTAATTGGTGGGGATGGCGGTTGTTGACCGGTGCCAATGATTCATACTTTCTGCTATTTTAGGATAAAGAAGTCCTCACCAAGTGCAATTTCAGGACTTTCCTTTTATTAGCCTCTATATCTTTTTTCACCTAATTAGTATGGTTAAGACAGAAGGTTGAAGTAAAAACTTGTTTTTATAAATTTAATAAAATACAAGTTGTGGCTGTAAGGTTTTTCTTTTTTGAGGCCATTCAAAAACACAATAAACAGAGGACATTTTTTGTATTAAACCTCAGTGCTGCACTGTACTTATGTGCTCAATAATATTGTCAGAATGTCAGAAAGGGCTCGTGCATTTGGTTCAGTCCATTCTGGCCACATGGTGGACCACATGATGTAAAAGTCAGTAGATAGCAGAGATGAGACTTATAAAGAGAACAATTGTTAATCTTATAATGCTGATCAATACCCTTCTTGTGTGGAGTGTAATAAAAGCAAATTTCCCTTATCAGGCAATTTTAAGGGTCATAATATATCAGTAATGTATAGCTGGAACAACTGTCCCCAAGCAAGTGTAAATTGAAAATGAAAATTGTGTGTAGATATCCTTGTATATATATTAACTCTGTTTGGATCTGTCACATACAGGAAATAAAATGTTGGTTTGTGCATTTTTATCTTGCTTATTTAGCTAACAGCTTCTATGGTGCTGGCTTGTTCTGCTTCTTGAGTGGAAACTGTAGCACTGATAAGTGAGATCATAGCTCAATAAATCAAGACCAAGAGAAGATGGAGCCAAAGAAAAATTGATGATATTTCCTGTGAATTCCCTCCATCCATCTGTTAGCTGTGCCACTAACCGTTTCAGGATCCCAGAGCCCGGCTGGAGCCAATCCCTGTGAGTGTGGGAGTCCATGGCTACGTCCATACCACTAAAGTTTTGTTTGTTTGGAAACACATAGATTCTGCAATGAATACATAACCCTGCCATCCACATTAAAGCAGCTAAAACAGGGACATTTACAAATCCTGCTGGCCCTGTTTCGTATTACTACTTGCTGATTTGGTCTTTTAGGTCACAATGTAGCCTTTGCTGATTTGTCAAGCCCCTATCACATGATCCCCTTCCGAGAGAAAACAACCAGCGTTGCCCTTGGCTACCAGTGTGCAGCACAACATGGATAATCTATTACAAGCGGTGATGACCCTGTTGTCTTTTCGAACAGCTGTTGTGTAGTTAAAATTAAAATTTTGCAGTGATATAATTGCTGACATGTTAAGGAGAGACAAGCTAATATTCGACCAATCTGCATCAATTCTCATGTCTAATGGCCCAACATGTCACGTGCATGCCTGCCCAGGGTACCTGATTGGTTACATTTCAGACGTGTTGGCATGGACTGGAATTTAAACTAATACAGCGCCAGAAAGGGCTTGTGAAACAAAAACTAGTAATATGGATGTAACCTATCACAGAGCCAACATACAGAGACTCACCATTCACGCCTCCGGGCCATTCAGAGGCTCCAATTGACCTAAGCTGCATGTGGACAGTGGGGGGAAGCTGGAGTACCCGGGGAAGTTCAAGCTCCACACAGAAATGGCCTCTTGCTTTCCCTGTGCTAACAGCTGCACCACCATGCTGCCTGCCTGTAAATTAAGAAAACAACATTTTAACCACAGTGACTTACTGTTACTGTCATGAAAAGTTTACAAAAACGCAGGACTAGAATCTTATCATTTGACACACTGGGTCTTCAGAAAACTAGAATCGTTGAGTCATTTTGTGAACACAGATGTGTTTTGTAGCCACAAAGCATGCTAGTGTTGATGTACAGAATACCACTCCAAAGCTAGACATTATAGTCAATCATCTGACTGTCTGCACCATAAAATAATAAAGCAAACCTCAACAGAGGTTGTGGAGTGTCACACACAGTGTACACAAAGCAGCACTCAGAGCCCTCCTGTTGAGGCCTATCTTTAAACATTATAACCGTGCCTTTTATTTGAATCATTAAACACAAACTTCCAATGTCATTTAAAACGGGCTCTAATCACATTCATCTGTTTAAACAGGGGCACGTAGAGACAGAGTGAGAGGGGATGAAAGACACGCAGAGTGAAAGAGGGACTGTGGTGAGAGGGCTAATGAGAGAGTTGGCAGTGTTTACTCAAGCTGTGGAAAGTAGGCACAAGCACAGAGACAGAATGAACGAAGGAGTGGGGAGGATGGCTAACAGCAAGCTGGTCTATATACCTATACATAAATACTCCAAATTCTCAAATAATGGCCCTATTTATTTCAACTGCGCAGGCAGCCAGGTCTTTATTCAAAACAGGCTCATATTAGTGGTCGCTCTTTTCATATACTTACTCGAATTTAAGAAAGTGCTCTTATCTGCTGCAGTTTTTTGAATTTTCTGATGATTATTTTATCTGTAAATGCATTTCTTACTTTGTGTTTACTTGTTGTCTTGATAAAATCATAAAAAATATACATTTCCCCTGTGTTAAAAGAGAATCTCCACGTAATCAAAACTTTCCGTTTGCTTGTCATGGAGAGAGCAACATTCATTCAGCTATATAAGGTCAACACCACCAAAGGACCACTGGCTCTACAAAGAGATGTCCAAAGTCTAAAAATATTCCCCTGATGATGTCTCCAGGGATACTTCTATTTCTATCTACTACTATTTGGGCATAGACAAAACATTTTTTTTAACAAAATTTACAAAAAACAAAGTCTTACTGATGTGGGCAATGGAGTGTCAACCCAAATAGATCTCTGAGTTCTGGAATATGAAGGTTTTGTTGGGCTTTGACCCAAAAAGTCAGGATTACATGGATTTGGCTATTTTTTGCTTTGACCAATTAAATTTTGTTATTGTTAGTGTAAACAGGAAGCAGATTGTCCACTTTGGAATTGGTTGCTTCAAGGCAGAACATTGATGAATGAGGAACCGCAATGGTAAACAAGGAATTTCTTTACTTGTACCAACGAGAAAGTGGAGCTGTTACAGTGAGTTTAAGCATCTCTTTACACTCACCTCTGGTAAACAAGCTGTGACTTAACTTCTAATTTGGAAGAAAATTTGGGCGACTGTGTCATCGTTTCCAAATGACTCCATTTCTGCCCATCCAGACAACAATGTATTCCTCCAATTTTCGAACTAAAACTGACCCAAAAGTCTTTGTAATAAGGGCTGAGGCAGAGCAGTGTGGACTCCAGACATAAACACACCGAAACCGATGTGTTTTGAAACTAAATGTAATGTCTGATGTAACATGTATTCTACAGATCTGTGCCTCTATCATGGTGACAAACACGACAGATCAGCAAGCACCTGCGAAAATTCAAAGAACCATACCTGTTTCCAGGACCACATTTTGCTAGAATGACAAACACGCAAACTCATAAATGAGGTGACAAACAATAACAGCAATGTTGTTGAGGTCGGGAACTAATTTGAGTCTTTTCTGCTCTGCTGTTTCTCTGACTGGTGGTATAGTACTCTCAATAACACTTAAAGACTTCCTTCACAAATGTTTCACATTAAAAGCCTGGCAGTCGCTCAAAAGGTGCACTCTTCCAATCTCCTTACAAGCTGTTAATGTAAAATACCTGCAAAAAATGACAAGAGTATGACATAACCATGTTTTTTGCGCTGCTCTTGCCGAGAAAAAAAACACATAGTGATGAAATATCAAATTATATGTACAGCAATCTGTTGTCCAACAGTTTGCATAAAAATAATAACATTAATAAGTTGCCAGGTGCTGATATAAACCACATCCAGTATTTCCAGTGAACTAGAAATGAATTGCATTTTGCACTGTGTAATCCTATAGGGTTTACAACTGAATTAAATTAGTTTATGCTTTGCTGTGCAACGTCTCTGTTTGCAGTTTGTTTGCGTTTGTGTGCGTGTGTGAATGAGTTTCTGTCGGGGTAATTTCTGCAGAAAAAAGCGAGAGAGCAGGTTGGGGCATATTGCAATTTCTCGCTGCATTAAAATCATTCTATGTTATGTATCACAAGGGGAATGGTGACGTCTGAAGAGGCAACGATAGACTCCCTCAGCAGTCATTACTCCACATGACAGCAAACATACACACGCAGCTCAGAGGGCAGCATGAAGGGGAATGGAAAGACATGCATGCTTGTTTGACGGCTCGCCGAAAATTCTGATGTGTTTTAAATAAAGTGAACATATTGTTTCGAGACTCTTATTAAAGACATCACATGACTCCAGAACAGGCTCAGTGTGCTTTGGAGCTGATTCTACGAATATTGATCCTCAAGTGAAGGGATGAACTGCCTTCTTCCAATAGATAATCCCCCATGTAATGTTTTGATGATGGTAGTGTAGAGAGTGGTCAAACACGTTACTCCAGAATCTCCCAGAGGTGTCATACCAGGTTGAGATATGGTGATTGTATAATTTAAACTATCGCAGTACTCATCAAACCATCCTGTAAGCCCTCGTGCTGGATGGTCGGGCCACTCTCCTCCTGGAGGACACCACTCCCACCAAGATGGAAGCGTTTCATCATTCATCACAGGATGAGGGTTATCACTCACAACAACTTTGAATAGTTTTGCAGTGACCCCCTAACTCAACAAGGGGACCTAGACCATGGCAGCACAACAGAGATGAGCAGTCTTTGTGACTGAAGCTCCTGCCAATGCAATAAAGGAATCTTGAATCTTGAATCTTGGGATTGAGAATCAACTGTTTCTGCTCAATAATGTCATGCCTCTGACTGCAGCTGCTCGCATTATGTTCGCAGGATGTCACTACATACGTATGTATTGCCATCTGAACACCTTGGGGAAATATATTCAAATTCGGTACAAATGTTCAGTCTCAAAAATCTGACTCAAAAATGAAGTTTTTAGATTTGGTGGAGAAAGGTCAATGTCACTGTGACCTCACAAAACCCCTTCTTTGAACGTGTTATCTTTAAAATACTTGTGTATGTATGCACATACTGTATGTCCACTTAGACTGCCGGATTAGCTGATTAAATTAGGGGATTCAAAAGTCAAGTCACAAAAGCCTTAGAAAACATACATGGATCTCAGTTGCCCTACTGACTGAGCTCTAGAGATGGTGTGTGGAAATGAGAGAAACTTGAAAACGTCTGTCAAAGGAAGAAGGGAAGGAAGAAGAGAAAACTTGAGTTTTGTGATTTCCTAAGCCTGATCTTAAGGTTGATTCCATACATTGAACCTAAGCATGCACCATGTCCACCTGTGTGGAGGCGTCTGCATGCTTATTGATTCCCCATCCATTTATTTAGATTTTTCCTTCAATGTCCCCAATCTGTGACCTGCAAAGCAAATTTCCCCTTGTACTGTATTTACAGTACATTCATATTATTATTGAAACTCTTACTAATACAAATTCCAAAGGAAACTTAAATTTAGGTTTAAAATGTTCCAGTAAACCAGTGGAAGCAGTGCCAATGTGTGTGCTATTGCCAATACATTATTGGTTTTCATAATGACACAGATGAATGAAAGATGAACATGGGATGAATACGAGACTTAGAATAGCAGCTCAACTAGAGCCAAAAGAAGTAGAATATCAGTTAGCTAGAGCTGAAAAAGGGTGTTTGACTTTCTCTCTTTCTTTCTTTCTTTCCCTGTGCTCTTCTTTGTCTAGCACTGGCCATTTGAGGAGAGCTGTTCTCTGACCTTCTACAGTGGAGAGTGATGACAGGGACGACACATGCTGACCTTGACATTCAGCATGTTAAATGGTTTCCTTCCACAGCCAGTCAGCAAACACATCGCCGGGCAGGCAGGGACACATTCAGCTCTGTAGCATCACTGTGGCAGAGAGGAACACCAGGGCCGGACAGTGTGTGTGTGTGTGTGTGTCTGTGTGTGTGTCTGTGTGTGTGTGTGAGAGAGCACGATGGACGGCAGTTATTGGAAGAGAGGCCCTCTACAGGAATCAGTATTGAAACAAGCTTTTAAAGAAAAACTGTAATAAATTAGACTAGAAAAAGGATAGCTCAATAGCTAAATGAAACTCATCTTGTCACTGGCCTGCTTTTAGGCCCTCCTTTTTTAGTTTCTAGTAGTTTACAATTGCAGTTTTCCTTATTTGTAGATTTATAAATTCTAGAATAAATGATTGATAGTTTATTTTCCAAATTTTTGTCAGCAGTTGTTTGCCTTTGTTTAATTTTCACTCAAATTCTGGATGTCTTTGCGGTTTAAATAATTTTGATTGAAAACCATAAATTCAAATGTAGTTCAATATTACTGTGTGTAAAAACTGTATCTTTACTGTATCTCTGAACCTTATCTTCAACCATTTAGGCGGCTCAATGTTATCTCTCTTTGATAACTAAGGTAATATTCTTCTCATTCACTGAGCCTCCCCTGAAGCTGTTTGGAGGACGTGTCTTTGATGAATAAATTACTTGAATTGCTTTATTGCAATTGCGTTCATCATCAAAAAGTTACAACTACGACAGTAATAATAGACATGAAAAGGAAGCTTTGCTAAAGCAAGCAAGAAGTCCTCTTTTAGTGCAGCTGAATGAAAAGTGAGGAGTCTAACTGAAGACGTCACTGTGGAGCGGAGTGAGAGTCACCCGACAGCAGAGTGGATGACGTCCAACTAACACTAGAATCACAGATAGTAAGTAAAGAGGTTATGCAAATATGTATTTTGCAACAAAAGCGTGTTATTTTTTATAATTTTAAGGCACAGGACAGTAAGAGTTTTATCGTTGTATTGTACAAAGCAACGTCTGAATTATAGCACATTTCAATTTTATTTGTATAGTGCCAAATCCCCCCTTACACTAAGACACTTAAGGCAGTATTGTTGAGAGCTTAATACCATCCTGGAAGACGATATTACTACAACTAGCGTGTACTTCTGGACACTGGTATCATTATAACGTCACATGAAAAATGTGTATTGTGATATACAGAGGTGTTGAAACAAAATGACATTGGACAGAGGTCAGGACACCAGCTGCTGCTCTCTTTGAATTCACACACAGAGGAGCTGAATAACAGTTCAATATATGTTTGTCTTTTAGTTAGTTAGTCAGTAGTTTTTTTTCCAATATGCACACTATATTTATACAATCAACAATATCTAATAATGATAACACAATGAAGAATCACTCCATCATTCTTCGTAGACCTTGTTTCTCATTCTTGACTTGACAGCAGCGACAGGTAGATCAGCTTCCATGCTGCAAGGCTCCACATGTCCTCACTTACAGTAGTTCTTGATCTAGGAAGAGAGTTATGAAGTTGGAGTCATACATTTGAAAGTCACAAAAAAACATTAAACAAGTGCAACAATCAATCATATACATCACAGAAAAAGTATCTTTAAAACCACATGGGAATCAAGCAGGATTCAGCCAACAAGCCCAGGTATCCTGCAGGTGGTGGAAATATGACACCCTGCTCACAAATGTCTCCATACACAGTTGTACTCATAATGGTGATTACATCAGCTACACTCCCATTGACTTTACTGTATTTTATCCAAGCTCAACAAACCACCGGATCAGCTTTAAGTATAGATGCAGTAATAAGTATTGTGTGCCACTGTTGACTAAATACAATTACAAGTACAAGTACATCGAAGTAAAAATGTGGAATATGGCCAAAATGGCCACAAAGTGCAAAATAGCAGGCTTCCTGTTGCGTTTTTCCAATTGCACCGGAGACTTTTTTGTTTGTCTGGTCATGAAACACCTGTGTATCGATTTTTGTGAAGATCGGTCAATGTGAACACATTCCGGGGGTCTCGGGGGGCACCATTGAGCCATTTTGCAACGCCCATCGAAAATTTCTCCAGAATACGTAAATTTTCACCACTTTCTAACTTTCTGCAAATTTTGGTAAGAATTTGAGCATGGTAAAGCCCTCAAAAAGCCAATTAATTTGCCTGAATAATAATAATAATAATCCTTACAATTTCAATAGGGCCTCACCTGACCTTTGATCAGTGCTCGGGCCCTAAAAAATAGCAAGGGTGCATGTTATGTACATTACTTGCACCCTCCTAACATGGGTGGTTCAGGAGATAGTTGGCGGTTGGATCCCAGTCTACGAGCCGAAGTGTCCTGTGGCAAGACCACACCCCCGATGCCAGCGGGAGCGATACATGACAAAGAGCTGCACATCGATGCATTTTATGAATGTTAATGGGTGTATGGCAAAAACTTTTAAGAGATTTGAGTGGCCATCAAGAAAAGAAAAAGCACTTCATAAATATAGACCATTTGATTCACCTAACTTGCACCTTTCAAAATGTCAAATATCTAGTATCAGAGAAGCCACCAAAATGAGAGGAGATCACTGACAGACTGGATGACACAACAGGAAGAGGTTATTAAACATAATGCATTTAGGCTTTTTAATCTTACATGGATCATACATAGAAAATATGATTAAACTGACTTTTTTGCAGCATTGGGACCTTAGCTTTAGCTCATTTTGACGATAGCTAACTTCTAACTTAACCCACTTAGTGCCTAAACTCCTCTTATGCGTCGTAACATATTTCAGGACACGGGGAGCATCACAGGAGTTGCTTCTCAAACAACAAAGTGTGGCTTTGTTGGTGGTACTGGCTCCCTGTCCCCTTGTCCCTAATGGGAGAAGATGGTTTCGGGTGAAAACAGCGCTAACCTTTCTACTTGTTTACACTCTGCGCTGACAGGACCTGAGGATGGGCTGGAATGAGGGATTAGAGGAGGTGGGAGATGGAAACAAGGAGGTGACCTCTCCAAAGTTTACCTAGCAGCTCCCCCCCACCTCCCCTGGAGAGTCTGCGCCTGGGCCTTAATGAGGGACCCGGTGGAATTGTTGGGATGTCGCCTCAAAGAGCGCTGGGATGTTGAGACCGGCCAGGCGAGGCAGGGGGGGGGGGGGGGGGGGGAGAAGACTTTGAGTGTGTGTACTTGTGCAAGTGTTTGTGTGTCTGGCTTTTGTCTTTGTTGCTGGAGCTGCTTTCAGAAGGTAACGCACCCAGGGAGTACAGTCGGAGCCACTGTGTGGTGGATGTTTGTGAAAGTTGTCTTGTCTTAGATGTTTGTAGAGGCTTGTTTTGTTTCATCTCAAGGCCTCCTCTCTCACACTGTGTGTCTGCAGAAGCACAGCATGCTATGAAAAAATACTGTATGTTTCGTAAATCACACTTTTACACTGTCTCTTATGTAGGCCTTCTGTATAAACACATGTATGAATATATATATATATATATATATTAGGGCTGGGCAAGTTAACTCGTTTTAATCGAGTTAACTCAAGTGATGAGTTAACTCGATTGTTTAATCCGCCAATTATTTTCTTTTTTCCTGGTCTGCAGCAGTCAGCAACAGACTTTCACAAAATAAAAGCCTGACTTTCACAATAAAACAATAAATAATCAAACCTGAGTTTATGCGAGATAAAATAATTAATCGAGTTAACTCATCACTTGAGTTAACTCGATTGAAACGAGTTAACTTGCCCAGCCCTAATATATATATATATATATTTCTTACCAATGAAATACGGGAATAACACACTGGCACAAGTATTCTGATGCTTTGCTCCCATTTCTTCTGATCACGTGTGAGATGCTTCTACACCTTGACCGTCCACCTGTGGTGAATTCAACTGAGCCATTAGGTTGAAGAGCTGCCTGCACAGTTCAGAGTCAGGACTGTGTAGGGCACAGATCTGGGGAAGGCTCCAAAAAAAAATTGCTGCACTGAAGCTTCCTAAGAGCCACAGTGCCCTCCATTATTTTAAATGGAACAGTTTTGAACAAACCAGGTCAGACCCAGCAATCAAGGGAGGAGGACATTGCTTTCATCTCGGTGACCAGGATCCTGAGGGGCACTGAGGGGCACTGAGGGGCACTTGGACTGAGCTCCAGAGATGGTGTGTGGAAATGAGAGAAACTTGAAAACGTCTGTCAAAGGAAGAAGGGAAGGAAGAAGAGAAAACTTGAGTTTTGTGATTTCTAGCAGTGCTGCAGAGTCAGCTGACAGCCAGCCTGATCCTAAGGTTGATTCCATACATTGAAACTAAGGTTTAAACTTTAAACAATTGTTTGTATAAATACAGCTTGTTCCCACAATTCAAAAACATACAGATTAGGTGAATTGGCAGCTTCAAATTGACTGTAGGTGATGCACAGGCGAACTTTACAGTGTGCAACCGACCTGTCGCCCAATGTCAGTTGGAATAGGCTCCAGCCCATAGTTGATGGATGGACAACTTGTGTGTTTAGATAGACTCAGATAAATATAACGGCCATTCAACGTCACCTGCACATTGGGATATGCATGCAAATAGTAGACTCCATACACATCTGACCCCACAAAGAAACTGCACTGCCAGCAAAACAAGTTCCAAATGTTCCTTCACCTGATAACTTGTCATTTATGCTGAGTGTGTGATTCGAGCTGTGATTTGAGTGTCAGTCATCTAATGTGTATCTCCACATGCTTCCAAAACTCCTTTAAATGAAACAACCTATGGGGGTAATATTCCAGAATGTCCACACCTCATGTTCTTGCAGGGCATGGCCTGACACCGAGTCAAAATCAGACATTCCCAAAATCTTATAACCAAACAGAAATAATTCTGCTTGCACTTGTAATGGAACAACATGTTGAGAACACCATGGTTCTTCTATTTTAAAGTTGGTGTGTGTTACCAGCCTTTTCTTTATTTTGACGTTGATCCAAAAGTTTGATTTCATCACTGTCAGGCAGCAGACGTGGGTCAAGTCAACATGCATTTGACCCATGTTGGACCCAGTCATGAGACAGCTGTCTCTCTGATTCTCACTGTCGGGCAGAGACTCCGGTCTTTGTGATTTCTTTCAAACATTTCATGGCTAAACCTGAGTTGGCTTTCCGGTTCATCCACTGTCCGTGTGTGCACTCTTTATTTTTCTCTTTCTCTTTCTTTATTTTTTAATTGGATCGATTAAAGGGACTCTTACCTTTGTTGCATTTGAGAATTACAGCACATTCAAATCATCCCGCCTTCCTCCAATGCCCCACCCCCTCGTTCCCATCCGCTGTGTTTTTTTGAAGAAACTTTATTTACACTTACAACCTACTGCCTCCGCGCACGCACGTGAGTTTTTGTTTACCAAAGCAATGGATTCGGATTCAGAAGCACCGGTAAGTTATATATATTGCCTTGATGACGCGGGCCCGAATGCGCCACAAGAAGCAAACGGAAAACCTGCATGTCCATGCAGCAAACAGACAGGTCTGTCGGCCAATAAGGTCCTTCGGTCCGAAGAATTTTATTGGTTGAAGTTTTCACTAAATATTATGAGAGTGAAATAATTGTTTGTTTTTACTCCTGGTGGGTCTGTCTTGCATTTTAGAGTGTCATTACCTTATTAATACCAATTTAACCTTATCCAAAAAAAGTGTAAAAATGCAACAAAGGTAAGAGTCCCTTTAAATGACTTAAACATCTCTATCATTTAATTAATTTGTGTCCGTGGCAGCAACGTGTGTATTCAACCCTGGTCGAGAGGAGTGAAGTGGCTCACGTGCTCTGACTGATACAGATGGAAGCCCGCCACAGGTTAAACCTGCGTCCCCGACTGCGTGACTGATTGTTGTATAATTTACACAGTGATCGTAACCAAGCTTGATGTGCGAGTTTATGTCACAATGATTCATGACCATTTGAATGATTCATCAATTAGAAGATGAGTATATAGTTGCAGTGGGCGGTAAAATATTGATGTGCTCCTTCTGCATTTTGTCTTTGTTCCGTGACAATGGTGCTCTCCTCCTGCAGAAAGCCTCCTTCCAACTGTCGTGGGACACTCAGGCTGTCGGCGGAGTCAATGACTGGAAGAACAGGGGAAGCGTTTAGTCCAAATGGCCTGAATTAAAGACCACAAAGAGGGAACATCTCCCTTTTTTCCTCGTGCTCTGAGAGAAACTTCCCCCAACAAGCGTGTTCGTAGTCTCAAGAAAAGAAGGGAACCAATGGCGTTCAAAAGATTCCTTTGGTTTTAAGTTTTCATCTGGTTTGTTCTGCGAGTTTTTGTAGTGACAAGAGTCGAGCAGATACCAGCCGCCTTCAAACTTTCTTTGTAAAGTTCTGTTTGAAATTATGAAAGAGTGCATTGCTCTGTGTGCACGTGAATGACGGACGACACTGACATCATCAGGAGATATGGGGAGGAGAGCAGGAATGGAGAGTTCTTGGGAGACAAAATGTACACTTGGCTTCTTAGGATATTCAGCCAGCACTGTTTTTTGTTTTTAAATGAATAAAATAAAGGCTTTTTAGAACAAAACTCTCAATTGTCCTTGAAATGGTTCAGAATGAATTGCCACCGACCTCAGCAAGTACCTGCACAGTTAAAGTGAGGAAGTCAATTAGAAAAGTAAACTGTTGAACAAAAAACAAAACAAACTGATTTCCTTTTGAATATTCAACAATTTTCGTAGACCTTGTTTCTCCTTCTTGACTTGACAGCAGCGACAGGTAGATCAGCTTCCATGTTGCAAAGCTCCACATGTCCTCACTTACAGTTGTTGTTGATCTAGAAGAGAGTTATGAAGTTGGAGTCATACATTTGAAAGTCACAAAAAAACATTAACAACAAGTGCAACAATCAATCATATACATCATAGAAAAAGTATCTTTAAAACCACATGGGAATCAAGCAGGATTCAGCCAACAAGCCCAGGTATCCTGCAAATAATTTACAATTATTTGGTGAAACGGGTCAGACTGATGGTGTCACAGATTAAAGTGCTGCAGCCTAAAAACTTGGTCTCCTCAGTGCAGCAGGAAGGGTTAAAGAACTGCTGTAATGCCAGAGTGAGAGTGCGAGCATGTCCGTGCGTGAGCGAAGAGCCTTGAGCAGCTAAACGTGACTCATGAGGCCTTTATGAGGCTCTCTGAACGCCTCTGACGGCCAATTGAAACCCTGAACCTGGCTGAACTGTACATTTCCTTAATTGCTCCAATCCCTGATTCCTAATTGCACTGTTCTCTCTCTCTCTCTCTCTATCTCTTTTGCTCTCTGTTTTAACTTCAGCCTGCATGGATCCGTAGGGTCGCTTGCTCCCTCGCTCCAATTCATGGCAGGCCGATGTACAGAGGAAGGCAGAGGGAGGGAGAAAATCACCGAGAGGAGATGGAGGGGAGGAGGGAGATGGAGGCAGTGTTTTATCTTAATGGATGTTGGATGATGGTTGTGACAGCTTCGGGTGTGGGGCTGATTAGAAGTGGTGACGGGCGAGGAGCGTACGGACACTTTTATATACAGCATCAACATGCGCATGGAGATGTAGTGCAGTGAGGAAACACACTTATGGGGAAAGCACACTTACTCACATACAGCAGACAGATGAACTACTAATGGACTTGCACAAAATGCTCACTGACACCAGTGGTGCATTTGATACTCTCAAAAACACAAAATGTACAAGGTTCTGGAAGTAAAGGGATCTGTTATGAAGAACAGCCATCTATGAGACTTGTAATTTAAATATGAAATTATTATATTTTATTAAAACATAGCACATTCATATAAACATAGCACAATTTAAATAAATTGTAAATACATTACAGAAGCAAATAGTCACACATACATATTTCTCCAAGACTTCAGTGGAAACTACATTTACTTACAATAAGATCCTGGAGGCCTCCTCTAACTTAAACCATAGCTAACACTTAGTAGCCCTCACTCTAACTTTACCCGAAACCTAAAACTATCCTAACTAAGTTCCTCTCTGACCAGCAAGTGCAGAGAGAAAATCACAATCATTCGATATGCACAGCAGGCCACCCAATTTAAAAATGTTATGTTAAAGTTGAAAACTCATTTAAACCACAAATTTTATTGTGAAAAAAGACATGAGTTAATTATAATTTGGATGATGGGTGGACCAGATATGGGAAAGATGTGGTCCCTGTCCGCTAGGATTCCTGTCAGCACTTCGGGACCAGGGGGACAAAGCTTTTACTGAGGGAGAGATGGTTCACCTGCCATATCCTTTCACAGGAAACCAGCTCAGTTCTTCTTTCCGAACCTAGAATATGTCTTCACCTTAAAAGTTCATGCTTTACATAAGAGGGACAAATCCCCAAAATGTGACTGTGTGAAGAGATTTAGATCAATATCAATACACACACACACACACAATTCAAAATATGTTTTTTTGTCCTACAATAAGACAATGAAGGCACCCTGTGGGGTTTTGACCACTTGTCAATATACAGAGCTGTTCTTCTACACAGGTTTCCAGTGTGTGAGGATGCACATGCACCCAACAAGAGACTGGTTTCATGCTCTCACAGTTGGAGGATGTAATGTGCAGAGGAGTGTGGTACTGTGCCCACAGAGCCAGTGAAGAAGAACGCAAGCAAACATGGGTGTAAAAAATGCATGAGCTGAAATTTTTAAAAATGGCTTGCAAATGTTTTATGAGAAAGGAAATGCAGTCATTGTTGGACCTGAAGGATAGATTCATTTGCTATTCAGAATATCCTTTTTTTACGAAACAGCCTCCCAACCCCTGGCCTCCATTCATATCCTGCTATTCTACATTGGTAAATTAAATTCAATGGCACTGTCAGGGCTAATCCAGAGGTAAGGTTCTTCTAGTAAAACTGTATAAACCGAGAGTGTGGAGGTCAGGGTGCTGGACAGACATTTGCCTTCTGCACATCTTCTTCTTTAACCGTGTTAGCCTAACCTCACCTGAGTGGTTTAAGTGTGGAGATAATTTATTAACATGGAAAGGATCTTGTGATAATAACATTCTTCACAATATGATCCTGCAAAACCTTTTTTGCTAAAGTAAAATAAATTAATATGAGTTACAGTTTCATTGTCAAGCATTCGGCCTTTAGAATCATCCGAAATTCTCTAAAGTTAAAATCCCTGCTTCAATATCGAGGTGTACATTGTTATGCTGAGCATTACCATTACGTTGCTTGTATAACTTATTACTTCCAACAGGGAGGTTTTGTTTTAAGCACTTTGCGTGTTTGTCAGCAGGATTACGCAAAAACTACGTGTCTCTCTTTCTTTTACAATATTAGTAGTTCTTTGATATTTTCACCAATTTCCCTGGGAATAATGCACAGATCTTGACATATTGATTGATATCTTTAAGTGTGTGCAGTTTGATGCGGTTGCAAATCCAAGCTTTCAAACTTAAATATAATTTCATTGGGGTAGACTTACTTCAACCTCATACTTTAATCGGTTTTGCGCCCAGATCCAAACAAAGAGAAAGATCCATGATTTTGGACTTTCTGTAATATTGCCAGATAGGGCATTGGTGGAAGTAGAAGCTCATTTGTTATTTGTGCATTTACTGTTGTATTCCCCTGAAGATTATGGTCAATAAAATTCACCGTTGTGCCTTTGTGACCCAACGCAGAAATCAGCCCTTCAAAATCCATGTGAAATACAAATGGTGTGTTGCCTCCTGCTTTGGTAACAACAACATTGTTACACCAACAGTTTTAAGCACAGGTAGCTTCCATTAGCTGTGAGGCTGATGAGTTTTCCATGATAAAACATATTAGCATAAACAATAAGGACTGTGGGTAATAAACCTGACCTGACAACATTTACCTGACATTTGAGGCCATGGAAAGTGGTCATGACATTTGGCTCATGCCTGCTGCTTACGTGAAGTCGCCATTGATACAAAGTAACTGTTCAGATTACTATAATAGAAAAGCTTGTATGTCTGGTATCATGCCCAGAGGTCATGTTGGTGTCCTGACCTTGAGATGCATTGTGTGTATGTCTGTGTGTGTTTGCGTGTGTTTTTGAGTGTATGTGTTTGTTTGTGAGTGTGTGTGTGTGTGTGTGTGTGTGTGTGTGTGTGTGTGTGTGTGTGTGTGTGTGTACGTGTGTGTGTTTGTGAGTGTGTGTATGCTCATGCCTGCCATGGACGGCAGCATCTGCCTCTTAGTGTGTAACTCTCCCGCTCTGAGACTGAGGCCCATCAGGCTGTGCTCACATGCAATTCAGATGAGCTCTGGAAATCCAGCATGAAATTAAATTTATGACTTGGACCAAAACACACACACACACACACGCACACAATCTCTCTTCTGATCGCTGTCCTGATAACACAGGGTCTTGGATGTGTGTGTGTGTGTGTGTGTGTGTGTGTTTATGAGTGTGTCTGTGTGTGTGTGGGCATGTGAGTGTGTTTATGCTCCAAACTCTATCACATTCTTTAAGTAGCATCGTTCCAGTGATTGATATTTTCTTTAACAGTGTGACGTGCAGCCTGTGTGGTGGATTCATGATTCAGTTCAATGACTGGTTGAATATTACACAGATGTGTGTTTGTATTTATTGACTCTCTCTCTCTCTCTCTCTCTCTCTCTCTCTCTCTCTCTCTCTCTCTCTCTCTCTCTCTCTCTCTCTCTCTCTCTCTCTCTCTCTCTCTCTCTCTCTCTCTCTCTCTCTCTCTCTCTCTCTCTCTCTCTCTCTCTCTCTCTCTCTCTCTCTCTCTCTCTCTCATTTTCGCTGTGTGTGTGTGTGTGTTTTGCATTTTTATCCATATTTCTGCATGTTACATATCCATATTGCCCCGCCCTGGCCAGCTGTGAAATAGAACATTTCCAACAATAACAATAATACTAATGGCCCAACATTACACCACAATCATGGCCACATCCATAACAAGAACCCTACACACACACACGCACTCACACACACACACACGCACACACACACACACACACACTTCAATCAACACCAAGTCTGGCCCAATCATGTCAGCCCCAGCTTCCCTCCATTTGCATAAAACAATTACCCTGGGCGGACTCAGGGTTCAATGTCGTCTAGACGACATGTTTCACCATGGTGTCATCAAGCCGTGTGTATGTCAGTGTGTGTTGGTGAGTGTGTATGTGTGCGTGGGAGTGGGGGGGGACACACTAGGTTGGTTGTAAATTAGCTAGGGTATGGTTGCGCGGGCACTGGCCGCATCACATCACCCTGAGGCGCACAGGGCTTGGAAGGATTTATTCTCATAGATAACACACACACACACACACACATATATATACATGCAAATGAGGCAGCCTGGACACACACACACATACCAGCGACATGGAGGAGTTAGGGGAGAACCAATATTCATATGGGGGCAGAGGGCAGAGAGGAGGCAGGGAAAAAGGATTGTGTACGTTGAGTGATGTGTGTCTGTGTGTGTGTGTGTGTGTGTGTGTGTGTGTGTGTGTGTGTGTGTGTGTGTGTGTGTGTGTGAACATGTTTGTAGATTTCTTTTTCTCCTTTTCCCTCCATCTCCCTCTCTCTGCTAAGCTTTCACCACCCCATTATTTTCTGCTACTGAACCTCTGCGATCAATACGCAACACACCAGGAATCTGATAGAGAGAGGGAGAGACAGAGAGAAAGAGAGAGAGAGAGGGCTGTCTCCCGCTCTCTCCCCCCTCCCCTCTGACCGACCACAGGCCATGTGGAAATATAAGAAAAAGAATGAAGGAGCAATAATAAATGACAAGACATGCTTTTGTTCATTTGCCCCTGAACTACCTTTTCTTTATGAGGGTCAGCATTCAAGACCAATTAGAAGAGGGGAGCAGAGAGAAAGGTGTGTAAGTGTACAGTACGCATGGAGATGTGTGTTTGTGTGTGTCCAACTCCTACAGTAAGCAGTATACAAACACACAAACACACACACACAATAGAGCAATAACAACAATGTTCTTTCACAGTATGAAAAACTGCGTTATGGGTTAAGTTTTCGTTGAAAAACCTGAAACCTTTTTGAACAGTGTCGTATTTATGTGCAGAAATGGCAATCTTTCATGAAAGCTCCATATTACATGTTCCTTTGATGTCACGTTATCTTGTGACACTTCATCCATCACGCTGTTATCTTGAACCATCAGCTGAGACTGATCATTTCGGAACATCCAAAAAGTCAAAAATAGATTTCCAAATGCTCCTTGTTACCACAGATTTCTACACTCTACACTCAGTGCTGTTTCGGTGGATTTTCTAGAACACATTTGAATTAAATATAGGATGTGAATGAGAACGACGGAGCAGTGGTGAGCAGATTGGAACTGTTGCCTCACAGCAAGAGGGTTCTTCAAATTCTAGATTGGCCAGGGTTTGCTTGGCGTTAGCGGTGAATGTGAGCATGAATGATTGCTTGTGTCTGTAGAGCCCCTTCTCCACCAGGCAAAATCCACTGACACCCGCTAACATCTGGCCTTTGCCTGCAATGGGAATGGATCATCTAATGACTCTGCAGGAGACACAGGTCTCGCTCCGATCGACACTGATGGAAACACGACATCTGGGTGAATACGCCAGATTCTTCTATTTTTGCAGTCTTGATACTTACAATGCACTTTTCCTGTTACCTTATGTGCATTGAACTTCTGGGTGGTGGCACATTAACAGCCAAGGACGTGGAGATAATTTATTAGCTTGGAAAGGATCTTGTGATAATAACTTTCTTCACAATATGATCCTGCAAAGCCTTTTTTTGCTAAAGTAAAATAAACATGAGTTAACGTTTCATTGTCAAGCATTCGGCGTCTAGAATCATCCTAAATTCTTTAAAGTTAAAATCCCTGCGTCAATATCGAGGTGTACATTGTTATGCTGAGCATTACCATGAAGTTGCTTTTATAACTTATTACTTCCAACAGGGAGGTTATGTTTTCACCACTTTGCGTGTTTGTCAGCAGGATTACGCAAAAACTACGTGTCTCTTTCTTTTACAATATTAGTAGTTCTTTGATATTTTCACCAATTTCCCTGGGAATAATGCACAGATCTTGACATATTAACGGGAGTGATATCTTTAAGTGTGTGCAGTTTGATGCGGTTGCAAATCAAAGCTTTCAAACTTAAATATAGTTTCATTGGGGTAGACTTACTTCAACCTCTTACTTTAATCGGTTTTGTGCTCAGGGTGAATACGCCAGATTCTTCTATTTTTGAAGTCTTGATACTAACAATGCACTTTTCCTGTTACCTTATGTGCATTGAACATTAACAGCCAAGGACGTTTGTAAAGTTATTCGTTTTACTACTTCTGAAGAACATACAATGATATTTTTCTTTGTATCGTGCAAGATGCCATGCTGGTAGGAGAGCGAAGTTTCAATACAATTGGTTTCTGGCATGTGTGTGTCTTCATTAGGGTTGCAAAGGGGCGGAAAGTTTCCTATAAATTTCCGGAAACTATCCGGAAACTTTCCATGGGAAGTTTAGCTCGGGAATTTGGGGAATTTTGAAAAAAAATAAAACACGCAAATTAAACGCTGAGCAATAAAAACATCATTCAAAACTCTATTTTAAAGATGTATGGAATGCAGCACACGCTGCACGTTGAGTTTCAACCCTCCACTGTGCATTCTTCCATCACATGCACAGATAACTCCCAGCATCCTTCACTCTACAGCAGGGCTATTGAGGCCTGCTGTAGAGTGCAGGACTAGTCAGGTAAGTTTCCATGATATTACTGGGGAAAATATATTAGCATGCTGATTGAGGATTGTTCATCTGTTCATCCAGCCTATTTACATTAATTTATCCATCAATTGTAAAATAAGTTTACAGAAGATTCCAATTGTTTGGCTAACTATTTATATCTCTGGCATTGCATTAGTGTTTTTTTACACGTGCACTATCTCATGTGTGGAGACATTTCACCCCATCCAATGTAGAAGGAAAGGCTGTGTACATTTGCAAATACTGTGCAAAGACCTATGTCAAGAATGACACAACGATGCAGAAGCATATAGTCAAGTGCCCAAAGTTTCCTCAGGGCTCAAATCAGCCTATGACAAAACAAAATGTTAATATTTATGTCTGTATATGACAAGGTAAATACAGTTAGTATAAATTACCCACAACATTTCCAGTTTATTCCCGTTAATTCCTGTATATTCCCGTTTATTCCCATTAATTCCCATGGAAAGTTTCCAACTTTGAATATTCCCGGAATTTTGCAATCCTAGTCTTCATCAAAGGAAAAGGGACACAGGCAAAGAGTCAATGGCCTGTGTTTGCATGTCTTCACTCCCCTGGTTAGAGGCATCAGCCCAAGCATTAGTATATGTTGACACTGTCACACTGCAGTGCCTCTGTGGACACACGCAGCGTGTGCATGGCGTCATACACTGATCCTTGGTTTCAGTTCAGACCTTCACACACACACACACAGTTTTGCCATACGCACACATTCATACGGTGCCTTTATGTGCAGCACTTTCTCTATCACACATCCCCCACAGTCTGCAGGCACAGCTGTCAGGGGCAATTTGGGGTTCAGCGTCTTGCCCATTGACACTTCAGCTCACAGAATGAGAGAGACTGGGGATCGAACGGCCGACCTTCTGGTTAGTGGGAGACCTGAGTGTCCTAAGCCAACCCCCTTCCTGACTTGGGAGTGATCTGCAGGGCTCTGGGTTTACAGTTTAGGGGCCACAACACACTTTTGGTGATACCGGTGATTATGTAACACTTGCACTTTATGCATTATAATTCTGATGGAGAGAAAGGGGAGAGGAGAAGAGGAATGAAAGGATGAGGAGGTGGAAAAAGAGGAAGAGGTTGAGGGAGCAAGGGGGGGGTGGCCTGAAAGGCGTAGGGACAGGGCCACAGGAAGTCAAGCTCTCTCTCTCTCTCTCTCTCTCTCTCTCTCTCTCTCTCTCTCTCTCTCTCTCTCTCTCTCTCTCTCTGTCCCTCCCTCACTTGCACACACGCAAACAGACAATAACACAGAGAGAGAACGCTAGAGCTGTGAAGAGAGGGCAGCGGAGGGAGGGAGAGGCTGTGACATCCCAGAGTCAGACTGCAGGATTAATGATGAATAAAAAAGAAAGTGCACACAAAGGAGACACAGGGAGAGAAAGTGCAGGGGGGGGGGGGGGGGTAGCACAAACAGGAGTGAGGGACCTTTTTTTTCATCCCACAAGGATAAATGAAGTGGTATTGCAAGTCAGGCCTCCTATAGTAAGCACACACACGCACGCACGCACATTCACACACACACACACACACACACACGCACACACGCACACACACACACACACACACTCACACACACACACACACACACACACACACACAGATCAGGGGAGCACCCATCACTGTATATACATGTAAATTCAGGCAGACATAATGATGAAAGTTGTCTTGATAGACTCCTTATACTAAGTTTACACACACACACACACACACACACACACACACACACACACAGAACAGTTGACACACACTCATACACAAACACATGGCATTGTGAATCAGGGGATGCTTAATCAATGTCGGAATTTAATCAATAGCCTGGTCCCATGTGAAGGGGCTCCCCTGCTCCTCCTGCTCCTCCTGCCCCTCTTCTTCCACTCTTCCTTTCTTTTTCTCTCCATTTCCTGTCATCTTCCTTTCCCACTTCCCTCCCTATCATTTTTCTCACCTCATCCTTCTTTTCATTTCACCTTGAAAATGGCCTAAAGTCACTCAGAAGGGCGACTACAGTGTTGGTCAATACTGTAGAAGTCACCCCCCCCGACCAGCACACACACACACACACACACACACACACACACACACACACACACACACACACACACACACACACACACACACACACACTCACATCCGACATTGTGTAGGACTGAAAACAGAAAATCTATATCACAGAGAAAATATTAAAGAACTATCAAATGGAAATCTTTCATTGTATGTGAAAGTCATTAAAGTACAATTTTTTACAATTTGCACCAAGAAGGTCAAGTTTTCACCAGGTCTGCTTGTTTGTTTGCTGATTGGTTGGTTTGATTGTCAGCAGGATTATGTAAAAACTGCTCGATGGATTCCAGGAGACTTGGAAGAAACATGGAACTCATTGAATCTTAGCATGGATCCAGACGAAAGGCAGATCCAGGATTTTTCCCCCAATTTTCTTCACTTTCTTTAACATTGCATGGATATTTTTTGGACATTTTTCGTCAATTTCCCAGGGAGTAATTCATGGATCTTGGTTAAACAAATCAGGCACATTTGGATGATTCATATCTATGTACAGATTGTGCGCCAACACTGATTTACCACACTGCTGTAAAGCAGACTGATGTCGTACTGTGTTGCTCAAAACACAAATATAATTTTCCTCTGTATAAACAACAGTAAAAATAAAAAATGTATGAGGGTTGGCCAAGAGAAAAAATAAGTTGAATTAAACCATTTCTAGGCCGCAACACAACTTTCATTGTGCAAGAGGCCGGGTTACATCCTGGACAGATCACCAGAGCATCATAGGGCCACCATACAGAGACACACACAGTCATTCACACACTCATGTTCACACCTCAGGTCATTCTCCAGAGTCTCCAATTCACCTCAACTCCAGGCTGCATGTTTCTGGACTGTTGGAGGAAGCAGGAGCACCCAGAGAAAACTCACACAGACACAGGGAGAGCATGCAAACACACTGGTTTGGTTGTGTTGTGAGTATTAAACCTCACAGGGCCCCCATACACATCAATCAGGATTAAAAGAATGAGACTGAACAGCAATGACATTATAAAAAATGCAAAGGTACACTGCATATGCATGTATATAGAGGTAGAGCTTTAGCTGCAATAAAACTGGAACAACACTTTTTGTTAAATGCATTATCCAGGCGAATGATGTAATTTAACTTCTGTTACAGATGAAGAAAAAGCAATAGCAGAAACAATTTTATATGTAATTTAAGGGAACTTGATTGTATATAACTTAATTTTTCTAATCTCCATTTACATAATTCCAACAGACCTGGTGGAGTTTCACATGGCAGTTAATATGAGTTACGATGTGACAGTAACACACATACATATCAGTCAGTAGGTTGAATAAACCAGCTTCATTCTATTTTCGAGGGTGGTCTCATATAATGTCAAGGATGTTTTTGACTGTGAGCATTCCTATTGTGTGTTTTTATGTGTTGCTTGTGAATGTACATTGTTCCATATATAACTTTTGCCCAAAAAGGTAATCTTGTTTGTTTGGGGATGTGTATTCATACCCCATTGTATATAAATACGACTGTATTGCCTCTCTCTGTCCTCACCTGATAAAAGTTTCTTTACACACATATGCAGGCAAACAACACACAAAACACACACAAACAATCAGGCAGAGTTATATTCCTGCGGTGCAGCTCTTTGCTCACGCAGGGAAATATGAGTACTATATTTGTGTGTGTGTGCGTGTGTGTGTGTGTGTGTGTGTGTGTGTGTGTATCCTTCACAGTACGGACACACATTGTGAAACACAAACACACAGAGTTCCTGGCAATAAAGTAGTGTTATTAAAAATCCTCACATGCGTTATGCGAGCCTAATGTGATTGCACTGTAATGCTTGCTTATGAAGATGTAGAACTCTGCTGCTTGGGACTAGTTTACATAGCTGTTATTATTTTGCAGTGTTTAAATGACAGGGAAATAACCCCTGCCGCTCCATCTGGAATAAATAGGTTTCCGTGTGTTCATAAAAACACAATTTTCTCCGAGTTATGATGTTATGTCTGCAGGATATTGTATATCGTCCTGTTCTGGAGCTTGACCTTTAACTCTTACTTAAACAAAGCTGTAGCATGTCTTTGTGTTTTTATACAAGGTACTGTCATATGAAGCCCTCTTTTTCTTTTCCAAATTAGGGTCTCCATTTCAAGTGACCTTCAGATGTTTGGATTATTTGTGAGGAATAAGAGAACCTTCGAGACGTCTGTGCACAGAGGCAACCCGGTGTGCTGCTCAGTGACGCCAGGCTTTAAAAACCAAGGTACTGCCATCATCTGTCCCACAGCATACTGATGGTTTGATGAATACTCACTTGGCATGATCATTTCTTGGAACTTTCATATATTAATATCTAAGTCCTGGTCTTATTGTCAGTACAGCCCAACCCTCTTGGTTTGAGCAAAAAAAAAAGATTCCCCCAAACATTAAATGGAAAGAATAGAATAGGATATTTTGGCTCGGTAATGCGGTGAGACATGTTTGGAAGCTGACCCTCTCTTGTTTCCTCCTTCGCCAGCAGCACACAGCAGGTGTTGCAAACTTTCTGTGTGTTTGGGTTCAACATAGCCACAAGGAACACTCTCCCCTTCCGTCTGGCCTGGGTGACTCACAGCAATACCAGAAGATGATCCACACAGCAAACTTACACACACACACACCCACAAACACACACACACACACACATATGCACAACACACTCTAAAATAGGCAAGCAAATGTAGGCACAATGAGTGACAAACCACAGAAAAATATCAAAAAAAATGAATTCATAATTTCACAAATAGCACTCAAGTGTGTGTGTGTGTGTATGTATGTGTGTGTGTGTGTGTGTGTGTGTGTGTGTGTGTGTGTGTGTGTGTGTGTGTGTCATTGTACTCTATGTGCATGCATGGTGACCGTCCTTCCTCTCTTTCCCAGTCCGTCTTTCTGGTGTCAGAATAGATTTAGCAATTGGCAGAAGGAGAGAGAGAGAAAATGTGAATGTCTGCGTGAGCTATGTGACCTGTCAGTGGTTACGGCTAGTACGTGCATGTGTGTGTCTGAGTGCGTGCACATGTGGATGCATGCATGCATGTTTGAGTATGTGTGACTGCATATGCATGTGTGCATACCTACAGTATATGCGCGTATGCATATGTGTGTATGAGCGTGTGTGTGTGTGTGTGTGTGTGTGTGTGTGTGCGTGCGTGTGACTGGGCCGCCCTGAAGCTGCAGATTTGATCTTTGCAAAGGCTAACATCTGTCGCCTGTCATTTTAGCAAGATTGATGACAGCTACCAGAATGGTGGGGTGAGGAAGAA
Organism: Limanda limanda; assembly: GCF_963576545.1. Lineage (NCBI taxonomy): Eukaryota > Metazoa > Chordata > Actinopteri > Pleuronectiformes > Pleuronectidae > Limanda > Limanda limanda. Next base: position 21,765,839 of record NC_083650.1, on the reverse strand, counting down.
GAAGAGGAAGGGGTGAGGAAACGTCTACGACAGGGGAGGGGGAGGACACAGTGAGAGCTAGAGGGCTCGAGCTAGAGTTTAGAAAGAAGGTGGTTATGGACAGGTCACACTTGGGTCATGTAAGCGATAGCAGGTTCGACAACTTTATTGCATGACTAGATGGAGATGCATTGAGCTGCTGTTTTTGTTTAGGTGTTGCGTTAAATGATTCTGATTGAAGAAATTGTACTTTCTTGATTCTTGTTGTTCTTGGTTTGTTCCCTCGGGGTTGAATGCACTTATTGTAAGTCGCTTTGGATAAAAGCGTCAGCTAAATGAAATGTAATGTAATGTAATGATCCCGATCATTGTGCTGACTGTACAAACAGCTACTATTCAGTCCTGCAAGTTTTTTTTAAACTTTTATTGGCTTTAGTGAAAATGATATCATCTCACTCTCGTCACAGTGCCTTTGAGAGGAGCTATTAGTTGGATTGTACTTCAGTGGTCTTGGATGTTTTAAGATTGAGTTTAAATTTAGTATGTATTTATTTTTCCCTCTTCCTTCTCTGATTGCCGTCCTAGTCTTCTCAATGCTTATATTCTGACTGTTGGGACTTTTTTCTTATGTTAAAGGTCCTGGATGTTTTTTTTTTAAAATTTATTTATTTATTTATTTATTTTTCCCTTGGCCTGTCTCTTTTTTGTATTTGTCTATATTTGCTTTCTTCTTTTGGTGTTCTGTCTGTCAGTGTGATACGTGAGTGTTTTTGTGGATATATTTGTGGGGGTGCCACCTGGTTGGGGTGGGGGGCGGGTACGCAACTTTTGTAAGAAATGAATAACTAATGATGTAACTGTTTTCAATTTGGAAAAATGATAAATAAAGTTGTAAAAAAAAAAAAAAAAAAAGATTGAGTTTAAAAAGGATATCCGACTATAAAAAAACGGTTGAAATTAAATATTGTGGTGTTATGATTAGGTTTTACTAAATAACCATTTTTTTGACTCTCTTGAAAATGTATCCAGCCTAGAAACCAGACCAATCAGCAAGCTTGTGTTGCGCTTTGACAGATCCATCCTGAAACCTGCCGGGTCAAACACAAATATTTGCCTAGTTGAGGTGGGTCAATACTCTGACTGGTGGTGGAGTGACCAAGCATTGTTTGTTTGCAAGACGGCCGCTGGAATTAAAAAACATGTTTTCTGAAAAAGCGATATAAACAACTGCGTGTACAGTGTTTGTTGATTTGGTGTATCAAATCTAACAGTGATGTGATTGGCTGATAATGCCCCTTGAAAATGGACTGAGAGCTTTTATATCCTTTTGCAAATACAAATTGGTCTGGCGATACCAGCTATATTTCATCTTGCAACAAAAGGACAATTCTGGACACAGTGGAGCTTCTAGTGACCAAAGTGTTGTGTCTCTGTCTGTGTTCACACATCTTTTCTGGATCTTTAGCTACTAAATGATTTTTTATATTCATAGCTGCTTGCAAACGAGCCGGTTTAGCAAGCTATTGTCTGCAGAATGGCACACTGTTGCTTACTCCCATTAGGTGCCGGGCAGTGGACTCATCAGAGCCCGCTTTAGCAGAAACCTGTTTCCTGCTGCTGAGTAAATCATTAAAGTTTTGGTATTGAAAGCAAAAAAAACCGCAGAGGGGATCTTAAACTGCCTTGCAGAGGTGCTGAGGTGATTTTTATGGGTTTGCTGGTGTGATGGGTTTTCCTCAGTGGGCTTTTAAAAATATGCCAATTTGATTAAATCATTTTCACAAAGACCCGCTGCTCCTCTCACTAAAGAGCTTAAGCAGCTGGCTATGTGCCCTTAGGTTTAAAACGTAAATGACTCTCCTCTATATAAGGTTGTAACATTTACTCTGCCTGTAGACTGGACATTTGTCTGTATCCCACATCAGCACAGTCAGTGAGCATTTTGCGTGATAATATTCTAAAAAATGGAGTGGGAAAATATCAGTTTATAACTTTAACAATCATCTTTGCCACATTGTCTCTTCATTTGTCTCTCGGTGCGTCCACTGGGACAAGTCCCTGACCGCTGCACACACAGCTGGCTGAAATAAAAAATGTGGAAACCTAATTAACTCCAGAGTGGAGATATTATCCAAACAGACAGAAAGAGAAGCTACACTCGTTTAAAGCCCAGTCAGCGCAGGTCATGGTCCATGAATTATTCACGCTGGCCGGCAGTTTGCAGAGAGAGTTTTAAGTGGACAATGACCCCGTGCACACTCATTTAGCCTGTGCCTCGGCTAACAAGGCTAAGTATTCACCGACTATCCACTATCCTCCGCTAACAAGCTAATGGAATTTCAATCAAGATGATGCGCTAAATGGCTTAACATGGGTGAGCCTCACTCTGGCCCTCTATACACACACATATCAATATTCAATTAGATCTGTGGGTTTTTCTGCCTGGCCTTGTTAAGTAAGAAGTTGTGTAAAGGGAAAGCATGCGAAAGCCAAAAGGCAACTTCCAACTAGGGGTCGATTAGTTAAATTAAAGCGCATAACTTTCTCTGTCAGCACAACCCTGGCTCTGAATAAAAGGTGGTGTTTGGAAAAAAGTAACAATCCATAATTTAATACAAAGACCATTACGGTTAAAGCAGAAGACAATGGCTTCACTTCTGTTCAGTCAGTCAGTAGCTGCATTTTTCACTAGTCATTACAAACTGGAGCAGGTTTCCCCCTCAACACACACACACACACACACACACACACACACACACACACACACACACACACACACACACACACACACACAAGAAAGACATACTGTATATCGAGGTAGAAGCTGAGATTGGATACAAAGTGATGCATGAACATGAACTCACACACAAAGACACCTTTACCTTTCCTCACTGGTTGACTCTAAAATGAGGTCCAACAATTAATAAGGTTCCTCCCCGTGTGTATTCCAAGTGTAAAGGATGTTTCTAGGAATTGGCAAATCATTTAAATTACTTGCTTTGTTCTAAGTCTACGAACAAGTTTAAATAAGACACGTAGTGAAAGTAGAAACTAGCAGGCAGAAGTCTGAAACCCCTTTTGGACAACGCTGTATGTTAATAAAAAAACACACATTAGATACACAAATAGACAGATGAAACCCAAAGATGAACTGTACAATCATCACTTGAATGAACTACCAATAATAGAAATCTGATGCATTCTAAGTAGTGCCTTCAGCTTCAATACTCATAAATCAAGTGGTTTAATTTGGCTAAACAGTTAATTGACTCGTAACTTTGGAAACATTCTCTGTGAAGCAGGAAATGTTTTACGATTTTTTCTTTAACCATCACTTACTCAAAAGTAGGCTGCCTTCGTGATTCAGAAGTCATCTACAAAACAAATTTTAAAATCAAAAAATCCCAAAAGGGAAGCCAAAGCGTCTCGGTCGCCACCTGGTGGCCGGCTGAAGGATGATACCTAAAACCTGCTTCCTCAAGCGTCCTCAACCTGCCTCCAATTCTTTTCTCAAAGATGGTTTCTTGATGATCTGATCTGATGATGTGTGGTTTTTATTAGTTGTCTGATGAAGACGGGTTGAAATGTCATGATGTTATTGTAATATTGTTGCAAACAACCAAGAAACTCAAACTAAGTAGGACCAAAGTTGTAGTAGAGAGAAGCATCCGTGAAGAAAGATCTTAGAGCTTCTCTGTTTGTTGTGATCAAGCACTACAGATAGATAAAAAAAAAAAATCCACAATTAGCTTAGATTCATTTTCCAACTGTTGAGGCGCCTTAATTTCAGAGTTCATCGAATGTCAAGTGAAAAGTCCTTGTAGCATTGCATTGTGGGAGAATGTCAATTCCGTCTTACGTGCCAAACTAGTTGATGCGTTCAATTGAACATCTAAAAGAAAACAAAAAATAGGGAGAGGGACAAAGAGAGGGAGAGCGAGCTTTATTCCAATTGGCTCTGAGAAACAAAAGCCCACTCAACCTTGTTGATAGAAATTGCACTTGAGAGCCGAGCTGGCGAGCGCTACAGTAAATACTGATTCATTTGAATTCCTAATGAATAGGCGCCGAGTCTGAGAGAAGGTAAGGTATTGAAGGAATGTGGCGTGTGTTCTTCACAGAGGTATAAAAAAAACAACAAATGGACGAATAAAGGAGGGTGAAGAGGGGAATAATTAATTAGTTTGCCGGAGTGAAGTGTGCATTCAAACTGAAGGGCACGCTGACAAGGCTTGTGCACACAAATACTCGAGAAGGACAAGGTGTGCACCAAAAGTTAAATCAGAAAATCAAAGTCCAAGATTTATTAAGGTCTGTTTAAAAACCGCGACCCCCCGAGTGTCGTCTCTCACAACCTTTCTCCGGATCCTCCTGCAGAGATCTGTTCATCCGCCGAGCAGTAACACCTCCGGGGGAAGAGGAGTAAAATATGCAGAGTGAGGTGTAAAGATGTGCGAATCGAAGTGTCGTTTGAGTTACAGTCTTGTCAGTTATTTTAAGAGTTGTGTATTGGTGTTGTTTAGCGGGGACACACTGTACTGACAAGCTGCTTTAGTGAGTCTTTATCATTTGACGTGATGTCACAGGTAGCCCCGTTGTTTTTTTTCTCTTTCCTCTTTTACACGCCACACTTCATCACCTTCACGCACCGTGTTTGTATTTTGTTCCCGGCTCTCTATTGTGCGACGCAGGTATACAGTTGTGTCTCTCTTGTGTCGAAAGAGGAGCCTTGACATGACATCTTTTTTTTTTGCATTTGAACGTCGGAGACAAAGGCAAAAGGATGACGTGCCTGCTCCTGCCTGTCTCCACCGGGGGAAGAAGAAGGGGGGAAGGAACAAAAAAAAAAAAAAAGAATGAGAGAGAGAAAGCAGGGGGATAAGGGAGAAACGTTATGCAAATGTCTTTTATAAGCCGAGTCGGGCATGTTGTCGTGACACTGTCTATATTTAAAACAGGTCACCTTAACCCCACCCCCACTGTCTCAATGACAGACATCGAGGAACGCCGGGCTGACATCTGGATGTTGCACAACTGCAGCGACACACACTCGCACACACGCACACACACGCACACACGCACACACACACACACACACAAGCGCGCACACACAGACACCCCAATGCATGCGCAAAATCAAAGGCATTGCCGAATCTCATTTGCATATTCAAACACACACACACACACACACACACACACACACACACGCACACACACACGCGCGCAAACACACACACACACACTCACACATACACACGGACACCCCCAATGCATGCGCAAAATCAAAGGCATTGCCGAATCTCATTTGCATATTCAAACACACACACACACACATACACACACACACACAAATGCACATGCGACACAGCACGACAATGGCCGTGATATACGTATATATGTAAAACCGTCCGGCCCGTTCCCTGCAGGCCGGGACCCAATCATCTCAGCCGGCTGAGCAGAGACACAGCCACTCAGCCCAGCAGCCGGGGTGACAGCAGAGAGAGAACACCTGACCCCCCCCGGTGCGTCCACCCGTCCCTCCATCCATCTCCCCTCCCCCCGCCCTCCCTCCTTCATCTGCCCGGCCCCCCATCGCATTCCCTCACTCCTCCATATTCAACGTCGGACCCGCTTGCGTGCGTGCATACGAGCTCCGATTTTTTTTACGGTGCCATCGAGTGGCCGTGAAGGATGGCTGCCGCCTATTTACAGCCCCCCCCACCACCCACACCCCCCCCTCCCCTCCTCCAGGGCCCCTCAGGCTGTCCATTTTTGAATGCAGACGAGATGGCACTGACCAGCACTACCCCCTCCATCCTTCTCAATTTCAAGAATTTCATCACTTCATTTGCCTTTTTTTTTATCTGGTTCCTTTCTTTTTTCCTCTCTGTTGCCTTGACCTAGATTCCGATGAAGTGAAGAGTGACACTTCTCCACCGGCCAGAGCGGGACCCCCTCATATCTCTCAAACCATTACCCCACCATATTGGCATCTCTCTCTCTCTCTCTCTCCCTCTCTCTCTCTCCCTCTCTCTCCACTGTCCATAAAATATGCCTCAGCGTTATCTCTCCCCCCACGCAGGAGAATAATGAAAGGCAGTGGCATGACAGATTGGACATAGATGAGATTGCCGCTGTGACTATATGCACGGCTCGCCTCGGCCCCGGCTTTGCATCTGAAATGGGAAAAAGGGTGGAGGGCGTGAGTGTGTGTGTGTGTGTGTGTGTGTGTGTGTGTGTGTGGGAGGCAGGAGATGTTGGGTGCAAAGGGTGACGGTCGGCTTGAGGGGCAGTGGGTGCAGTGGTGAGGGAGGGTTTGGGGGGCGGGGGGGTGTAAGGGGTGGTAGCATGTGAAGAAAAAGGGGGCTGATGAGTTTGACGTTGAAAGGAAGGCAGATTCCACAGTGTGGGTGTGTGTGTGTGCGTCTGTGAGGAATGATTGTATCGCAGGCAAACAACACAGCCGAATCTGTAAAAAAGTGCATCTCTCCTGTGATTCCTCTCCACACACACAGGAGCGTTACTGCACCGCGGCGTCACCAGATTGATTGGCAGCTGTCCTGGAGGTGGAGGTCAGGCAGATTACACGCGGCCAGCTTGGAGCACGAGTGGCGAACACGCTGCCAAGGCGGCGACTGTGGCTCCGCGGCACGGTGCCAGCAGGCAACACGTAGGCACCTGTTACTGCTGCGGCCGGACATCATGCTCTGCCGCGGTGCCAGCAAACTGCTGCTGCAGCGGGGGGGCGGGGGGGGCGGGGGGGTTACCAGGGGCAGGGAGGCAGGCCTGTCACGCTCGGGTTGGAAGTAGCCTCATGTTACACTGCTGCGCTGAGGCTGCTACAGACCGGTGATCTCTTTGTATTGGAAAAAAACAACATGTAAAACTGTTTGAAATAAATCATTAAAAAAACTCAAATGTTAAAAAAAATCAAAAGTACCTTAAAATAAGAGTTCACATGAGGTTCTATGTGAACTTGTAATTGTTTTGTGGGGTTGCCTTTGAAAGACATAAAACCGTCTAAGGCATTCTGTGTAACTTAGCTGCTGGAGTAAAGAACATTTTGGCAGATGCGTATTGGTCCTCTTACCTGCAATCATTCACAGACTCAGTTGTGACCTTAGTGCAATAAAATAAAACAATATTTTGTGGAAGAAACCGGAAGGCTGGTAAAATATAGCGATAGTCCTCTGCAGTGGGTCAAACACAGGTCACAGTCGGTCAGATTCCACCATCGAGCTGTTAACTGTTAAAATGTTTACTAAATGATGATGGTTTTTTTTACTGAAATAATGTTGCTTCTAGATATGATGTTACAAGTGTATTTTGAAGAGTAGAGGGAGTTGGTGCTAATTTGACTTTTAATATGTATCAAACCTTTCATCTTAATTTATCCTGTTTTCATTAGTATATTTGTTGTTTTCGGATCGCCGTTGTTTCAATTTGCTCAATGCTGTCAATGTATATGATTAATTATTTATTAAGGTCTGTTTCTGGTTGATTCTGTGAGCTAAATTAAAAGCTTGGTGTCTAGGAAAATAACATATTGACGCAAAAACAATGCCGAAACAAAGGCTAATACGTGGACAAATGTTTAGGGGGCGCTACCTTCCTGTTTGAGTGAATAGAAAATATTCTGACAGTTGTCACATTTATCATAAGGCATCAAATCATCCGCTCTGATCACTACAATAATCTGAAGATGCCATGCTCATCACTCGCGTAACTTCCACCTTTCTTCCCTTCTCAAAAACAGTTTCCACTCACCGAACAATCTCAGGTTAATATAGTTCCCTATTAGTTTTCATTGTTGATGCTCCTCTTCAAACAACATGCAACAACATTTCACATTAAAAGCCTTCTAGTAGCTCCAGGGAAACCTTTACTTTGAAACATTTTAAGTCTGTCTGAAGATTAAAAAAATGGCAAAGTAGAAATAAAAGTAAAGTTACTCAGACAACAACTCAGAGCAGTAGAGTTGTGTGTATGTATCATATTGTGTTAATGGAATTAGTCTTTTAAACTTAATTTAAAAAAAATCATAAGCTGAGCCACCCTGCTTTTATTGGTTTGTCCTAGATATGATAAGAATCTTTAAATATAATGCTTATATTCAACAATATTAAGCACTTAATTCAAAACATACTTCTTAACAGATTTTGACACATTATCACCACTTTTAATTGAGCTGAAATTAGTAAATTAATCACCAACAGTTTTGTTCATCAAATAAATAAACACATGTCACATTATCAAAATTTTTAAAAAATAATCTTTTTCTGTTTGACATGCTTGTAAATGGACGCATTTGTATTTTTAGACTCTTGGTCAAAACAACCAATCTAAAGATTCCATCAGAGGAACAGGAACATGTTCCTTTTCAATTACTCGTTTCACTCCTTTTTCTCCGTTTCTTTCTAGCTACATCATTAACGGATTAATCAAAAATATATTAACTGACGAACCGATATTGAAAATACTAATTGTCAAAACCTTAATCTTCTGGATAAAAAAAAAAGAAAACATTTTTTTCTGAGTTTGCGTCATGTCCTAGCCCGTTCGCCCGGGAGCAGAGAGACCGAAGTTCACTCTTTAAAGACACTGAGCCAGGAAGGAAGTGCAGGAGGGAACGAAAAAGAGGAGGAGGAGGGAGCGAGACGAGGAGGAGGAGGAGGAGGAGGAAGAGATGGGGAGTTAAACGGCGTGTTTTTTGGCAGCGAGGCTTGAGCTGTGTTGCGGCTAAGCTGAAAACGAAGCTGACATGACCCAGAGTGAAGCAGGTAAACAGGCCCAACCTGCTTCGCCTGGGGTGACCATCTGGCCCTGTCTCATAGCAAACCAGCCCGCAGGATGCACACACACACACACACACACTCACACACACACACACACACGCAGGCACATGGTGGTGTACCTGGTGTCCCCTCTCCACTCGCTTCTGTTTTTGTTTTTGTCTCTCAAACGCTGACATGCTTTGGCTGCGAGCGACGGGAGGCATCAGGTAAGGGAACAAGCAAGGCAGGTATGTACACACGCACACACACACACACACACACACGCTCAATCGTACACACGCACACACATGTAGCCACACAGACAACATATGGTGATTGGGCACAGTGTTGTAGTCCTTAAGTGGTGCTAACTTGACCCGAGGCAAGAAAGACAGAAAGGGAACGATGGGGAGAGAGAGGCAGAGAGGAGGAGGAGGGAGGTGGTTAAAATTGCTGCAAATTATTGATGCACTGTTACAGATACCTGCTGGCACAACACGACTCTGCCTCTGTCTGTCTCACTCACACTAAGACACACACACACACACACACACACACGCCACACTCACGCTCACACTCACACATGTGCAAACATATTTCAGCTCTTAACTTTGGTTTATTCCTGAAAAGCCTTCACACTGTCAGGTTCTGATTTAAAACAACCTATCATCCTTGCAAGTCTCCTCTAAAAAAAAAAAAAAAGTCTAATTAAAATTTATTCCGCCGCCATCAGCGACTTGTTCATTATGCAGAAACAAAGGAAGGCTCTTTGAATGAGAGCAGAAGAAAGGCTCTTCTGCTGTTATGTCTCTGGCCTTTGCCAGGGACAGCGTGTATTGTGATGTTTCACACCAGATAAAATATTCATAAAAAATGAAGGGAGCAAAGTTCCAGGGGATGGCGGCGGGGAGGAAGGAGAAAAAAAAAGTTAATGAATATGAGTAATCAAATTCGCTATCTCCTCCTTTTTTTTATTGAAAATCCTTTTTTTTTGTTAATTAGAGCCTATTACTATTCTAATTGGCTGAGTCTTACACGTCCAGTTCAGTAGCGTCATTATGGAGCTATTAAAGAAGACCCACCGAGATGGAGGAACAGAGAAAGCATAATCAACCAATCAATTAGGATCTTTGAGGAAAATGAGCTTTGCTACATTATCACGTTTGATCTTATGTCCTTGGTTTGGCTGCCTTGTGTAATTCTTTCTTTTTTTTTTTAAAGTGAATACATCAGCCAAACGTCTAAATTCTTTCTTTGTTGCTGTGATCAGCATGGATGGAGATTTTCTTTATTCTGTGAAACACTGACACACTGAATCACAGCCGCTTTCAATTGAGTGATTTATTTTTAACATTTATTGCCACATGGATAGAGATAAAAATAAAATAACATCGATATTTAGTCATTTCTGTGAATTTGTTTTCGGGAGTTGAGATCACCTGCTCATTCTACAGCTTCCACGGGCTTTGTAATACCAATACAACCAGCATCACTTTAAACATGTTTCTTTTTTAAACTTAGTGCCATGTCCTTTTTGTCCTTTAAGCCACTCATGCTACTAATAATGTGTGCCGGGTTCTGGGTGCTAATTAGCAGCTCAACACGTAATCCTGTCGAGAGAGAGAAACAGAGAAGAGCCTGAACATGAAGGAGGAGACTCCAGCTGCCACATGATGTAGTTAAAAACTTTCAAATTCACCTTTAAGTGTCTTCTGCTCCTCGACCCGTCTCGAACTTTCCTGTGTTCTAACAACACAGGTGAGATCCTTCATTCATCCTGGGTCCACTTCAGTCGGGTCACCGAGTCTCGGGCCGGACCTGAACTTCACTAAGTTGTTTTCATAGTTTGATGCGGTATTCCGTTGAGCAAAGTTTTTGAGTTTTAAAGAAAAAAAAGGGCTTCCCATTGGCAGCATGTTTTATATTCGCAGGAAATCCTGACATTAAAATGATTAGTAGTATTCCGAATATGGCACCTTGTAAATTCTGACACAGCGCTGGTCGTAATTTGCGTCTGGAATATTATCAAAAGTGCTTTACTATGTATGTGAAATACAGTTCTTCAGTTGGTACATTCTAAATTTATCCACAGAGAGTGAGTCAGCCTGATATTCAATCACATGGTTTGAGGATTCCAATAAATCTGGATGTCTTGAAAAGTGAATATTCCTTATTTCCCATCTACACTGCTTGACACATTTCATTTTAATGAGTGTTTGGATAATATATATTCATCACAAAGAGCAGGTAGAAAATCTAGAAGTGGTGGAAGTGAAGGGGTTATTACGTCCACTTGTCTAACACAACATGGCTGAGGTCAATCCTCCTCTACAAAGGTTATAATGTTGTTTGTGGTGAAATAGTTTCAGATGTCGTCTCATTCTGGAGGATGTGTTTCATTTTGCTGTTGAAGCGGATTCTACAGAGAGGCTTTGACTGGGATGGACAAAATAATAAAAACAACTGTCCTGTTTAATATAATTCAAATCAACAGCACCACAAACTGCTTGTTTGTCAATGAAACGATAAACGAGTATATGTAGAGTTATATGTATTTGTACTTATTTTTACTAATTTTATAGTGTCTGTCTTTGTTCGTTTTTTTTCTGGACCTCCCGCAGTTTTATTTCCTAATAAAAATGTAAAAAACAGTTTTTTTTACTTTGTCGTTATGGGTTAAAGAGTGTAGGTTGATGGGCATAAACATTCATTTCATCCACTTTAAATTAAATCTACAACACGTTAAGGTGCAAAGTCTGAGGAGGCCCGAATACTTCCTCAGGCTACAAAATTCAAAAGTCACAAACAAGTTAGAATAGGAATTAAAATAAACTAACTGAAATGATGAATATGGGGCAGTTAGGGCCCATGAGGGTCTGGATTTGATAGAATTGGGTGTCTGGCAACCCAGGCCTTGGTTTCCCTGAGCTTAACTGTCAAGTATAAACCACAATTCATCGTCCCCGATGATAAACAATGTATATTTATTCATTTATAAGTTTCTCTCCATGTTCTATTACAGTTCAAATGCATCTTATCTCAACACTCATTCATATCTTTTGTGGTCCCTTCTCACAGTTTGTGGTAAGAATAAAAGAAGTTTGTAGCAGCTGACAACATCTGTGTGTTTTTACTGTTTGATGTCGGATTGCACGTTGGATCCAGATCAGTGGCAGAGGCGTCCACTAACTTGGCCGGAAGGTCCTTCCATCTTCTCTCACTTAACATCCACACCAGCTCCTTCCTGAAGACAAAGTGGAGCCACGGCTGAGGACAGGGAGGATATCATTCGGTGAAGGTGATGAATTACTAGATGTAGGTCGCCAAAGTATCAGATTAGAAGGATCCAGTGTTCACTTGATATTTGCTCTCCATTATTAAGACGATAATACAAAAAAAAAAAAAAAAACTGCAAGGTCAAATTTGGACTGGAGCTGCAGCGAGTTCTGCGCCTCTTTACACACATTTGCAACAGATCGAAGGGGAGGAATTCAACGCAGAGGCGGGGGACGGAATCATAATGATTTAAGTGATACATTTTCAGTCTGCTGAAATTGCAGCGGGCCCGAGCTGCAGCGGCCGCCACCGAATCTGTAATTATCCCTTGAATTCAATAAAAGCGAGGAAGAACAAAGAGTGAGGAAAACAGTTCACTGGGAAGTAAAGCGGTTTTGTGAATTGCCGCTACACTCGTACAGGATAACACCAAAGATAATAGCATCGTCCTCTTCTTCTTCTCCTCTTTTTCTTCTTTCATTCTACCTGAAGAGCAACTTCACAGGGGTGCCACGGTGTTCGGAGGCAGAATCGATAACACTATCAAAGGGCAGAATCTCAACCTTAATGAAAGGAAAGAAAATACTGCAGGCTACAGGCACTGAAAGACCACTAAAGATCTATGCGTATCAACACGCCTGAGACTAAATATGAAATCAATTCATTACACCCTTTATTTCTTTCTCCAACACAGTTCGGCGCAGAGATAACAAATTTAGCTGCTACCTCCTTTATTTTCCCACTTCTTTTATTCTTTCCTTCTCTCCTTTCGGTCCCCCCTCTGTCTCACTCCCAATTAATGGAGAGACATGCAGTGGACACTTTCCAGCAACGGAAGCAGCATAAATAGATTAAATTGCAGGGGAGATTACAATTTATCATTTCTTTATTAAAAAGTAATGCGGGTGAATTAACTTTGAATTAAATTCTATTTGCATGGCATTACTGGAATCATCTGTGTAAATGGCTTAAAATCTCAAATGGGACATTGTTCCCTCCAACAGTATAATTGTAGGGAAAGAACTTTTTTTTTCATTATCCAGGGGAATTACAAGAGACCAAAAATTAATCTGAAACTATTGGAATTGTGTGAGAGGTGATACTTTAATCACACGCCGTGAAAAATATTCTGCTTTTCAGGAAAATTGTGTCGGCACGTCTTATTCCAATAAGACAAAAACAAAATAATACTAATGAAATAAAATGTTGTCAGTCATGTTGCTGGGCTCTGAATGGACGCACACTGACCGGGAGACCACACGTATACAAGGCTAAATTATGGTTGGAGCTTTATAGCTAAATATATCAGCAGGACAGCACACTGTGGGGCCCGCACAGCCTTTTAAATCACGGTCTTGACAGCACCATATAACATGATGTCAGCCCAACATCATGACAACATGAAAGTCGTCAGGTGGAGTCGGGGTGAACACACTGGAGCAGCACAGACAGTAACTCATGGCGATGACACACATTCGCTGAATTTCAACTTCAGTAGTTTGTCCAAGCGGCTCATTCAGTCTTTTGTTTGGCAACAGATCAGCACGGAGCGACCGATTCCGGAGGTGATCTCAGACTGTTGGCCTCCCTTCAGATTAGGTTTGGATGGAGGCCCCCCCCTCACCCACCCTGGTTTACTTTACCTAGTTTCACTCTGGATACTTAGGCAATCATGATTACATAATTTGATCAAAGATGATATTACTAGAACTTCAGACTGCATCAAATTCAGTAAAACCGGGAAAACTTTCTAATATGATTTCACCTCTATATTTAACCAAATCCCACACATATAACTAGTCCACTGAATAACAGCTCATGCATTGTTTATTACTTCCATTCCCTCAGCCTCCCCTTGAATATATTGGCCCCTCCCACTTTAAAAATGTCATACAAAACACTACAACTAACCAGGAGACCTGCGATGCTACTCTATTTTAACATTTGGGTTTTTTTTTAAACTTTGGACTCATCCTTTGGATTTGAACAGTCTTTGTAATGAGTAGTGTGTGTGTGTGTGGGGGGGGCTGTTAGGTTCAAGAGCTCGAAATACAGTTCTATCAAGTGGGAGATATACCTAAAGACATGGTTGCAGTTCTTGTGCCGACCTTTGGCCTGGTGTTATGATGGAATGGCATTTCTCTGAGCAGAAGATAAGTGAAACCGAACCATGTTGAATGACACCTAATTTATGAAAGTCTAAGACAAGGGGCCCAACCCCTACCTTGGTAGACACAACAAACACAAACATATATTGCAGCAGTAGAAGTAGATCCTATATCTCAGCCAACCGGGAGTGGGAAGGGTGGGCGGGGGCTGGGGGGGGCCCAACAGGAACAAGTGCAGTACGCTCACATGATGGTGTTCATGTCAAAGTCACTGCTCAAACAGGCCAATAGAGGAGGCAGAAATGTGAAGTTACTATTCACAAAATTTAGATCCTCAACGCCCCTACAAGGAACTTTTCATTTTCGTTGATTTTGGCGCCTCTGTGGACAAAAGTGGTATTGTCTCTTTTTTCGTTAAATCCAAAACAGACAAAAACAACGAAAGACAGACAACTGTTTGCAGGATGCAAAGCAATGAGGTATTTTATTATTTGTTGCTGCATGATTGATAACTATAATATGACGACATTATAATTTTATTTTAGTGACATTCCTACACTAACCCTGCTATAAATCGCTTTGTCTGACTGCGCTGACAATCCAACCTGGATATTGAAAATAGTTTACAGAAAGAGCTAATTTTCTCCCTGGTTGTCTCCTTTGCTGCTACAATCAGTATTTTTGAATTCCTATTTCAAATAAATGTAAATAACCAAACCATGCATTGGCATCAAGGTGCAAGCAAAGCAGATGAGTGGTTTACAGTAATAGCACCTTGACAAATCATATGTTCAGGCAGATGGGTTTTAAATAATTTCATATAAGTATCTAAGACCATGGGACTGACACTAAACTAAAATGATCTTCATCATTGGCTTCAGCTGTTTTTCACCCTCACATGAATTCAACATAATGACGGTCCACAGCTTCAGTAACTTTCCTTTTTTTCATGGCACAGTTTAAAGAAAGGGTTTCAAAGGAGGAATGGAGCGAGAGACCAAGCAAAGAGAAAAAAGAGGCAGACATTGATGAGCAATTTGATTGGCACACGACTCATGGGACATACCAAATGAGAGAAGGCCCAGGGGACGGGAGGAGATCTGATTAGCTGGGCATGGTGAAAATGGAGTGTACCACGACTAATTCAAGACAGAGCAATGAGAGATTGAAAAATCGCCCAAGCCTAATTCTCCACACTGCAGGTTTTATTGAAATTCAATACATTTTAGCAAATGTCTCCTCGCCTCTCTGCCTCTCTTTGTTTTTACAGTGAACTGTCACACACACACACACACACACAGAGAGAGAGAGAGAAAGAGACAGAAAGAGACGGAAAGAGGAGTTGGTCCATGAAACACACATATCTGGCTTTCTAAAAGATACACACACACACACGCACACACACACACACATACACACACACACACACACACACACACACACACACACACACACACACAGACACACACACACACACACACACACACACACACACACACACACACACACACAGAAAGAGACAGAAAGAGGAGTTGGTCCATGAAACACACATATTTGGCTTTCTAAAAGATACACACACACACACACACACACATACACACACACACACACACATACACACACACAAACACACACACACACACACACACACAGAGAGAGAGAAAGAGACAGAAAGAGGAGTTGGTCCATGAAACACACATATCTGGCTTTCTAAAAGATACACGCACACACACGCACACACACGCACACACACACACACACACACACACACATACACACACACACACGCACACGCACACACACACACACACACACACACGCACACGCACACGCACACACGCACACGCACACGCACACACACACACACACCAGACAGAGAGAGACCAAGAGAGAGGTTGGTCCATGAAACACCCATATCTGGCGTTCTCAAAGACACACACACACACAAATGTGCACTCAGACGTTCACACACTTAAAACACACACTGAGGCCTTATTTTCCTCAAAGTACGTGAGTATGTTTTCAGTTCAATCATCACTCTTTGATACTGAGCCATTTTGCACATGCTCAAGGGCATGCACTGGAGATGCGGAGGGAAAGTGCGGAAACACACACAAACACACCAACTCACACACACACACACACACATGCTCCGACATACATCCACTGATTGTGATTGGCCTAGATGGTTTGGGTGTTAAGGCGGTAGAGCAATAGTCTCCAGCACAGTGTCAGAGCCGAGGCCAGCTGTGGTGACTACTGATATGACAGGAGCACCCGGGGGCCAGAGCAGGCTTCAGCTCCGGTTAAACACAGCCTGAACCGGCCGGAGTGCAGCGAACGCATGAGGTGTGACACGCTTCTTCACAGTCTGTGTCTTTTGTTTATTTTAAGATATTTTAAAACAAGTTCATGACGGTAAGAGCCGTGTGGAGCCCACGGTCCATGATCTGTTCATTATACAGTGCAGTGATCAAACTGCAGCTTTTCACGTGTGAGTTCCACTTATTTGCGCTTTAAACTAAAAAAAGGCTTTTAAAAATACATTTCACAATGAATATTTCAAGTGAATTTTAGGGCATGCAGCGTGCGTTCATTTGAAATACATTATATTCTGCGAGGTGGTGTCGCATTTTTATGGAAAATGTTATGCTGTAAGTCAATCAATCAATCAATCAAGTTTTATTTGTATAGCCCACATTCACAAATCACAATTCGTCTCATAGGGCTTTAACATGGTGTGACATCCTCTGTCCTTAACCCTCAACAAGAGTAAGGAAAAACTACTAAAAACCTTTTTAACAGGTAAAAATATGTAGAAACGTCAGAGAGAGCCACATGTGAGGGATCCCTCTCCCAGAACACATTCTGATGGCCATACATGTAGACGATACTTACATGCGAAATATATTGATTTGCCTTTGAATTTGATTGTAAAAGATAGATAAACCTAAGGCTAGAGGTTTCCACCGGCCTGGTGGGTAAGCGCAAACCTTGTTGCAAGGCAGAGCTGGCCATAAATACTGAAAACAGACTGAACTCCTTTTTTTTTGTTTTATTTATTTATATCTCTGTTACAGATCCTGTCCCAATTTCACGAAACTCTGCTGGGACTGACGTCTTCCGTCTTTGGCCGATTGGAACTTTTCACAAAGAGAACTGTGTTTTCATGTTGTCTGAAAGTGGGAGACAACGTTACCGTGTGTGTGTGTGTGTGTGTATGTGTGTGTGTGTGTGCACGCTCAAACAGCCGTTGACATATGCACATTCACACACGGGGGGGGGGGGTGGGAGTACGAGCGGCCCATCACTCTCTTCATAGCCCCAGTGTCTCTTTCACACTAAAAGTAAAATCTATTTTTAATCACTTTCCACTGTTTTTTTCCTTTTCTTATTAACTCTATATCCTGTCTTCTGTGTATTGTTTCCCCCTTTTTTCATCCTTTTCTCTCTCGCACCCGCTCCCTCACACACACTTCTTATCTCCATCTGTTGTGGAATACTAACACTTACTGTATATTCTATACACACACTCACGCACACTCCGGCATATGGACAACTGCATGCAAAATCACACTCTTTCCTCAGACACACACACACACACACACTAACACACACACGCACCTACCCCTAGTGTCTTGTCGTCCCTCTCTTCTTGTCTTTCTCTTTCATTTCCCCTTCCTTCTCTGCATTTGCTTGGAGAATGTTTGAACTCTTCGGCTCGCTAAGATGTTGCTGAAACAGAATATGAATTAGTCCCCCTCCCCATCTGTCCTAATGCTGCTGCTGCTTATGCTTAAGATGCTCTGCCCCCCCCCCACACCCCTTTCCCACCCCACCACACCCCCACCCAACAACCGCCCAAGCCCTCCCCACGCATAAATAATAAAACAATACAAAAGGAGGAGAGGCCCGCTGTCGAGGCACACATGAAAGAAGAGCTGAACTCCGAGTCGGAATGACAGGATTCAAAACTTCCTCAGAGGGAGCTGGCGGGATGTGGTGGGGAGCTAAGGGGGGTAGGTAGGGTGGGGGGGGTGGTGGTGGTGGAGACAAGGAAATGGAGTCAGCGTATGTGAATGTGTTGATGTGAGACCCTTCTCTTCAACAAAACAAACCCATAGGCCGTCTGTGCATGCTGCTGAGTATGACCAGCAGTTCTATGTTATTGTCAGACAACCTCCAGTGGCTATGGTCATGATGACAGAGGAGGAAGTTAGAGTGGATGGACAAGACACAAGACTTTGACACAGGGAGCACTATTTTGAAACAAACATATGTTTTGTTTGATCTATGACTGTGACACATAGATAACTGAGTTGATGTATATTAACAGTATTTCTACAGATGATCTCAAGCAGAGGTAGAACAGAAAGTAATACAAAGAGCACTGGACCAAGCATCCATCCTTGGGGCATGCCACCCATGAGAGGGGAATCCTGAATTAAAACAGAAGAAGATCTTGATCCAAAGATAGTTTTACGAGGTGGTTGATAAGATAACATAACAACTATATCAAATGCAGAGCTCAAGTTAAACAAATGTACTAGGACTAGCTGTAGAATCAGCAACAAGTACTCAAGTTGTATTTTAATAAGAATACAACTTGAGTTGTATTAAAATAGATAGAAAAATATGCATTCTGTGTTTTCAACTGTAGCAACAGGGAAATGATACAAGTGGCCATGGAAAAGTGCGAAAATAAACAAGTGGTGGTTCTGCTCCTGGCTGTTCTGAAAATTGTGCTTTATCCACCGAGGCAACAGACCCTCAGGTGCACGGCCCACCCAAGAAATAAAGAGAAAATTAAAAACAATAAGAGCTTAATTTGGATCAAAAGTAAAAATCATAATAGTTGAGTAGCTTCATGCATGTTGTGGTTATTCCCTTACAGAGTAAATGACGTTGACCTGAACTGGGCACAAAATCCTGAACATATATATGCATATATATATATACACACACATGTCATTAACCTATATGGGTTGTCCAGGTCAGGGGACTTGTGGGTGAATGCATGTAGAGTGACCATGTGTGTGAACACTGTCCATACAAACAGTGTGATCATCTACTGTTAGAGCACTACCCTTCCATTGAAATCTCAATTTACAAATATTTTATTACTGATTAGTGGCATTTGGCGTGTTGAGCAGGAGCTCTCGTCACCTGCACTTATCTGGATTTTTAGTAATTAAACTCGACTGCAACTGATTCAGCACAGTGTGAATTTGATGTCATGGGTTACCAGGAATCATGTTTTTAGCATGAATTGATTCATACTTGTGTCACTCATCTGTTCAGACGAGGGCAAAGGTGCAGTCAAAAACCTTATCAAACAGTATTAATTGGGAGTGACTGCACCAAAGTTTGACTGATGTTCTCCAATGACAGGAGCAGCATACTGTAAATTCTCTAATAAAGAAATAAGTATTCGTATCACGCCATTGTCTCATACCCAGTAGTGTGAGACTACCATGTAGAAGTAATCAATAAATAATTAAAAAACAGCAGACATGTCATAATCACTCATTTTGTCTTCACTGATGGAGTTCATGCAGTAGAGTATACGTCATACTTTATATATACTTTGTATAATTCATACCAATTAATCAAAATAATAGATAACATGTGGGGAGCGTTGAGTTTCCATTGCAAACAGCATCAATAAATGAAAATGAGAGAAAACAGGGAGGCCTTATAAACTTAGTAGTTATTATCTATCAATATGATTGAATTTGCATAATGTTCACAGTGTTTTTGAAGGGGTATTTATGAGACAATATGAGCAAAGTATAAAGACATTATGTATGAAAATGATAAATGGTAGAGAGCATCAACAACAAACATTGACAGGAACTTCATGCTTTGACATTAAACTTAAACGTGTGTGTGAATTAAAAGGTCTAAACATGTGCTGTATATACAGTATCATATATCACAAACATGTATCGTGAAAATTCTATTTACACATGATTAAGCTTTTTCATCGATTTAAAAATGGTGACAACATATTTGCTCGAGGGACCATCTTCAGAACTGTGAAAAAGGGGCTGCATTCATAGACAGGAGTCACCTGGAGGGGGCTGAGGTGGGCATGAGGAATACGAAGGGTCTGTCCCGATTCAAAACTTGGCTCAACACATTTAGTCTCTGTGTGGCCCTAAAGATGTAGTGTTGTCCCGTCAAAACAAACATGTAAACAGCCTGAGTGAGATCACCTGGGTCCAGTATATGAAGTTGGAAAAATTGTCAAGCCGCACATTTTGCAATCTTCCCCACTCATGTTATAACGTCTCCCGGTGCGGGCAGAAGTTTCTATGGACAGGACTAATGTTATATTGAAATAATCAATGTTAACGGGCTGACTGACTGTTTATCAATAGATCAACCTGTCCCGTCTGTCCTGTAGTTAGATGTGTCACTACTATAATGTTGGTTGATAATACTTGTTAATAGAAAAACGTTAGTCAATGTTGTTTGTCTCTGTAAAATGTTGGCTGGGAAACTGGGACAGGGCCAGTGACTCACTGTGGTTTTGGTGAATTGTAAGTAAACATGTTTTGTCTGAATTGAGCTCATTCTGTATTAAATGAGGTCATAACCACTTTAATATCATCAAACAGTATATGTGGCTTGTCTAACTGGGAAATTTACGACATATACTCATAAAGTTAATGGAAAGAGTAACCTACTTGAAACTGTAAATTAGCTGATAGTTTGATATTATTATTAATTATATTTTGTAGCCAATATGAATATTAGTCATTTAAATTATTTTTATATGTACTATGTTTTAAGAAGCCTCATAAGAAATAAATGTGTTGTCCTTTCTGAATTTATTCAGTTTTTAGCATTTTATTACACACACACACACACACACACACACGCACACGCACACGCACACACACGCACACACACACACACACACACACACACACACACACACCAACCAGACCTCCTACTATCCAAAGAACTGGACCATTCCATTGATTTTATGGACATGGAATTCACGTTTGTCAAGTTTTGTGATGACTTCTCATTCATCACTCTCACCTACCTCTTTTCCTACTACCTTTCATTTCCTCATCTCATCTGACTTCCCCTAGCGCTCTCTCTCTCTCTCTCTCTCTCTCTCTCTCTCTCTCTCTCTCTCTCTCTCTCTCTCTCTCTCTCTCTCTCTCTCTCTCTCTCTCTCTCTCTCTCTCTCTCTCTCTCTCTCTCTCTCTCTCTTTTATGAAGTCTGCATATGCATTAAGAGGGATTTTGTTGTCCCCAGACACCAATTTGCATAAAGTGGATGCCATCATCAGTTCAAGAGAGGCAAATTATTTCCCTGGCAACATCACACTTTCTCCTTCTTTTATTATTTATACATTTTTTAACACGGTGCAAGCTGGGGCTTGTTAAGACCATTTAGCCAGATATGCTAAATATTGCTCTGCTTAAAGCGCCTTCATCAATGAACAGCGACAGGGGTGGGCTAGTACCCAGAAGAAATTATTGAATTAAGGGCTCGGCCAATCGTTTCCTCCACAGTTCTCCAGCAGCCGTAGCTGCAGCCTGCCTGCACTCTCGCTTGTGTTCAGTGGTACTGCATCAGGATTAAATGTAGTTGATGTTTCTATAATTTAACATTCATTTTTTTCATTTGAAATTGGAAAAATGCCAATATTGACTGAATACACACGGTTTGACAAAAATTATGTGAATATAGTAACATTATCCATTCTCACATCAATACAATGGATGTGCTACTAAGACAAGGCCTTCACTTTTTTTGCCTCACTGACTGTCCAGCTGGCCTTCTGTTTATGTGAAAGGTATGCACTAGTAAGACCGGTAGACTTTGTGATGCTCTAAAAAACTTGAATAATCAATTTTCAACCATCCATAGTTTTAATGACTTTGTTTTAGAAAAAACTTTTCCATCCATCCATCCAAATATCACTTTGTAGGTTTCGAGGGGGTTGTTGCCAATCCCAGATGCCATCGGGTAAGAGGCGTGGTTCACTATGGACTAATCGCCAGCCTTTAGACAAAATCGTCTTACAACACACTGATGTAACATTGATATTTGCATTATGCATGCCAATTTAGCAATGCACTTCTGTAACATGGACAGTTTAAGTACAACAGAGGGTAGAAATCAATCCAGAGATCCCATCTTTTCAAGATTCAAGATTCAAGTGTTTATTTATTCCACGCATTTGGTTTCCTAGTCACAACCACTATGCAAGTTCAATCATGTTGTATTATGCTGGTGTTGACTAAATGTAGCATCTACCTTCCAGCCACAAGTGGAGATGAGGGGTCAGTTGCTAAGTTCATTTTTTTCAAACTTCATGCCCAAGATTTTCAATTTCATTATAGTGTCCAGCCCCAACTGATGCTGACTCAAGTCACACCACTTTAGGACATTTTTCTGATTCCATGCAATGCCCTCAACAACATCATAAGGTTGCATGTATGTCTGTATTCCTCAACACCTGGAAACAAACTTAGCTGTAAAGTCAGTGAAGCTACCAACACCTTGAAATAAAGCCCCAGATACTTTTGACTACAATTAGATTTAATTGTCATATAATCTGCAAATAGATATACATTAGCAGAATTGATATAATAATCAAAGCTGAAAAAAGACAGGCGGATATAATGAACCCATTCCCTGGTGAGAAGGAAAAAAACCTTTTGCATGTCACTGAAAATCTATCGGTATTGTACAGTCTCATTAGGAGCAATGATGAAGGTGCAAGTGCCATTCCACTCAAACCTCTACAGTCGAACCTCTTTCACTACCTTTCTTGGACAGACAGCTTAACTTGACGTTATTTGGAATTAATGTAATTCACTGAGGGAGATTCGAGGTCCATTGTACCTAAGATATCTTCTTTTGTCCGGGGCCCAGAACAGTGCTCTGTCATTTTAGCAGAAGCTGCTATGATTAAAGCACTCTGACAATAGACGATGTAATTCATTTCATCATTAGGGATTGCGGACTGGGCCAAGAGAGACGAGAGGGTAGATTATTAGGCTGCATGCTAATTTAGCCCACATGGGCCCAGACAGCCACATGGACTTGCCGAGAAATATCACTTAAGAGTTGAAACTTCAGAAAAAGAAAGCAGATTTCTTGAAAAGATCCACCGCACTAAATGTGCAGTGGAAAATCATCAATCATGTGACCAGAGGGGATTTATGAAGTGTGATAATGGAACTAATCCACAGCGCGCTGCTTGTGAGGAATGGTAAAGGTGTATGTTTCAACGGGGGCTAACGCCACAACACAGGCAGATTGGCCCTCTGGTTTTAAAAAAGTCCTCCATTTACCCACAATTGTGCTCTATTACTGTTCTTAGTCACAGGAGATTGGACACTTAGCCTCTCCTGAAGGCCTGCTTCTCATAAGTGTCTGAACGGAGCTAGACGGTGCCATTTGACAGGTCTTTCATCTTCAGGGAGTGCCTGGCACCCTTTCTGAGCTCCCAGTCACTGCAGGAATACCACTTCACATGTTTGCCTATAAAGTTACATGCCCATTAGGCCACCGCAGAAGAAGTGTGCAATATTTACCGTCTGGGCGATTAGGAATAAGCCTCAAATAATATCAAATTCTGCTACCCGCACCAAGAAACTGGCTGCAAGCTTGAGAACAAAAACATCATCCAGTGTGCTTGACAGTGGGGGCCAAATGATGACAGAAATGCAACATGGGTGGAAACTGGTGCATTGGGAGGTGCCAGTTTGACTTTGAAACTTTCCTAGCTTTATTTAAAATTCACAGCAGAGAGTGTCGACTGACACTTTATTTAGAGCTATTCATGTGTAGTATGTTTCATTCAAGCGTCAAGGAGAACTGTCATACTTGTTACAGTAAAGGCTTGCATGTGTTACACAAGATGTTATATATAGACTTTTTAGGTTTTACTTTTACTATATACACATATGCAAACAAGTATATTTACATATGTATATTATTTGCAATATATATAAATAAAGTGTCTTACTGAGGTGATGGGCCTCCATAAGAGATTAAAACTTCTGCAGTTCACCTTGGCATTGACTGTGGAAATCTACTGGAGGGATGAACATTATTCTTCCAAAAGATATTCCCTTAATTGATGATGGTGGCGGAGAGAGCTCTGTCTGACACATCGTTCCAAAATCTCCCACAGGTGATTAGTTAGATTTAAATCCTTTACTCCTGCTGTCATTGGAATATTTCACAAAACACACACACTTTACAAACTTGACAAACATCCAAGCTACACGGCAAACAAACGTTTTTCCTCTGTGTTGGTATGTGAACAAAAAATACTTCTAGACAAATAACTGCTTCTTCCTCCCAGTCCTGTGACATAAAACATGCACAACTTCACATTTGCAAGAGGGGGGCAAAAAAAAAAAAAAAAAAAAAAAAAAGTTTCCTGGGACGGAGACCAAGCCAATTGAGAAAAAAAATGAAATGTATGTTCGGGGAGGAGGGATCATTAATAACACAGTGACTAGTGAATGTCGTAGGGAACAATAGCATTGTGTGGAGAAGAGAGAACGAACCCTCCTCTCTTTTTTCTCGGAGACGGCTCTATCTATTAATTACTTTTACGTCTTCATTCATTATTTCACACCATTCCAACGCCCAGAGTGATTTTTAATAGCCTATGGCAGTACAGTTCACCATGTGAGGCTAAATACACACCGCACTCAATTTGGCCCATTTGGTTAATGTGGTCAACAGTAATGGAAGTAACCTATAGGGGACATACTGGTATACTCAGGCAGGTACTTTTTTTCTCCACCTTGTTCATTCGACAGCTATAGTTAAAAAGGGTATAGGTATTCAGTGACATTTTTTATTTGTTATTTCACTGATGAGCTTTCAAACAGCTGCTGCACAGAGAGCTGTTCACCTCTTTATTCAGAGTTCGGTGAAGCTCGGCTCAAGCCGAAGAACCTCAAACTGGAGAACTCAGTTGCTGTTGCCATTGCAGTTAACACAATCCCATTGCTGTGACCACACTGTTGTCGCGATTGACGACGTCACTTATGTTGATGAGTCCCAGGAGCCGCAGCTGTAGAGTGTATTAAAATGCACATATTGTGTGTCCAAATCGCAACAAATTTGACGCGTGAAAGTAATAACAACGGTTTATGCATTCCACATATAGACCGACATTGATTTCTGGAATTAGTCGATATTGAAGAGGAATATAATCATTAGTGAACAAAGACTCTCAGGGGGCCTATGCACACTAGAAAACTGAACACGACCATACGCTTCATTTCTCTGATGTCTCTGTTCATTTTACACTTTTTTGAATTCTGTTACAGGCTAAATATTCACAGTTTTTGTTGATTTAATGAAAGTAGAGCAGTTTTGCGAGTATTTCACTGGCGAGTGTGCAGCTGTGAACAGATGAAGGCCTGGGAACCCCCCCTCTCTGTCTCCCGGGCCCAGTGCATCAGTCTGGACATTCTGGACTTACAGCTGCTACACAGAAGACATCTCAGCAGAATGTGTTAACGGGAGACGAAAGCCCTGGCCTGGCATACAGTCTCTGTGGTGGACAACCCCCCTCCTCCACTTACTCCCTCCATCCCTCCCTCGCTCTCTTCTCTCTCTCCTCTGCCCCTCCCCTCCCCAATTGGCTTTGGAAGATGGCTTCAGTGAGTCATCTTGGGACCGAGATCAAAGGCAAATTACAGCCGACGTCTATGCAAAATGTAATATGGAAACCCCCCAGCTATGTCCTCACTATTGATTTTTCTCTCTCTTCTTCCATCTCCTCTCACTCACGCCGTCCCTTTCTCCTCATTTCTCCACTTCATTTGTATCCAAGCACAATACTACGCAGTGTGAAATTTGAAGAAAAAAGACCCCTGAACTCGGTTCCAGATGAAGCAAAAAAAAAAAGAAAAATGAAGATGGGGAAAGAGTATGATTTGGCTTTCCCTGGTTATGCCTGTTTGCATTTAGAGTCCATTTTGTGATGTAAGTAGTCATGTTACTTGTGTGGAGTGCCCCACAAGGCGAGGGTTTGATGTCAAAAGAGGGAGGGGTTGTGATGCGTTACACCCGGGTCTTTCTCAAATTAAATAAGCTCGACAGCCACACGCAATAGTGTCATATTTGTGAAATGGTGGGTTTTGGGGTTAAGATGTAAGTGCGAGGCTAAATGGAGTTCTTCGTCAGATTACTTGCTCTCTGAAGTCACTCGGCCCTGCAGGAAATTGAAATGAATTGTGAAACATTCTCTGTATTAAAAGGGGCATATGACTTTTTTTTTTCTTTTGGAGATGTGAATATGTGGAATAGTGCTGGAGTCATGCATTTTTGACACGTCAGCATGTTCACTGACAAAGCAGCAATTTCATATTTCACACAGAAACATGCACACACACACACACACACACACACACACACACACACACACACACAGACATACACACACACACACACACACAGCACTGCAACTTAACTTGAGGACTTGAAAAGATTTGACACAATTCTGATGTGTTATGAGGCAAGAGGTTAGTTTTTCTGTTTTTGATAGTTGGTAGTCTAGAGGAAGACATGTTACAAGGGCAGAGAGTGAGTCAGATGCAGCAAAGGTCACAACTCTAGGTAACAATAATAATCACACTGTTAAAGGTTCAGTGTGTAGAATTTACTGACATCTTGTGGTGAAGTTGCATGTTGCAGCTGAATACCCCTCACCTCACCTTCCCCTTCCATGAAAGAGAACCAGTGGAAGCCTTCCGTTGTCATAAAAACTCAAAAGGTGAAGAAACATGGTGGCCTCCGTAGAGAGGACCCGCTCCCGATGTAAATATTATATTATTAAATATCAACAGCCTATTCTAGGGTGAAGTAAAAAACTATTCATACACGTTTGGTGATAACAGACTAGTGAAAACATCACAGGGATTCTTTTATATTCAGTTCATGCCAATAGATCCCTTCCACCTAAATCTTACACACTGAGCCCTTAAGGTTGGAATAGTAACGTTTAAGCATAAATAATCTATCTTAGATCTGAGGCAAGATATAATTTTGAATACTTTAAAATAAGTAAAATAATGAGGTTAATATATATCCAAATAACTATTCTGTTTCAGCTAGAGGATCTTAGCCTTCATTGGGACGACCATGGCTCAGGGGGTGGAGTTTGATGTCCTCTAACCAGAAGATTGACGGTTCTTCCCCATTCCACATGCCAAAGTGTCCTTGGGCAAGATCCTGAACCCAAATTGCCCCTGATGCTAATATCATATCTCACAGATAAAGTGCTGCCAATAGATGCACTGCATATGTGTGTGAATGGGTGAATGGCATAACATTACTGATAAGCGCTCTGAGTTGGTGCTATATAAATACAGACCATTTACCATTGTTGCCACAATAAACCTATAAAAAAGGTTGTGGAACCATAACAGATAAATCAAGGTAAAGCAATGCTGGCAATATACTTCCTGTTTCCTCCTCTACTCCCGTCTTAAATTCTACAGCCACTAGAGTTCACCTAACATTAAAATTCCATTATGGATCCCAATCATTGACTGTATATAAAAACGGACAATATGAGAGCTCTTGCCCCCTGGTGGCTGGCTCCAGTAGAGACCATACAACCATCCCCTCCAAGTTAGCAAATTGGACATGCCAAATGAATTGGAAATGAAGATGGCAGCAGATTTATCTGGGATATTTTCGTATATCTAGAATGAGTGACAATCATTTTTCATCTTATAGTCTATCGCGCAATTTATGTGCTGGCCGACAACCTGTGAGCTTGTGTTTTACAGAAGGACAGAACCTGCGTCGGGCAAAATGACCCACAAAACACACGCTGCTGCTTCCAAAGCTTATTGTGAATGCGAGGTAACAAGCGAAGGCAAACTACATGAAGAATGTAATCAAGTCAGAGCTTCTCCAATCTGAATATGTTGGCAGATGGACAGTAAGAGAGTGAAACTTTAGTGATCCATCATAAGCGGAAAATGAAACCCTTCATATTACGTAGACCTACCAGCTAAACAACCAATCCATTAGAGCATCTGCACTAATTCCACAATATTTCTACATTAATTTCTTCTGCTAAAATAGCTGTTGAGTAATGAAGGCGTTAGTAGTGTGATGAACGACGTGCACATAGCTCAGAGCTGTTGATCTGTCCCCTCCGCACAGCTCGATCTGCACAAAGAGTCACAACAAAGAGACACTTAGCTGTTGTCAGTCGAGCCTTTTGAACTGCGGGTAAATATCAGTGTCGAAAATGAGGATCAAACACCAAAGGATTGAAATCCAAGCAACACCTGGAGTCCAGAGAGAGACCAAAATGCAGAGGTGGAAAGACTAGGCGACGGACGGAGAGATTGAAAGGTGTGTGAGCGGTGGATGAGAGCGGTTGTAGAGTGTGTCAGTGTGTGTGTGTGTGTGTGTTTATGAATTCCCATGCACACCTCCTCACTCCGCCGTGTTGTTTTTGCTTAAGTGGATGCGTGCTTTCGAAGAGTGTTTGTGAACCCGCGTGTCCTCGTGTGTTGGTTGCAGCGGTGGTGGCAGTGAGGGAGGGGTTGTTGCAAAGACATTCAAAAAAAAAAGGAAGGAAAACCTTTCTTTTTTCCCCCCCCCCATTTGTGTGCAAGTGCGGCGGCGGTGCCAGCTTCAGTGCCCTCAGCCGTGGGCACAAAGACGACAGTGACAACCCATTCATTTCCCTGACGAGCTGTCGCCTGCAGGAGGATAGGTGACTTCTCCCAAGGTTATTTATGGCATTGTTGATCTCTCTTTCTCACATTCTCAGAGTCGGGTCCGCTCCGTCACCAAGTCCCCCCCCTCCTCTCGCCCTCCCACATCCCAGCCGCATTTATCTGTCTCTAGCTCGTCACCTCTTGCTGTCATTAGCCAAATTTGATCATTCCAAGTATTGATGACTTCGTGTTAATCCTGGAAATACGCATACAATTTTTGTCCTGGTGTATGCAAACAAGGGTTTGATCTCAGCATATTCCCCTTGGGATTGGACTTAAAACACAAACATTCCCCCCAAGTTCTCTCTGGCTGATCCAAAGAGTCAGTGTCGGAGCAAATCAAGACAAGTCTGAATGGATTGGTATCACGTGTGTGGGATCATAGGTAAATAATGCTAGATTACCAAGTGGAGCAGGATATGCAAATGAATGAATAGCTTGCACTTTAAATTGATATTTACCAATCTAACATCATTGACATTGTCTGGTTCCCTGTTCCCTCGAGGGGGCTGTGGGATTTTGCATATGATGTGCAATAGTGCACATTCAGCAAAGATGTTCCAGTGGCGCACGTCTCCTTGGAGAACCTCATTTTATCTTCAGCTGTCCGACGGACCATTCATTAAGCCCCGGCAGGTTTTCCGTTCCTGTCTGTCCTTGTTCGGCACCTATGCAGTTTATAATTATAACAGTGGCAGCTTGGGGATTTACCTTTCAGAATTCAGAAATAACTAATTCTTGATTTCAGAGAGCACAGATCATATTTAGCTTCTTTGTCCGGCTGAAGTGATAATTTCTCACGGGCATCCAGTATGAGGACTGGTGACCTGTCCGGGGTGTATCCCGCCTCTTAACCATGACCCTTGAAGGATAAGTGGTAAAGATAATGGATGGATATCCCTATAGCCAGCTATTTACCCTAACATCAGCTCGATGAGTTGGTTGAAAGCTTTTGAACGTGTATGGCTGACCAGCATTATGATGAAAACCGTGCAAACGGGGTCACCTAATGGCTACCTACATATTAACATTATTGCGCTAACCTCATTTCCCAAGCAAAAGGTCAGAATTGTCATCAGCATGATTACTTACGTTTTCAAACGGTAGGGTTTCACGTTCACCATCAGGAAAAAAAAAAGACAAACCGAGAACTGATGTATCTTTGCTCAAAATAATTGGAGGAGCCCCAGATACAACTAGCAACAACTTTTCTAGATCCAATAAAGAGCCAGACGGTGCTGCGAATGTTAGTTTAAACTCTGGCAGCACCTAGGACAGATTGCACACCATTGGATATAAAACGTCGAAGTCCATTTGCTATTTCTTAACGTGGAAATATAAAATGTAACGTGGATTACATTTTCTACTGTGGTGCTATGTGAGAGTCTGACTGACCAGCATTACAGGTTGAGACTTGGCTGGAGCTGACCTACATCCCAGGAGAGACAGGCTATACCAGTGTTAAGGTTGTTGGCATGCTCTTAGTCCCAGGTCTAAATGTAAGGATAAATAAAGCCCTATAATGCGTAATGCAGGACTGATGTCTTACTCGGGGGTTTTTGATGAATGTCGAAAGAAGCTTCACTCAGAGCCACGAAACCAAGCAGATGCAGAGTTTGGGCTTATTCCTCTTATATTTACTTTGTCCAGCACTTTGCCTTACGCAGACACACACATACAACACACACTCATAAAAAGCATGGTTACACACTTCTTCCCACTCACTCACACATGCACAATTCACTGGTAATGTGATTTAACCTGCTTTGGTGAGCTCTGACGGGTACTCGACATGATTAAGAGGCAATACGCTGTTGCATACAGCCAAGCTAAAGATGTCTCTTTCTCCCGAGTCGCTCCTATTTGCCTGCTCCTTAAGCCGCTCTTTGCGTCTTCCTCGACATGTCTTTTAAGCACTTGAGAGGCATCTTGGAGGGAGAACTTTACACACACACACACACACACACACACACACATCGTCGAGGATCCCTCACTCACACACAGGAGCATATCAGTGAAATGCGGAGCTATTTGGTAATAAGGTGTTTTTTGAAGGTCCTTTCTGGCAGGCAAATGCTGGAAAGTTTAGACCGGGTTCATCTTTTGGGTTTTTTTTCTCTTTTTTTAAGTGAGGCCCCCCACCCTCCTCCTCTCCATTTCTTAAGACCGATCATTATGTGCTTGGAATCAGCACTCTGCCGATGCAGAAGTTCAGAGGCATCCTCACGAAAAGAGGGATTGTGAGAACAAGTCGCGGAGGTAAGAAGACGCAGTTTGGATTCAAGCCGCTTGACCTCTTGATTTACTTCCGAGTGTGCACATCAGCAAAAAGGATTCTTATGTGTTCAAATGTGCAAACGCCCTGAATGTTCAGATACCTGAAGAGCTGCTGAGCTGTTTATCTATACATAAACTTTCCATCTCTGCACACTTGCTCCCAATCCTGTGCTTTCCCCTCCTTGCATCCAAAGCCCACCCCACCTTTTTCCTTTTTCTCTTTCCCGCGTTATCCTGCCGTTTGCTCTCGGCGAGGACAGGCATCATCTCGTATACATGGCGTGGCGTGCGATGTGGGACTGCGGTAATGCAAGCATCTGCTCAGGGCTTTTGTGTTCAAAAGATTCAATTAAAAAATAATTACCAAAAGATTAGTGGTAGTCCGGTACGACTGTACTGTTTGAATAGATGTTTCCTTTTCATCTGCTGTAATAATAGAATGCTTTTTTAATTAAAGAAAAAAGAGGAAGCAGATGAAGAAGAAGAAGAAGAGGGGAAAAGCAGACCCGCCTCAGTACACCCTGTCTGAAGACAAAGTTTGTTTGATGTGCAGCAAAATTAAATATTTTTTAGATCTAACAAATTAATTTTCACCCCCACTCCACAGCCCTTCCCATCCTTCTTATTCCTTTTTTTCTGGAGAAGATAAAGACAATTTAATTTAGATACCGCACACAGAGACATTCATACACACACACACACACACACACACACACACACACACACACACACACACACACACACACACACACACACACACACACACACACACACACACACACGCACACACAGCATTCCCTTGGTCAAAGCTGATGAGGATCCACAACTAGCACCAGTCAAACCATATCGTAGGTGGAGAGCTGGGAGTGTGATAAGGAAAACACGAGGCTCCATCAAGAACAGATGGGGTTGAGCGTGGGGGGGGTGGGGGTGGGTGGGTGATGGCATAAAAAAAGCGCCATAAGTGAAGACTGTGGAGGTGCTGCAGTAACATGCAGAGAGAGGTTTGTACAAACACTTAGTGCCAGATAGACTGAGCAGTAAAGGCACTTTTAAAAAGAGCATGGCATTGAAATAATTAATGCTTGTGTGATTTAAAAACATATTGGATTAAACAACTAGGAGCAATATCTCTCTGCACTAAGCAGAAATGTTTTGTGTAAGACGGCCTCGACACTTCTATTTGTACAGATCGCAGAATCAGTTCCCGGATCGCTCACATGTGTCTCTCTCTGTGTTAGAGCAGAGGATGTCGCAGCTTTTTAAGCCATTTCTAAATGGTAAATGGTAAATGGTTTTGTATTTATATAGAGCTTTTCTAGTCATGATGACCACTCAAAGCACTTTACAGTACAGTTTTATTGCCTTTTGCCGACTGTCACACACATTCATACAGTGCATCTATGTGCAGCACCTTTTCAATGAGAAATTCCATTATAAAATAATATAAATGACTCACTTATAAAAGAGCTATTTAAGATCTGTCTTATATCAAATTGTCTGTCACGTTATTTTCCTTTTAACGATGTTCAGACTAATATTTTATCAGCTTTTCAGTAGACATTGTATTGTGTTTTTATCGATTAACGTATGTTAGCTTTTCAACACGGTGAGATGGAAGATGTGATAGCTTCCAAAAATAAAGCCAAAACATTTCGATCGCCCCCTGGTGGCTGGCTGCAATACAGCTCATAAGCCCCACCATGTTTAGTGGTTGGGCTATGGATCAAAGATTCAAAGAACACACTAAAGAGTCAAAGAACACATAAATTAGTTCCCAAAGATGGAGTTTGTCATATTATAGTCAGTTTGTATCACACTGTTGTCAAGTTCTCATGTTTTCTGATAGGTTTTGATTTAACTATATATTTGATGCTATAAAAACTCATCATTGACTGCTGATATTTATATATTGAATCGTCAAATGATTATTTATGACCTCTTACCTTGTATTACTATATATATATATATATATATATATATATTTATGCATAATTATTTCATTCTTATTTATTTATTTTTTATATATATATATGCATAATTATTTCATTCTTATTTATTTATTTTTTCATTGAAAGTGTTATGACTCTTCATTGTACCCTCGGCACCATTGTAAATGGGGGTCCTATTCCTCAATGTGTTTTCCGAGGCTTAAATAAATAATCAATCAATCAATCAATGATATTCACATGTGATTTTCTGGTATGGGTGGGACATTGCAATCATGTCTGATGAACATATTCAATGTTCCTAATATCAGGAGAAAGAGTGCAGACAGTCCTTACACAGCAACATGGCTGTGGCCTGTCTGGTAATGGTGCACAGCCAAGCTTGCAAAGTTTCCTTAAAGTAGCCGTCTGATGCTTCCAATCGCCCCCAACCCCCCCCCCATCCCCATCCCCATACACACCGACCTCCCACATCTGAATGGTCTCTTGTGAGTTTCCATGTTCACGAGTCCAGCCAGTGAGTTATGAGCTCAGTCCTGAAATCCTCATGCTCATGAATCTGAAAATCCCTCTTTGCCTTCGGTCACGCCCCAAACACAACAACTGTCCGCTCTGTTACAAGAAGAAGAAATAATTCAGGCGATCTTTCTCTTCTTTCTCTGAGGGTGAGAGATGGTGAAGCGAGAGGGCAAAAGCAGATGAGATGGGCAGAGAGAGAGAGAGAGAGAGAGAGATGTCATTGACTCGGGGTCCCTGAAGCTTTGTTCCTGCCATGCTCTGCAGCACAGGACCTCCGTGCCCTCGAGCATCACACAGACACACAGTGTTTGGCCTGTCAGCCGTGGCAGCACCTGTCAACTGCTGACCACTTCATCGGACAACCCCAGAGAGCACGAGAGAGAGAGAGAGAGGAGGAAAGAATGAGAGGCTACTGTAGACATGCAGCAGGAAAACCATGCTGACCTCTCCGTCCAGATGGGTCCACTCCTACTGTCCGACAAAGCCAGAGAGTCAGACGGTCACTTGCAATACATGTGCCGTCTAACTAGGGTTGCAAAGGGGTGGAAAGTTTCCGGTAAATTTCCGGAAAACTTTCCGGAAACTTTCCACGGGAATATTAAGCTCAGCAATTTTGGGAATTTTGAAAAAAATAAAACTATGCAAATTAAACCCTGAGCAATAAAAACATCATTCAAAACTCTATTTTAAAGATGTATGGAATGCAGCACACGCTGCACGTTGAGTTTCAACCCTCCACTGTACATTCTTCCATCACATGCACAGATAACTCCCAGCATCCTTCACTCTACAGCAGGGCTATTGAGGCCTGCTGTAGTGTGCAGGACTAGTCAGGTAAGTTTCCATGATATTACTGGGGAAATATATTAGCATGCTGATTGAGGATTGTTCATCTGTTCATCTAGCCTATTTCCATACATTTATCCATCAATTGTAAAATATTTTTACAGACTATTCCAATTGTTTGGCTAACTATTTATATCTCTGGCATTGCATTAGTGTTTTTTTACAAACTTTTTTCTCATCTTATTCTACAGAACAATGCCACGTGCACTATCTCATGTGTGGAGGCATTTCACCCCCAGTCCAATGTAGAAGGAAAGGCTGTGTACATTTGCAAATACTGTGCAAAGACCTATGTTAAGAATGACACAACGATGCAGAAGCATATAGTCAAGTGCCCAAAGTTTCCTCAGGGCTCAAATCAGCCTATGACACAACAAAATGTTTATATTTATGTCTGTATATGACAAGGTAAATACAGTTAGTATAAATTACCCACAACATTTCCAGTTTATTCCCGGTTATTCCCGTTAATTCCCGTTAATTCCTGTATATTCCCGTATATTCCCGTATATTCCCGTTAATTCCCATGGAAAGTTTCCAACTTTGAATATTCCCGGAATTTTGCAACCCTACGTCTAACATTGCCATTCCCCCTCTGCAGCTACTCAGCAAAATGACACATCAAGGTAACCCCAGGTATACTGTACATTACAGAGCAAACACCTGGTTAGACAGACACTGTATTTTCATATTGATGCCAAAACCTGATTTCTGAAATTTGTTTCTAGTACCAGTCTTTGTTCAGCCTGTTACTCTAGCACTCTGAAGAACTTTCACACACTACTAATTCTTTGAAATTTCACAAATATGAATACGACATTTATTCATTGACCTATTGTCCTTCTTTTCTTTTTTTTTTAAACTTCTTTTATTTCCTTTTATCAAATGCAGTCATACAGTACATCACATTCAATCATTTTCAACATGATATCAGGGGGCCACGGGTATAAGTCTTAGGCTAGTGGGGTTAACTGTCCATGGATGTCTTGGGCCCAAGCCATCAGTATGTGGGCACATCAGAATTGAGTTACACATTAACATTGTCCACAAACACAGTACATCACACATGGCATTACATTGAGACAGTATTCCGAAAGCGAAGGAGGATGGCCTGAAAATGTCCATTGCTTAAAAGGAGAAACAAAGAGAAAATAAAATACATGTTTGATCTATTGTCCTTCTTATTGTGGTAATTATCGAAAACAACCTGCCTGGTGCCAATCATTGATATTACAAATGTTACGTAGTTCTCATCCCACTGACTGAAGGGCTTTTGTTGTTGATGAGTTTGGATTTAATTATATCCACCAAGGGGGTTATGTTTTCACCTGTGTGCATTAGCTTGTTGGTTGGTTTTTAAGCAACAACTACCTAACAGATTTCTGCGGGACCTGGTGGAAGGATGTGGTATGGGTCAGGGAATAACCTCATCAAACTTTGGTGCAGATCCGGAATGGGGGCTGGGGTATCGGGGGGGTTCAGTAATTTGATTTGTACTTTCTCTGCAAAATAGGCATTCTCTCAACATGTTCACTGTTCTCCCCGGGGATAATGCAAGGATCTTAATGAAACAAATCAGGCCCATTTAGGGGACTGATATGAATGCGTCCCATATGGTGCAGCTTGATTGATTTTAAGGGGAAGGTTGGGCCTTGGCAGAGGTAGGTGCTCTACTGAGTACCACTGTAGTTAATTATGTGATGCTATAAAAACAGAATTAATTCTCCTGATTGACAGCTGAGACTGAGTGATGGAGCCTGTCTGACACACAGCCAGTGTCAGACAGGCTCCATCAGTAACCCTTACCCTAACTCAGGGAGATGGTGTTGAGTGCTGTTCTATGTTGCTGCTTGGGCAGTGACTGAAGAAAACTGGGAGCCGATTGAACAGTCTGAATATAGAGTACACAGTATGCTGCATGTAGTCATGGACAAGAAAAGGGATTTATTATTATGTTAAAGTGACCTAGAAGGCTGGAAGGTTATTAAAGCTCGGGACAAGGCGGAAGACCAAATGAAATCTAAAGGACACATTAAGATTGTTTCCAAAAAAGTGTTTTCTTTTTTACAAGCATAAACCTTGCAACCGAATAAACACGCTGGACAATACACTCAACTTCTGACTGGAGCTCTGGAGGCAGACAAACACTCATATATTGTGACAATGGGAACTATTGCATGTTGTTGTACCGTAGCAAGCACGCACAGCAACCAGCAGCATCTTGCACTTTCTATATGCAGTGACACCAGTGGTGTATAAAGTACTTGAAAGCCATACTTGAGTAAAAGTACAGATATCTTACCTGAAAGTGACTTCGGTAAAAGTAAAAGTCACCCGTCAGAAAATGACTTGAGTAAAAGTCTTAAAGTAGCTCATATTAAAAGTACTTAAGTATCAAAAGTATCTGGTGTTGAAATGTACTTAAGTATCAAAAGTACAAGTACCAAAATTAAAAATGCAAAGTGCTTTTTATAGTAGTCCTATACAGACACAAAACAATCCAAAATGTTTCTCCTCAAGATTTATCTCAACTGACTGAAAAATTATAACAACAATATGAATATAATGTAGGTAATGTATAATTTTACTTAAGAGAGAGAGAGAGAGAGGTGCGCCGTGCTCCGCTGCTCAAGTAACGAGCCAGTTTGAGAATGTAAGAAGTAGAAAGTACACATATTTTTGTTCAAATGTAACAAGTAAAAGTAAAAAGTCGTCAGGAAAATAAATACTCAAGTAAAGTACAGATATGTGAAAAATCTACTTAAGTACAGTAACAAAGTATTTCTACTTCGTAACTTCCCACCACTGAGTGACACTTGTACTGAAAAGGCCAGAAAAAGAGTGAAACAAGTTCAGAGTCTGTGTGAGATCCTGGATGAAGAGATGTGGGCCAGGCAGTCAGTGCAGCAGACAGAGGAACCTCAGTTGAGTGGACTTTTCATATACCAGTGTCCTCATTGGTTAGAGATGTCAGTCGCAAATATCAAACCTGTTTGATATCATGACCCGTTCCATCAGTCATCACAATCAAATCATAGTCATAAGAGTTTCCCTAAGTTTAGTTCTGTGGCAATGTTGCTGCACAATCAATATTCAATATACTCTGGTACACAATGCTGCATGTCAGCTCCAGAGGTTGAATGCTTGCTCTGGCAGCAGCATAGCAAACAGTTTCCCTCTAATATGATCATATCACTGTTATATTACAACACATGTGTGAATGACTGATTTAATTTCAGTGTTGGAATGATGCACATAACGTCTCTGCAATATGTTTATGATGCAGTTTCAAGTCAGCTGTTCCCCTCTTTGATTAGTCACGTTGTCACAGTTTGGCACCCTCTACCACTGAGTGAATACTGAATGAATAGATTACATTGCTCTTTGGTCTGATGGAGCATTCATAAAACATCACAGGGGGAAAAAAAAGTGAGAGAGAAGAAAGCTGCAGAGCAGAGGGATTAGAATTTAGAGTGGTTGTTGGAGACACAGAGCAGTCGCGGTATTGTTTACATCCTGCTTTCCTCCTGCTCAGGCTTATTGGCAGGGCTTCACTTTTAACTAGGCATTGATTCCTATTTAGTAGTGCAGTATTGAGAATAAGGCTTGGGGAGAAAAAGGGTGAATTTAGACACAGAGGTCTTAAGAAATTGCCATTGAAATGGATGTGTGCATGGAAGCATTGTGAGGTGAAGATGTGAAGCCAATGCATTGTGTGTGCAGTAATTGTGTGCACATGTGGATGTTAAATGCATTTTCCTAACTCTCTGTCAATGGGCCATTTTAGTTCCTTACATTCTGCTGAATTTGCATCAGAAGTCATGCTCATTACATTTGGACTTCCACTGTGTGTTTGAACCTTCACCCCTATAGATGTACACATCAATTTACTGAATTACTGATTATTGATCTTGAAGATGGTCATTACTAACTATGAAGACTTTCAAATTTGCTTAATTTACATGATTTTTATGCAGATGCATGGACATTGGTGATATTGACATTACTAGTAGTTAGGTTTCACTGACATATACATTGGTATGTTTATAACATTTAGGTTGTCTGTTCTTTATCAAGTGAATTGAACACAAGACGCAAAAAGAACTAAATATGACAGTTGATAATGACCATGCTCCTCCTTCGAAACACTGAACACCAGCTGTTCTCTTCTGCACGGTTTCCTGTATGTGTTTTCTTTTCTTTTGTGGTGGTGGTGCTAGTGTGTGTGTGTGTGTGTGTGTGTGTGTGTGTGTGTGTGCATGTGTGTGTGTGTGGAGGGGTGGGGGTTCTTTTGTGAATTTGAATCCCATATGACAAAGGTAGACTCCACCAGAATTAGTACATAATTCTAATACATTAAAAAGCTGTCACTGATAAAATGCCATCCATAAATAATTTAAAAAATCAGATGGCCACTTATGAAATCCTTAAAGGTTATAACTGTAAGTGCTGCTATCTCTTAAAATGGTATATATATATATATATATATAAAATGTCCCTCAGAAATGCTCAGAAATGCTCGGCGCATGTCCCAATACAGTGCTGTCAGCCATTGATCTGTAAAAGACAGAGAAGACAAAGGTGAATTTACATAAAAAACATCTGTTTTGCACCCCCCCCCCCCCAAAAAAAAAATGTAGAAATGACACTATCCATCTCTCTGTTTTTCTATATGTGGTTGTACCGGGATAAAAGGGAGGTGGAGGGAGGAGTGGGAGAGTGGAAAGAGAGGGAAGATATTAATTAAGCAGGGATTGTGCATTGACTCTGCCTTGTGCATAAGACAGAAGGTTAAACAAATGCCAGGGCAGCGGTGTCACTTCAAACAATGACTATTAGCTTTGGAATCAGCCTTGTGTCTGCTGAGGAAACACAGTTCATTCAGACTCTTGATTGCTCTCCGGCACGTTGTGTGTGCATCAGTGTGTGTGTGTGTGTTGGATGGGGGGGGGGGGGGGGTCATTCCATTTCAATCTGTGGTTAAATTAGCCGAAGGCAGCAGAGGTTGAAAACACACAATTATTGGTGCGAGTCGGGCCAATGGGGACTGGCGAGGCAGGGGTGCATTTAAAAAAAATGATAGGGATAGATAGGGAAGTTATTGAAAAGGGGCGATGGTGGACAGTGGGGGGGGGGGGGAGGACAGGGACAGGCGGGGTGGAGGGATTTAAAAAGAAAGTTTGTGATCCGTGCGTTGCAAAGGTCCTGTCAGAAGGTAACTTTAGAACCTGTAACCAACAAAGAACTTCTAACATCACTTTTATATTGTTTATACGGTTTGGATGTATACAACTGCTCCTCTGCCCTGAGAGAATGAGCAGAACTAAATTCAGAAGTGGTGTGTATGCATTCCAAAATCACAGCTACATGTACTCAGACATTTTATAAAGGCAAACAAAGAATCAAATATTATATACTGTCCTACAAAAGGATCTGATATTTTTTTGTTTTAATATGTAGGTATTGTAACTTGTTTGTTGAAGGCTTTAATTTGACACTAAGTGAGATCAATTGGGACAGTTTACACAATTGGTTTTAAATTAACTAACTAAATTGTATTGCTATTCGTCTTAAATTACATTATTATGTACAGGCTTATCAAGACTAATTCAAAAACTTTACTGTTTTTAATCAGAAATACCTGGATTTTTTCTCGCGGGCCACGGCATCACACTTGTTCATATAACACAATAAGAACAATTCCTGTTGAAAATTGTGACAATGTTTGGACACTCCTTCATCGACCTTAACTGGTTGGGTGGGGGGGGGGAAACAAGTTCAAATGACAAAATAATTGAAGGGGTCTTAAATGCACTCATCTTGTTGAAGACATCTACAGAACAAATCAAACCGTCAAACTTTTCCCTTTAGTTAAGTGACACAAATAAACCAGAACGGAAGAACTGTTCCAGGCTATTGAGGCTCTCTAATGTGGAAAACTCATTACGAAAAAGTCACGGGGCCACAATGAGATTCCTACACAGATGCCAATTACCTACAACCTAACATGTTGTCTACACACACACTTACACATAACCTATAGGGCAGCAGAAGCTGGCATGCTCGTAATCAATCACTGCATCAACATGGCAAAGAGAGGGTGGAAATAAACAAACCAGCAAAGCGGAAAGAGCCTAATGTTAGGGGCCTCTTTTGTATTGAGAGAAATTACAGAAGCGTTTGATTTGTGCGAAGGTGCCGTCCTGAACATATGGCGTTTTAATTCTTGCCGGTCTCATCTGGATAACTCAGGGCCCGACGAATCTCGCACCACCATCAGGGAAATATGGGCACAAGCAGAATGCTTAACAGCAAAGGGCTTCAATTTCCCACCTTAATGTGCATTCTCATCCCATTTCCCCCCTCACTTTCCCTCTGTCTTTCTCTTCCCTTAAATCCAGGCCTTTGTTTTTTTTTTTTTTTCTCTTTTTCAGCCTTTTTTGCCTCATTCTTTTCACTCCTCCCGTCCTCCACGCTTCCCTTATTTGCATTGATTTCCCCACTTAGAGGAGGAGTGGACTCAGAGGGAAAATGGGACTCCATCAAAAACCCTCACACACGCATTTCAGCACCATCCACACACACACAAACGCACACACACACACACACACACACACACACACACCTGACACATAGCAGAAGACTAGCAGTGTGCAGAATATGTTTGTGGCTGTTCATTTTTTTAATCGTCTGATGCCTTTTGTGTGGGTTGACAGCTCGAGACGAGTGACTAATAAGACCAGGCCTGGCGCTGTCCTGCTGGGCTGAGCAG
The DNA here is from genome assembly GCF_963576545.1 of Limanda limanda. NCBI lineage: Eukaryota > Metazoa > Chordata > Actinopteri > Pleuronectiformes > Pleuronectidae > Limanda > Limanda limanda. The sequence goes on along the minus strand of NC_083650.1, from coordinate 21,724,591 downwards.
TCTCTTTATATACACACACACACACACACACACACACAAACTGTATATACAGACTCACACTTACACAAAAAGAGAGCGGCAGACCCTCAGTGTGGCTTCATATCCCGCACACACATAAACACACGCAGACACACAGTTTGTCACACAAAAACACACACACACACGGGCCCCCTAATCATCCCGGTGTCTAGCACTCCGCTGGCGATCACCACTCCGCCACACTGCCATCATGGGCCAATTAAGTGGCCATATATCTGTCTAACAGTCTCCTCTGGCTGAATGGACAGTGGTGGAGTAGCAGTAGTAAGCCGCTACACGAGCCCACCCGCAGCTAGCAGTCAATTTGTAGCTTAAAGCCTAGTTGCCACAACACTCCAGCATTATTAGGACTAGTAGGACTATTGAGGATTCTTCAGCGTGTGGGTGTGTGTGTGTGTGTGTGAGAGAGAGAGAGAGAGACAGAGAGTGGGGGTGCTTAGAAGAAGGGTTGTCCACTCTTTTGTGTGTGAGTGTGTGAGCGCCAAGAATGTTCTCATGTTTCCGTTTTCGTACGGAGGTTTGACTCAATGCGTGTTATGTCTGACAGTATGTGCATGTGCATTTGCGGGAGTGCTGATTGCCTTACTTGACTATGTACTTTCCATTTGTTTGTGTGTTTGATTGTGTGTTTGTGTTTATGTGTGTGTGTGTGTAGCTTTTTGTTAAACCCATCTAGACTGTGGAATTCTGTTTCAAAACTCTTGCACCTTGTCAGAGGACTCAGGAAAGGGTCAGTGACGTGCAAAGGCTAATTGTGCGTTCAATGACTACACTTTCTAAGTGGAACACAGTTGCAATTAGAAACAGAGATACAACTATTGTAATTGACATTTACATTATTTTCAACCATCGTGGTCAGTTCAGCGAGATGTACCTCACAGTTTGTTGTATGCTTGGATGAAGAAGGTACTTCTATTTTATTGTCAATGGAAATGTCCAAAGATGCAAAACTTCTGGGTGAAAGCTGAGAGAGTACGGACAGACCATCATTGAAAATGGTGACCCGGGAGGCCTTTGCCTTTATAGATTTGGAGAGACAAACTTACATTGCCTATTGATTTTTATGTGATGTTCCATAGAGGAAAATGACGATTCAAATATTATAGAAAAAAGCCATACTTTACAGCACAGCCAGTGTATTGGATTTATACGTACCATTTAGACACAATGGACTTTAGCCTTTGCTGTCTAAAGGGAAGGTTAACAGCAAAAGTTGTGTTTGAACTAAATGTGAAGAGCTACTACCTAAAGAAAAACTTTTACTTTTGGATCACTACAAAATTCACCATGATTCATTTGACAAGTTTCACCTCTGAACTGTGTAGGCTGTTTATTTACTTCAAATAGAAAGACCTTGAGCACATCGCCATGAGCCGTGAACATGTGAGAGTGTACACAATGCATGTATTCTGTGATTGTGTTACAGCTCGGACTCTGAGTCCAGTGAATGACAGGAGGCCAAAACTGCGAGGTCTCTTAAATTGATTTTTTTCCCTTCTCTGCACATCGGAAGTTACACCAGAAATGTTTTTCGATTCATCAACAACTCACAGACGCACAAGGACTCAGCTCTTACTGTCATTCTCCTCTCGATCATTTTCCTTTTTTTTCCCTTGTCCCTGTAAATTGTAAAAGCCTTGAGCGAATTTTCAATTTTGCTCATCCCCAATTCTTTTGATGTTTACATGGAATTCCACAGCAACTAGATCAGCTTCACTTTCAGTGCGAACAAGAAAGTTAAAAACAACTTTGTGAATTTAGGTCAGTGTGACATTGTTAAGTACATTGATTTAACAAAAGCGCCTTCAGTCATGACTCTGATTCATATGTACGTTTTTCCCTGCCACTGAATGTGATTTCTAACCGGGAGCAGGTGGTGCTGGTTGCTTGCCAAGCTCTTCGGCAATTGCAGCTTTTTCAAAAAGATATAATAGGCCCTGTGAGCAGTGCTACTTCTTCAGGACAGACTGAATGCTACAGTGACTCGCTATCAGGAAGTGCCGACATGCTATGGGGTTGGCTGTGGCTAAGCAGTTGTCCTCCAACCAGTAGGTCAGGAGCTCGAAACCAGTGTCCTTGGGCAAGATGCTTAACCCCTTAACCTTAGATATAGCTTTTTCTAAAGCTCTGTTAGTGGTCTGCAAAAAAAACCTACAAACAAACCCAAGCTCAGTCATGTAACAACAAAGAAACATAGGAAGTCTACAGACTGGAGTAATTGGAACCAAACTATGAGTAGAAACATGGATAACGTGTATCTCTTTCCTCCCATTGTTCAGAAATGAAACCAAAATATCTCAGATATGAACGCTGCCATCTTGTCCACGTGACGTCACAGTATGTGCAGCAGCAATCGCTGGATGGAGCCAGGGGAATTGAGTTTCTACCCATACAACAGCCTGACCAATCACAAGCGACTCTTAGCTGTCAATCAAGATGTTTCACCCTGTTTTTATAACATCAAATAACAAATAAAAACTAATCTTATGAGGAAGAATGAGGAATTGAACATACGTCAATGCGATGACAGCTACCTTAAATGACAGAAATTATCTAAGAGAAAATGTCTCTTTATTTAAATTTTCTACTCCATGCTCCATCTGCTTAGATTTTGAGAGTTGGTCATGTCATCCATCTGTATGTAAAGTGTATGGTTAGAGCAAGCATCTATTTTTCTTTCATAGATGACTAATTTAGTTACTTAAATAATTTTCTTTCACTTGAATAGTCTGCATCCACAAATTGTCCATCGACACTTATGTCCGTGGGGCAGTGTATACGAGAACATTTTATTCCTCCACTTCCTCGAACACAGCTCAGGGGGAGAAACTTGATGAATTACAATGGGAGATTATGTTTGTTCTATGCATATTATCATATGGGTATAGGAGACATTACATTGACAGCAAACACAGAAACCAGAAGAGACAGGCAACAGGAATAGATAACAGGGGAAAAGAGAAGGGAAAAAAAAAACGAAAGCAAGGAAGAAATGAGGTAAAGCCCAGAGTGCTCTGGAAGTGATTATTCTAATTTAGCAGCTGATGTAAATCTAAATGAAGTCACATCAGGAGTCGGCTGATGGACACAACACAATCACCCTGGGACTCCCCGTCCGATTCTCTCTTTCACTTCTTTCATTCCACCTTCTCTCTCTCCATCCCCGAGGCTTCTGAGTGGGTAACCTCAGCAACACCACACGCAGGGGGGACTAACAGAGGTATTACTGTGTTTAGTATTGCTTTTTGGGTTGGGTGAGTAAGTGGGATGGGGTGATGGGAGAAAAGGGAAGAGAGGAGGGAGGAAGTGCAAGAGGTTAGAGAGTCTATCTCTGCTTGCTGACAAACACCGGCAGACTCATATTGCCATCTGGGTCCCAACAGAGCGGGTCAGCAGGTTGTCTTGGTTCCAGTGGCCACTGACAAATACATTCATCAGATACACATTTTTTATTCTAGAATATATCAAAAATAGAAATATACATAGTATCCCACATCTACTTCACTAATTTCTGTCCGTCTGTATCTGGAACGTATATCTCGCGGACTGTGCATCTAATCAACTTCACAATGGGATGTCTATTGTTAGTGGTCATGTGAAGTGCAGTGTCAAGTTTGGTGCGAGTTGGCGACCAGGGCTCTGTGTCAGTGAGTGTCTCGTATAAACTACAGGAGCGGTTTGTCACTAGGTCAAACTGAAGGTCAAAATCAAAGCCTGATCATTTTGATCATTTATTTATGTTTTAAATGTTACCATGTTGAACTCAGAAACAGACAATCACAGGGGCAGCAGTTTCTACCCTCAGTCATGACAACAACATACATAGAATTACGTTCTGTTTAGTGAGTTGTCTTGTTTGTCTTGTTGCTGTGATGCTGTTTATTGAACTGAATTGCAGAGCTTTTATTTTGAAAAGGTGTGAACTTGGGTCTGAATTGCCTAACAGACCTCAAAAATGGCCGAATAATTCTGAAGTAGCTCTGGAGCATTAACATTAAGTTAACATTTCAAACAGAATTAAATTCTATTACACATTTTAGGGAGGACAAGAACTGTAAGCAACCAGAAACAGTACGTCTTTCATTAAGCAGCTATAACTGATGGCAATGTGAAAACAATGTGACAGAGGTCGCTCATAGTTATGTACCTACAGAGAATTCTCCCCTCGGCCGTCCGGCAAATACACTTTCTGTTTCGGTTCACTCGCCCTGCTCTCATAACATTCATTAAGGCAGCATCAGGCAGCTATTTAAAGATAAATGTCTCTAGAAAACGCACTACAGAACCTTCCTAGCACCTATACAACTAGCTGGTGAATATAAAGTATAATTCAACAACCAAAGAGCCGTACTTAGCCCTTAAGAGTTGGTGTTGACAAAACCAAGGATAACGGGCAGGGAATATTAGACTTACATTTGCCCTTTGGCTGGAACCCACAACTCCAAATGAAAGCCCTATAACTACTAGATTAGCAACTGTATGTTGAGTGTTTGTTTTTTCCCGAGGTCCATTTGACTTTTTATTGAATAGTGTAGATACAGACAGGAAAGAGCAGACTGAGCAGGGAGAGGTCAAACCAGTGGCATGGCTGTTATTTAGTTAGGGTTAGGGTTAAGGACAGGTTAAAGACAGGTTTTTGTGTACTTTATTATGAAATGTTGTCTGACCATGTCTCAATGCAACTTGTTCTGAGTAGTCACACTCAAAGGCCCAAAAAACAGTGCTGCCATAGTCTCCTCCTACTCCTATCTTCATCCCACTGCCTTTTTTATCTGTGTCTTTTTGTAACTATTTGACAGACATAATGACAAAGTTTGTCATTATGAGTGAAGCTCCTGAAACCCTGTGTCAGTAGTCTGGCTGATACTTTCAAGGAATTGTTATGTCACATGTTAAAACCCCACATTTGCATAATCCATGCCTAGCGGCTAGTCTGGGACGCCCCCCAACTAAGCGTGGAGTGAGGCCAACATTTCCAACCAAGTGTTTCAGTCAGAGTCTCAAAAGAGGTGCTGCAGCAATACAGGAATGTTTTGTGTTTTCTGAACATTACAGCATTTAAGCCTTTTCAAGTAATAACCCAAATAGAAATTAGAAACCTGAATATGAGTCTAATATGTAGTATTTGCATGCATTAAATCGCTGGTATCGGGAGGGAGGTACAAGGTTTCACACTTTGAGGGTGTGTAGTTTAGCCCCCAATCCCACCCCTATATCCATACACCCAAACTGTGGGTGCACCCTAGCAGCCTGGGGGTTTGAGGTGCCAACAAAAAACTACAATACACCATGGAATCATATCTGGACTAAGGGTTACTTAAACTGAGTTTCATTTGGATTTAATGTTACTGAGGTTTAATAGTTGTTTTTTCCCCTGATGTTCCTCTGACTATGCTGCTAAACATGAGTATGAGCCCTAGAACACACAGAGCTGATCAAGACCTTGATATCAATCCAACTCATTAACACATAGTACATTATTAGTAGTATGTGCACAGCAAAGTGGTTTCTTTTTGTATAATTTAAATCTAATTTGATCATTTTTAACAAACAAAACTTAATTCAATGGGCAAATACCATTCATGAAAACCAGATATAATAAGTCCCTCCAATGAGGAAGCATGTCCGTGCTTTTGTGGATAGCTCTTTATTGTCTAAGTGTGTGTGTGTGGTTGTGTGTGTGTATGTCTGTGTGTGTGTGCATGACTGTACTGGCGTGGGACCCCAGCAGACAGGCCGGTGCAAGGTTGTAGCTTCTTGCACTAAGTGGTCATTCATCACTGAGGGAGCTCCAGATAGCTCCAGCCTTCACTGGCGGGTCAGTGGATGACTTCTCCTGACCCGTCTGCCAAAACATTTAACCATCACCTCCTCCGGAAACAGCAAGGGGCAGTGCACACAGCCAAGCTTTCACCCAGGCAAAGGTGACCTCTGATCCACTCTTTATCCCCTGAAACCCAGCCCACCTCTCCCCTGTTAGCTGCCCCCCCCCTTCAAACAACCAGCTGACCTGCAAGCCAAAGAGAGCCTCCTCCTACGGCTCTGATTCAGTAGCCCTCTGCCTTTCGCGTGCAGATGTATACATGCAAGCTCTCATCAACAAACCATCACAGCGTAGCGCTTATCACAGCAGAGCATCTGCATTCCGACCGCTGCCTCTCCCACCTCCGCCCGGCTGAGCGAATCCTCACCCCAAAGGAGTCTTCCGGAAACCTTTCCACATTTCCATCTCTGTACAAAGCGTACGAGCACCTAGTACTCCCATTCCAGCCCACTTCCCCCTGAAGTCCCCTGTGTCAATCTGAAGAGGAGAAACGGCAGGGAGGGGTTGGGGTGAGGGGGGGGGGGGTGCAAAAGAGAAAAGAGGCAAAGAGACGGATGAAGAACCCTTTTGATAAACCGCTGCAGGCGAAGGAAGAGAAAACTGATTGAACCTTGATGAGAATTATATCAGTGGGGGGGTTGGGGGGGGGGCATTCATTTGCAGCAATAGACTTGCTGCATGTGTCGGGGCGTGAGGAGTCCTGTACCTGTGTATGATCTGCGCTCTGCTGTGATTCAGAGTTAAATGGAAGCACGAGGGAACAGCGGATTTCCATGATTTTTTTTTTATTCTGACAAGCCCTTTGATAATATCGTAATAAGTGATGAGTACACGTCGAAAATGAATTTAAAACAGCGGCTGGGCTTCTGTGTATGTCTCTCCAAATCTTTATTATTAAACTGCTGTTTCCGCGCAGAAATAATAACGCAGGCAAGTTTCAGCAATGTGAAAGAACAACAAGACTGAAGCTGTCGAATGGTAAATGGTTTCCTATGTTGTCTTCATTGATTCCAAAGAATTACATAAATGTCACAATATTTCATCACAAATAATTGTGATGATCAAGCGTCTATTGGCCGCTTGGGACGCTGCTTCTCTTTGGCCCAGTCCACAAAGGTATTTTCTAAGACTCATTTTTATTTTTCACTGTGTTATAGTTTTAAATTGAACTACAAATGTAATTAAAGGTCACTGAAAACAGAGGGTGAATAAATCTTTTCCATTCTTTCATCGATTGACTGAATCATAAACTGTAGATTGTGAATCTTATTATTATCTTTTAATAAAAGATAATAACTTCACTATATTATTATTATTTTTTACTTTCTGACTACCATATGATCATAAATCATCTTTTTATCTATTTTAAAAACTTCCAATTGTGTCTATAGTTTTTTTTTTTTACCGTTTGGCATAATTTTCTGACTTCTGCCTGTGATTTCTTGACGACTTACCGTATGATAAATGATGGAGAATCGTTTTCTGATCCCTGTAAGCTTTAAATTTGTCTCTCTAGCCCTATCATTCACAGTGATTGAAGTATCTTGGAAAATGTTTATTTCGGATGATATATTTGTTACTCACCTTTTTTCAATCTGCTCTAAAAGTCAATATCTGGACTTCCCCCTCCCCACCAGGTTTGGTGAAAAACCGTCCTTGCCTTGTTGAGTTATTTTGTCCAAACATTGAAACAGGTGAACATGATATGTTGATTGCATGGTGCAATAGTACATGGGGATGTCATGTTCCTTTCTGTAATACATTTGAATGTTGTAGTATAAATATAGTGTGTGTGGAGGAAAAGTTGATGTAGAACTATATGCTAATGCAGAAAAGTCCACGATCCAAAAAGTAACAGAGTAATTAATTTTCACTTCTTTAACAGCATGCATTTGATCTGAAGTTTGGCAAGTTGACCATTCCATCAGACCACTGGTGTGTGTGTGTGTGTGTGTGTGTGTGTGTGTGTGTGTGTGTGTGTGTGTGTGTGTGTGTGTGTGTGTGTGTGTGTGTGTGTGTGTGTGTGTGTGTGTGTGTGTGTGTGTGTGTGTGTGTGTGTGTGTGTGTGTGTGTGTGTATGTGTGTGTGATTGAGCATGCCTGTGTGTGCATGGGAGACAGGGTTGGGTATACAAAATGCCATCTGGCAGTGGCGGCTCACACTCAGTGCTACCCATCCCAGGGTGTCGGATCAGAACCGCCAGATTACAGATCCAGATCACTGCACAAACCAAACATCACCGAAAAGAACACACACGCACACACACACACACACACACACACACACACACATAACCAATACACAGATGCTCTGAGAGAACACACTAATTGCAGTCTGTGGTTGTCAATCAAACTTTTTTTTCCCTCCTCTGTTTATCTAATCATTATCTTTTTCCACGTTGTCTACTCTCCCTCAACCTGCCCCATGGAGCCATCCCCCCCACACCCCCCATGGGACAGCTGAGATCAATCTGAAGATGCTTGGAGATGTTCATTAATGCTGGAGAAGACACCACTGATGTGCGACAGCAACACTCTTCAAAGATGGGGAAACTACAGCTGATGTGACATCACTAGTCTGAAATGTAGAATGTGGCTTTAGAACAATGAGAAGTGGTCGAAATGATTTAATAGACAGCTGATCTGATTCGCAGTGCTTTCACATGAAGCTGTAGAGTGGTGTTGCCCCTACAAGGTGTGGGAAAAAATGGGTTAGACGAGTGACTAATGATGGATGAAAACAGCTTTGTCCACAATTCAAGAGATTCAAGAGAACGTTTCTACAACGGTTCAGCCAAAGCTGACCCAATGCTTCAGAAGTCTGAGTTAAACAAGTGAAATTTCTGGCAGTTAACTTATAATGTTAAATCGACTGTATTCTTTTATTTTTCGGCCATATGGAGGCAGCACGACAAGCTGTAAATGCAACATTTGCATATTATCACCCTCTGAATTCGATATGGCTAACATCTTAACAAACAGTTGGGACTTACACATACAACAGACACAGATAACATCACTATATCGACTTGTGTTTCTGGTCAATAGGAAAGTGCACTTTTTAGCACAGTTGTGTCTCACCAACCAAATGCTTCATTATTCACCAGTTTGTTTGGTTTTCTTTTTCTGAAAACAGCTGCCTGCTGCTGCCGCCGTTACAGTTCATGAGAGCAGTGAGACTGAACCATGTTTCCCAAGTTATGCAAGGGATATAAAGAGATACATGTGACATGTTGTTCAACTACCAAAATGTAAGTTTCCATATCTGAGCCAAATAATCACACCATCGCAAGTGTGATTAAAAGCCACCCATCACAGAAAGGGTGGAAATGTGGTATTGGTTAACAAATGGTGTTAACAGCATACTGTCTCTCCGTAGTGTTGTATTGTGTAACAAATTGAATCTAGGGAGAGAAGTTGAGATACAGTGCACTTTCTCATTTCCTCACAGTGTCAAGGAACCTTGTTGTGAATGTCGGGTCTGGAGAATCATATGTAGCCCCGGCTAATCTGATGTTGGAAAAGGTTTTGGTTGAAGATGTTTCCAAAGCTATCGTTCAACAAGCAGTTGTGCTCTTCATAGTAAAGTTGGCACAACATAGAACATTGAACTAAAAGCTTCGACCAAGTCAGGAGATACCTTTCCGTGGATCCATCAGAACAAGGGGTGCCTTTTATTTGTACACACACAGCTACAATATGTATTGTTAATGCAAAAACAAAAACATGTTTCTTAGTAGTCTGGTAGCACTAAGGGGAACTTTAGTTTGAGAAACAATTACAGCAACTTATACCTCTCAACATACTTCATGCATGTAAGTGTTGTATTATGCGAAAAACTTCACCTTCTCTTTAACAAATAAGAAGTATTTAACTTTAAAAAGTGTCAAATCTGAGATGAAATTTCTCACTGGACATTAAGGAAATGTTCAAATATAAAAAAAAACCTCCTTTAGTGAGGAATTGAACACTGTGTGTTGTTACAGGGAAGTTGGTGTAGGGAGGAAAGTACAAAAAGTGTGAACTTTCCATTCTTTCATATTGTTGTACTCTAATTGACTAGGTTATGAGACTGTTATGAATGAGTGTAAACCCTCATTCACCACTTATTTTTCTTAAATTATTAATTCTACTTTTTCCCATCCACAACTCAAAAGTCAATGGAGAAATTGAGAAATGATTGGGTTGAATGTAAAATCAAGGAAAGGCTAGGTTTACTACAGGTCGTCCTCAAACGTGCAGGGTTTGTTTCTGTGGTGAAGTCGGTAATGAGAAAACTGTACAATCGTTTAGAATAGTGAGGTTTACTGACAGATGTATATATCATTATGGATGCAGAACAACCCACACATTATTGAGTAAATACATTACATTGAGCTTAAAGACTAATTTCTAGGCTGCTTTCCATTTCCATTCCTTCTATAAAAAGCTCCACACTCACAACTGCACAGACACACAAGAGGTAGGCACCCTATTTCATTTTTTCTTTGTATTTTGTAAGCTGTATGATGCCTTATTATGAAGAGAAACCCAACAGTTAGCTCACTTAGGTTCATTATCGAGAAATCATGTAAAGGCAAATGCATGCCTACACAAGCCTGAAGTGAATTGTAAGCTGTTGACTGCTGTCCAAAATCAGTATCAAACAGTTGAAATCTATGGTTGTTTCGAGATTTATCGTTGTCAAGATCACACGTTTACATTGTATTCGAGGACCACTCAGAAAAATAGGATTACACTCCTTTGTGTCTTTTTTACATATAACAAGTTTGTGGTGGCTGTATTCATTCCCACTGGCCATGAAGGCATCCCTTCCTTACACAACAACATCATGAGAATCCACGGTCCTTATTCTACACCACAGCTAACATCATAAGATATGACGTATCCTTTGGCAGACTCAGTCAACTTGGTATACAGAGTTCTCCTTCATAGACCAAGTAGACCTGGAAGGCCAAACCAAAATTAGATAGTCTGGTCTTCAAATTTAGCCTACAAAGGATGTGGCCCCTGAATTGGGACAAAGCTAAATGGGAGTTAGGACACTCAACTTGACACCATTGTGCCAACATTCTCTTTTTGTTGTTTTTGCTTCTCAAACACTGAACAATATGCAATGGAACAATTTTTGAAAACATAAGGTCTTGAACAGTTTTTGTCCAAGTTATGACATTACAAAAATGGGGATAATCTTAGTTTACAGGATGATTTTGTGAATTTTGATAAGTTATTACAAGTTTGATGAGTTTTATCAGACAAATAGTAATGACTGAAGCTACAGATTTATTTCTGCAAACAACAGATTGAGGGGCTTTACAAACAAACAAAAAACAGTCTTATGATCCATCCTCAAACACTCACAGTTGGTGGAACTGAAAATCTTCTCAGTTCTGCCCCAAAGATTCAGTGCATATATATATATATATACAAAGTCAAGTTTGGTGATCATCTAAAAGGAAATGTGTAAGAGAGGGGATACCTGGTGAATTTTAAAATGTGTTCCCCTGGTATATATTGTTTTAATATTCAAAATACAGAGACAATATGATAATTTGACTCACAGGGAAGGAGGAGGCACTAAAGGGTTCTTTAGACATGGAACCCATTAGCATTGTGTAGAACCTTTAGTACTTTACAGGGGTTGAGCATTGTTGAAAAAAAAGTATTCTCCTACTCTATAGAAACCTCTGCGATCAGAGTGTAAGCTATACCTTCACAGACAATCCACTCCACCACAATCTGCTGCTTGATGCTTTCCCTCACCAACGCTCTGTAAACATTACACACATCAAGGCGTCAAGAAATGATTGTTGAGCACAGCAGCAGCGGTGGGATGCGGAATCAATTTGGACTTCTTCAAAAGATCCACTTGAAGCTTGGGGCGGGTGAGATGGAGCGGAGATGCTAATCGCCAAAAGGTCTGGGTTTAATGCCTCCTCTCTGATTCAGCACGCCTGCCTCTGAAGCCATGCGTCTTAATTATCACCATAGGACATACATTACCAGACCAAACAGAAATGCCATCAAATACGACAATGGGTTCGCAGTTGCAGTTATCGCCGAGCATTAATTGATCTTATCGCTGTCACATTATCTTGTTCAAATAAGGTGCTTTAATACGCTGCAATGGCCATTTAGGCCGTCATAAATATCCTGAGAGGCAAAGACTCATCACGTCTTAAAGAGGGGACGGTTGTGCTGCACTGTTGCTGTTAATTCCTGCACATGTGAATGGATGAAGGCAGTTTGGCTGGAACCTGAAACGTTACTGCCTCAGATCTCATGTTTAGCATTTTCTACTTTAATTAAGCAAATTTTTTGTTTTATTTTATTTGAATAAATATAATGTTTCTATAAAGGAAGAGAGAATTACAAACCTCTACGAAGCCTAACACGGATTCCTCTTAAGGGTGGAGACTTTAACTTCACAGAGAAATGTATAAATGTAAATTAACTGTTTAAAACTACTTGCATGTAGAATAAATTGGAGAGAGCAAGATAAAGTAATTTGCTTTAAGAATGACCTGCATGATATGTAAAAAGTAAAGAACTTTAAATTCAAATCAACTTTTTAGAATATGTTTAGTTTTCGAGTGTTGAGTGTTGTGCAACTTCCAAGCCATAAGTGTGCAGGACAGGATAACATGATAAGCCAGTATCTCGTGGAAATTAAACAATATTATTCATTGTTCTCCCAAATGTTGATGGTACCTGCGTTACAGTTAACATACAAAACTCAAGCCTAGAGTAACACTCACAAACATCACAGTTTGTGCGACCTAATCAAACTGCAGTAGCGAGTCTCCAAAGTCCACAGGCAGCAGGAGTCAGTAGTAATATCCAGAGGCTAACAAACAATGAGTCTAATGTCTGACTCAAACCTCACAGCCCCTCAGTGGTCTTCGGTAAACAGGCGCAGTTCAGCATGTAAGGGATGCGCCAAGGGCAGCGAGTCTGTAGGAGGACTGATGCGAGCAGAGGCCGAGGCGAGTCAACTTTACAGTTTTGTACAGGTTTGAAGAACTGAACAGTCTCAGCAGATACAACAGTAAACCCTGAGGAGACATGTGTTGTTCAGTCAGGTACTACCTTCTACTCAAAGCAAACCAAACGCTGACCCTGACTGCTCAAATGAGTTTCTTGCACTTCATGGTTGTCGGATGTATTAAATTTGTGTGACTGGCATTTATTTTGAAAATATCTAAAAGTTTGATAGAAAGGAACATAGCTTTTGTCAGTGTCTGACTTTAGAGAACAAGGATATGGCTATTTCCTGAACATGTGTCAATTTTGTATAGATGTCTGCCAATAAACGGTATTCTTTTTACACTCTGCTGTTCAGTTGTACTGCAAATAAATAGATAAAACAAAAATCATTTAGTTGTGCCTTTTTTAATACTTTTCTGAGTCTTAAAATTAAGTAGAAATCTCACCAACTTTTTACCATTTTATTGTATTTTATTTTATTGGTTATATTTTGTATATTTACAATATGTCTACTTTGTCAAAATGTGCTGATGATACTAATTTATATTGTGATGGGATATTTAGACTTAATCATTGCAAACAATCTATATTGTAATATACATTAAAAATAAAAAAATAAGTATGTAATATCAGGTATTTGTCCACAGATAACAGGTGTAGTTATAGGATATAGAATAGTTGTCTTTATTCTATCGAGAACTGCAGAGACTCTCCCTCTCTGTCATCCTCACTGTCTCTCACTATTCTGTTTATGGTTATGTATGTTACTCATCAGTGCTGCCAATTTTAAAGCTCTTTATTTCCTCACACCTAAAATTTCAAACAATTTTTAAAGCCAGGGAAACTGGAACACATCAAATGTAGGCTGAAGCTCACGTTGTCATGCTGCATGTGGAAGTAAGTGGCTCAGCATTAAATGAACATTTACAAATACAGACAAAAATAATGAAACTCCAGTAATTCAACACCCCCTTATTTTTAGAAACCTTTTTGCTGTAGTGGTTATTTAAAAACATAGAAATATTCAACACTAGAGCATTTATTGTATGTATCCATCAGCCCATTATTGGATATGCACTGTAAAAAGAATATACTGCCCTCATTTAGTAGCCTACCACATAATTTAAGTTAAGGATTAAATTAAGTTTCAGAGCAGAGACTAAATAAGAGGATCCTAGAAACACCAACACAAATACAATACAAGTTTAAACAAAAAGACTTCACAAAGTCACAGGTGAAACGACACACAAGGAAGTTGAAAAATAATATTTAAACTAAATTACACCTGAGTGAATGGATTTGAATGGTAAAAAATGTGTTCATGTTTGTATACAGTGAGGTCAGTAGTTCATAACAGGGCAATGAAGTGCATGTACCCGACAGTGCAAACAGGGTTTTGCAGGAAGTTCCACCTCATCTTTGTAATTTGGAGCCAATGGATTTCAATTCACCTTTTCTTATTAAAAACCTCTGAAAACACATCTTCCTTTAAAATGTGTTTGGTTTATGCAATGTTGCTTTTGGTGCTTTAATCATTAAAACTCTCTTTTCATATAGTGTAAATGCAAACACAATGTTAAATATTTTGTCATTTTATATCCTAAACCATGTTTTGATAGGCACTTAGGCCCAATAAAAGTTTAGATTAGTTAAGAGTCAGACCTCCGAGAAAACTAATATTTGGTTGGATTTGTTCTTGACACACTTACCCATCTGCGCACACACACACACACACACACACACACACACACACACACACACACACATTTCTGTAAATTATTAGTTTGTTCTCCTCGCAGTATCACAGGATTTCCAGTGAATTCTTCAGAGAGGGTATTAGGAACAGAGACAGAAGTTAATAAAAGTCTAATCAAAATAACTTCCAAAGCTTTGGCTTCTTTCACTTTCTAAATGAGATCAAAGCACGAGTCGAAACCATTTAAGAATTACTAAGATCTGGAAGACACAAACAACAACAACAATAAGAAGGAGAAAATGTAATGAATGGCCAGGCAACAAACAAATAAAATAATAAGAAGAGAACAAAAAAAAACGAATACAGCGAAGAGGAGGGATAGAACAGTCCACCAGGGACACTTCTTTCTTTATTGTCTCTCTTCTTTCATCTTGTGTATTTTTGTTTGTTTTGTTTATTTCTCCATTTGAGAGATTTGGTTTCTCGTGAGCTGTCCAAAGGGCCAGGGTGGGGGGGGATGGGTAAGCCTTCCAGGGGGGCGGATTATTTTTGTGTGTGAGAGGCAGAGCTTGTGTGTGTGTGTGTGTGTGTGTGAGCGTGCACATGTCCTTGTTTGTGTAATTATATTCCCCACATTTCCATAGAGGAAATAGGCTGAGCTATAATTGGCTTGACAATGTGAGTAATTGTTGATTTTTCTTTTTTTATATCATTGTTAAACTGCCAGAATCTACACTCTGTTGACTTCCAGTCC
The DNA here is from genome assembly GCF_963576545.1 of Limanda limanda. Lineage (NCBI taxonomy): Eukaryota > Metazoa > Chordata > Actinopteri > Pleuronectiformes > Pleuronectidae > Limanda > Limanda limanda. Next base: position 21,709,292 of record NC_083650.1, on the reverse strand, counting down.
TACATCACGTGCATTAAAACATATTTTTCTCTCTCCTCCTGCGTTATCTTTGATTGTATGGCAAAACTCCTAACTGGTAGGCACTTGCTCTTTCTGAACGCTTCCTTCCAGTCGACAAATGTGTTTTTTTCTCTCCGGCACTCAAGTCTTTTCTTGTACTTTTGAACCTGCACCATTATGTCTTCTAGTTGCGGATCAGAGGTAGAATTACTTCTCTTTTCATATGTAGGAGCTGTTATTCAGACGCTGCCTCAGCACCTCGTCCACGGCGCTGCAGCCCTTTCAGAGAGGTTGGCCGCACGAGAGGGGGAGGCAGGGTCGGCGCGAGAACAGAAATAGAGGGAGAGGGAGAGAAAAGTCGGCGAAGAAATCAATGTCAAGCTCGGTCTTCCATTTCACCTTGCACTCGGAGAGGGCGGGGGGGAGGGAGGCTCAGGCGGCGGTGGTGGAGAGGAGGGAGGATGAGTAGTGGTGGCACTGGAGGACACCTTAGGTCAATAAAGAATCAATAGGAGTGGGTGAAACTACACGCTGAGGATAAAAGACTGTGGAGTAGGCCTTGGCTGCTGCGTATTGTAGAGGAGGCTCTGGCACCGGCAGAAAAGGAAACATGTCCAGGGGTTACTCTGCAACACTTCACGGCCAAACCTTGCAGCGCTTAATTGCACTAAGCTGTTTTCTAACCCGCGGCAGAGAGGGCTGTTAGGCACAGAGCTGTCTGTCCACCTATTAATCACAAATGCTAATTACACTTCCTGTGAAATGCGACGGCACGATCACACCGGTTTGAATTCTCCTCATTCGCTTCAACACTGCGACCTCTGAGTAAACCGTCTCCTGAACATTCACAGAACAGCAAGTTCCACCTGTACGGGCCAAAAAAAAAATCAAGATACTATCAAACACCCCCTGCGGTAATAAGTCATCATTATAATTGTTTGTAATGCTGAGGTATAATAATTCAGTCAGGGAGCCAGCGAATTTCAGCTCACCTTTTCTGACTGAAAAAAAAAAGGAAAACATGTCATATTCACTCTTCATTAAAATTCCATCGAATGTGTTGTGACATCCCTGACATGAAGAAAATAACGAGTTGATGAAAGAATGGCTAAAAAAAACCTGCCTTTGTAATGTGGGAAATTCTACACATACGCTTCCCTTTCTCCCGGTGAGTAATAAATCCACCAATTAAGCAAATAAAGATATCAATTAAGTGGCGTAATTGAGATTGTGTAGATATATGAAAATGAATTTCCCAAAGGTGTCTTGGGTAATGAGTTCCACCGCGGTATTAAGGGTAGGCTTGTGTCACAGCCCCCTAGAAAAAGCGACTGTAACATATACATAAGGTATTATTCTTTATCTTCTCCCGTGCTTGTTTATTCTCTCTCTGTCTGTCAGTCTCCTCCCTTTATCTTTGCAGCAATGCAAAGAGTCACATTAGATCATGCGTGGAAAAAAGAAAACTTTGCTTTTTTTATCTTTTGTATCTTTAACCTCAGCTGGATGGAGGAATACAATATCGTTAGCTTCCTCCCATAAAAATTCATATTTCAGTCAGGGAATAGCTCACAGCCATTAACATTCAAAGGTTGAACTGCGTGTCTCATAATTAGCAGACTAGGTAATACAGTTAAAACGAGACAATTGATAGGGGAGAAACAACAAATCCTATCTGACCCAGCTGAGATGGAGAACATGTCAAGCTTCCCTCCCTGCAGCACACCTGTGTGTGTGACCCTCGCCCTCTCAAGGTGAGAGGTCACCTGTGCTGGAGTGGGCGTCTGGGGCAAGGAGGGCCATCTTCATACAGGAGTGCCTCCAGCAGCATGGCCGTCAGAGCGTACCAGGGCAACGTTCTATATCAATTATAAAGGCAAGCCTGGTCTTCGTTAATGATGTCCTAACATAGATTTCACTTCAGAGCAATTAATGTGGTGGTTTGTGCTGGAAGATGCCCCCATACAATCAAGGTCAGAGCCCCACTCCCACACAAACATACAGGGAAAGCCTATGTAGCAACACACACACACACACACACACACACACACACACTCGTATACATGGAGACTATTCCAAACATATAATGTCAAACACCTTCTTGGTAACCATGTGTCTTTAAGCAAGTTTTTCTTTAACGATATGGCGGGTCGGGACCTGAAATAGCTCGGGAGCATGTGCATGTGAGTACCCGCATGCAGAGAACACTAGTTTGTACAGTAAGAACTAGTACTCATTAGACCAGGTCCTGGAGTGAGGCAGGGTTTTCTAAATTTGGTTCCTGGGCTGAAGAAGTTAAACAACGCGGGTACCATTCTGCTGGAGGAGGATGGATAATGAGGACAAGGTTGAGAGACAGAGTGCAGAGAGAAACCAAAATACACAAAAGATAAGGCAATGTGAGCGCAGAAATCTGTTGAATTGCACCCCCCACCCGACGCACGAAACAAACAAAAGATGCGCAGCTCTCCATCCCTCTGAGGACGAATTCAGTGTTCTGCATATTGAATGAAATAGGGCCAGTTGGAGATTTATTTTGAAGTGCAAAACACACTCCTTTGCTTTTTTTAGCGCAGCGCTGCTGACAATCATTGTCAGTACTGTAGTTGTGGCTCGTGTCAGAGGGTCAAGGTTAGATTGTGGAGAGATAACACAACATAAAAGCATCGAACGACTGCATGACCAGGACACACCTTCACGCGTGTGGGCTTTCATGAAGGTAGGAAATAAAGGGGCACAGCATGTGTGAGTATTTAGATCTTTCCCCACAAAGTCAGATACAGTTCATGTATTGTTTTATGATCAAATTGATGAGATACAATACACAATCTGTATCCGTAGTGATAATTTAGATTTTTCTTTACTTATCTAAACAAGAAAAAAAAAAAATTCTGCGGCACCAGCACTAATTACAACAGCATTGGTTGTTTATTCCAAATGTTAGTGCGTACATAAGTAATTTCGTTATTTCAATCACAGAGTGACAAAACATATGTTGTGCTTAATAACATTTATATCCACGGAAGTCAGGTTGTGCATGGAAGTTCCCAACATCCCAACAATGATGCACAATGTTTTCAGGTGAGTGAGATTGCTCCATTGACGTTGGTACAAGTAAGATACAAAACTAATTTCCCGTCGTTTGTGTGAAATTTTCAAGCTAAAATATCTCAACTTGAGCGAAAGCTTCCCAAACAGTGCCAATCAGCACTGATAATCAAATTGACTGTCCACTGACCGAGGCACCAACCCGAGCAGGAAGGAGAATAAACCGGCCAGTGGTCAGCCTCCGGTAGCGGTGGGAACGACAGCCATTCAAACACATCTACAGGAGACGACAGAAATTCTCTGAGCTGTATCCTGTCGTTGCGTGTTCGTTTATCCCAAATATGAGAAGAGACGGACTGGTCTAATTCAAGTATTTATTAAGAAGCAATGAAAAAGTTGAACAGCAAAGGAATGGGCACACAGCACACTGCCCGGCACTCCAGCAGTACCGGACAGTCACGAGTCACATCAAAACGCATCAAACCTCCAGCGTCTGTAAGATTTTATAACAGTCCTTGGTTCTTCCTCGATAGTGCGCAGGCGTAGTCCATCCTCTTGGCATTGGAATACGGAAGTGAACAGGAGCCACTCCCAATCTCACTCCTCCTCTGATAGTTGCTAGGCAAAATGTTCAGTTCTTGACCAGCCTTGACACAGCTGATTTGAGGGCCAGTGGTTGTCCATTGGAGAAGAGAATATTGTGTTCCTGCTTTATCGGCGGTATGTTCTGTGTGTGTAAACATTTGAAAAACAACAAAACCCAAACAATGTCAATCTGACTTTCCCCAGATGAGACAGCTCCTTGAACTCTGTCTGATGTGGAATACAGCCAAGGGAATTATGCTTTAATATCAAAAGTTAGAAATAAGAACAAGTAAAAGCTTCATGATTAAAACCAAGCAGCAACGGTTCTTAAAATCATTTGTATGGAGGCATAATATCTGACCCAAACTGCTCCTGTCCCAATCCACCTATCTTTATTGTTTAAGAGTTCAGTCAGACACAGACTAGCTAAAATTTGAAAACCTAACAGTCCTCCTTGTAGAATGGCTTTGTCGTCAATTCAGCCAGTTCTCCTCTTTTCTGCGGGTTCTCTGGCGTTTCCACAACAGTAACAACTGTAGAGTCACTTTAGCCGATAGTCTTCCTCTCCTTGTTTCTGGAAAAGAGCAGTGAATATCCACAGGTAGCGTGAGTAAACACAAATAATTCTGCGGCCCAAATTGCGTGAGGAAATTTGATCAGATGCCTGAACCAACTCGATTGGCCCTTTTCCAAACAAAAGAGTTGCCCCCAGAAATTCTGAGCTTCTACCTCATGCCATGTTTCATAAGTATAATCTTGTGGGAAGAAAGCACGGCTATCTAACATACTCCTTGCTAATGTAATACAAACACAAAAGGACAATGAGTGCTCACAAATATGAAATGATAGTTAGTATTATGCAAACGAGGCAAAGTTCGTAGAATTCTTATGAGCTAATGTGAAAAATTCTCGACGACAAATAAAAAACCATCAGATGAATTTACAGATTGTGAAACAGCTAAAACATCAGCCGGAATTTCTAAACCTTTAATTAGAGGTTAAAGCAAAAGTACATATCCATGTATAAAGTGTATATTAATACTCCATTATACAGGAAAACATTGTCCGGGCACATCTATGTGAAGTGTGGTGGGTCAAAGTTGGCCCTGGAGTCCATCAGAGCAGTCCAGTGGCCAAAAGTAAACACACAAAATTGTACAGTAGTGTCCAACTCCCATGAGGAGATGTGTTATGGTGTTTGAAGAGCTGGCTGGGTTGACTTTCCTGGGATAAATAAATGTTCAGTGCTAACTATATTAGTGACAGCCAAGTGCTCAATTTTCAAGACATCCTCTGATATTGATTTTAATGGTGTGGGAGTGAGAGATGGACAAGTTGCCCCCAAAATCATGAAAAGATCAATTTGATCATATTACCCGCCGTGGAGTCTGTTCCCAGTAAGTGTGGATGATTGGCCGTGAAGTGTCCTCTGGTTATGAAGTGGTCTCTGGGCAGCTCAGACTTTGGCAGAGAGGCCCGGCACCACACAGCTCGGCACAGCTTGCCATAGTTGACCGGCAGCCCAGGCAGATGGCCAGTAACCAAACAGCCCTATTAGCATTTGGTCTGGATTAAATTAAATACCCAGTGGAGAGCTATCTCTGGAATAGCCCTGGAATGTGTGATGGTGGGCTGAGGCTGGTGTTGGGAGCAAGACCGGACACGGAGCCCTCAGGGCAATTTGTGCTGGTTAGGAACTAGCTCATTGTTTTGAAGTACGATAGTCAAATTGCTTGGAGTCCTCGGGATAGACTGGCTCTGACATCATGTGATCAGTATGGGATCTTTGTATAAATCAAAGGCGTTTAGCTTCACAGCTTTACATCAGATGTTCTGACAGATGTTCAACAAGAGACAGTTAATTCCACCATAGACAATTTAATGCACTTCATCTGACTTTAAAACTCAAACTCTCAAACTAGCTTCAGTATATTTTCTTTTTTTTATAACCGGGTCTTTGAACATTAAAATAATGATAAATGCAAGATTCAGGATTTCCGGGAAAAATCTAGTCAGAAATCATAATTAAATATGACAGTTGAACAACAATATTTGTACAAACCACAGCAAGCAGTTGGTAAAAGCCCAACCCAATGTACTGCACGGTAAACATTTAAAGTAACTTTTACACAACTGTTGTCATACATTTATCCTGGCTTTGCACACTTTGTTGTCTTGTACATTTAATTTAAAATGAATATATTGTGCCTGTCAATTTCTGATCTCATTAAGAAATGTTTTTATAATTTCCCTTAAATTTGTGAAATTTAAAATTTAAGACGTTTATCTACAAATCTAGTCCTTTTTCTGTGGCTCTAAACGGAAGACAGTTACATTCCGTTTGCTTCAATTATCCTTGAGATGTGTGTGTGTGTAGACCTTGACCGGAGTCCACCAGTGGCAAATTGAATTGTTTGGACACAGTTAAGTAAGGCTCATACCTGTTAATATAAGGTCCCACTATTCTCAGTGTATGTCAGGACAAAACCAAGCACTAAATTACTGTAGACCGCTGTGATAGAATTGTGGTGAAGCAGTGATCAGAGCAAAGGTATGAAACCATTTCTCAAGCTCTACAGATTCCCCGGGGCATAGTGGTCTTAATTATATCCAAATAAAGTAAATCACATAAAGTAACTGGATAAGAGGAGCCTTGAGCCTTCTTTCCTCCTTGAGGTGACCAAAAATCGAATGGTCACTCTAACAGAGCTTCAGAAGTCGTCTGCAGAAATCGGGGAAACCATCTCAGCAGCACTCCATCACTCAAGCCTTTACGGAGGAGTGGCTTCACTAAGTAAAATGCCTATGACAGCCTGTTTGGTGTTTGCAAAATGGTCAGCACATGAGAAGAAATGATTCTGTGGTGTGATAGGACAACAATGTAACCATGTGCGAACTCATCCAGATCCCAATGGTTACACAAGGTGGTTGTAGCATCATACTAAAGATTGACCTCTCAGCAGCGGGGAAGGGGAAACCCAGGATTGTAAAAAAGGATAATTTCCACAAAAAAATGGAGGATCTTGAGGAAAATCTCAAGAGTGCATTGTCTTAAGACAGAGCTTGCCCTTTCAGAATGACAACGACCTGAGGCACATAGCCAAAAGAAGTGCTGGAGTGGCTCCAGGACAAACTGCAGGACTTCAGGCTGACTGTCCTCGAGTGACCCAGCCAAACCTCACACTTAAACCCCATGGAACATCTGTGGAGAAACCCGGAGATGACAGTTCACAGATGCTTCACAGACAATTTGATGGAGCCTGAGAGAATCTGCCAGGAAGAGTGTGATAAAGTGTCCAAAGGCAGGTGTGCAAAGCTTGTAGAAACGTACCTAAGATGACTGGAAGCTGAAAATCTGCTGTGAGCTACACCAGTAGGATCATTCATGGCTGCAGTTTAACGGAACTCTTACACTGCAAAGAAAAAAAAATCAGTTTTCAGTGTTTATTCTCGTTGCCAGTTTCTGTGATGTATGGAGGAAGCGGACACAGTGCTAGCGTTCAGTCACCTTACTTAACCTTACTTCTCAGGTACATCACAGAGGCCCAGGCAGACTTACAACCAAAAGATCAACCGAGCACACAGGGGTACACAAGCATTAGTGATCCACACGACCACACAACTGTAATGTGATCAATATACCACACCATTCCCCCTTCACGCTGGAAAACATCCAACTATGCAATGTTTAAGTGTCTATTACAGCACAATATGATGATGTATGCAAAATCTCAATGCACTCCTAATGTGTAGGAGTAGTATATTTTATTATTTCTAACCATTAACAAATTACATTAAAATTCAAGGCCTATATACCCCCTAGATTCTGTTTGTATACAAACCATTAAAGATTTAAAAAAAAAGGTCTTTTATTTAGCAAAACTTTTTTTCCCTTTAACTTGAGAGAAAGCAGGAGGAGGGAATAAAAGGAGCCAAGAGAGACAAAGTGGGAAAGAGCTACACTAGGAGAAAGTCAGTGACCTGTCATGTTTTAGCGATTCCTTTGCCTCACAGACATGCACACACACGAATGTACAAACACACACACACACACACACAGGGGCATTGTGCACGATAATCTGAAGTGATTGCATGTCCACTTACATAAATTATGGACTGTGGTGGATGCATTATTTACTCAGTAGAATTAAAAAGCCATGCCAGGTTGCTGGATGCCCTCACACCACACACACACACAAACACACACATACACACACACACACACACACGTAAACACACACACACACACACACGTAAACACACACACACACACACACACGCAAACACACACACACAGAGGGAGAATTAGTAGGATGTAGTTTGAACAGATAAGTGCACTAAAATAATGATCCTACATTATTGGATTTGTTATTTTCTTAATTTACTTCTTGCTCTTTACCTTCCATTCCTTCTTCTCTCATTTTTCTGACGTACCCTCTCTCCTCCTTCTTTCCCTCCTCATCTATTTCCTGGTCATTCACCTACATTTATGGTTGCATCCATCCACTCAGCCATCTCTTCTTCCATCCCTCCTTATGTTTCTCACTGTGCTCCTCTACCTTCAATCATTAATTCTCTTTTCGCTATCCCTTCTTTTTTCATTTTTGCTTTTTTTCTATTCATTCACCTGAATGTCATCCCCTTCTTCTTCCAGTGTATGTTTTGCCACTTTTTACCTCCAATCTTTCTCCGTGTCACTCCATGCACATTTCTTCTTTTTCCTTTTTTTTCTCCTTATTCAAACTTTCCTTCCCTTCTTCCAACTCTACTTTGTCCTTTTTGTCCTTTCTTCCTGAAGTTTTCCTGCTGTCTCTGTCATGTCATCCTTCAACTCATTTCCCCCATTCTGCCTTTGCTTACTTTCTTCTCTTCACCCTTTCATTCTTACCTCCTCCACGCCCTCCTTCCCATCACATTTGCTTTATTCCTGTGTCATTAGTGCATCCTTCAGTCATGTCCTTTCCATGCCTGCTTTATTTGCACTTATCCAGTAGTGTACAGTAGCTCCCTTCTTTTTCTCCTTCTCTCTCAGTTTCCGTCTCCCTCTGCATTCTACATCAGATCGAATGGGACCTGAAGGGAGGCCAGCAAACAGCGGGAATAGAGTGCCACAATATTATGACAATGCCCACTCGTAGAATAAGCAGAAGGATGGTAAAATTCACAGGAAAGGAACAGAGACGCAAACCTTGGGGACGGAAGGTATCGGAAGAATATATATTATGAGGTCTATGCAGAATATGTAGTGTTCACCATTTGTAGTGCACTTCAAAACATTAAAGTGACGAAATATGCTCCACAATATTACATACATATTATTAATCTTTATAAATGTATGTTCTCAGTTTCCTTATTTACTTCCTGTAGTGACTGCATGGTAAGGAGTCTCACACATAGAATAAACCATGTGAACACTGTATGTTGTCGGGGGGAAGGGGAAAAGAAAAAACTTTTACTTAACTTACTTAACTTTTACTTAACAATGCACGAATAGAAATAGGACATTGACATGTAGGGTATTTTTGATTGGCCATTCAGACCATTGAGCAATTTCAAAACACTAGTGTGGACACCGTCAAGCTGGAGAATGACCTCTGGTGATCTCATCAGTGATATTGTCCAAAGGTTGTGTCCTCAAGGAGCAGTATTTAGGGGGTTGTAATTGCAGGAATGGAATTAATATTCATAATAATGTTTGCATCAGTGTATAATCACCTGAGACTCAAAATCAATGTCTTTTCTTCAGAATGAGCCGTTCATGTTAGGATCGTGAATGGAATCTGATTCAAAGAGCTGAAACCACGAGGCAGAGACTGAAAGTACTGTCAAATGTTTAAAATACAAAAACTCTGAACATGAATACTGCCTGTGCAAATCAGTCTGATTATCAGCTGGGATACATATGTTCTTTGTTCAAGTCCAGGGTCAAACATGAAGTCCAGATTCCAGAGCTCCACTGGCAGACACATCTGACACTGAGTGTGGCAGTATTACAGGGTTGTCTTGAGGATCAGCCTATACACATGTCAGACCATGACTAAACAGGGATGTGCAACACACAAGAGGGAAGAGGCAGGGTGGAAGACCAGATGTCTCAACTTCAACAACCCATACCTATAGCAGGAGCAGATCCACCATGTTTCTACAGCAGAGAAGAGAAAATACAAACACTGGCTCTACAAAGGACCGTTCACTTTTTTTATGTTACCTGAAGCCAACTGTTGTTTCCTCTACATGCTAGGAAGGGAAGTGGGAGATAATGTGTATTCACTTGGATGCAATATGCAACCGCTAAATCCTACATGTTGGATCCAGAAAGAATAGTTTAAAGTTTAAAATTAACATCGCTCTTCCACAAGTTTAAAGTCGATCCGATTTGAGGTTGTCGCAAAAGTCGAAGGACAGAGGGATACTCTTCACTTCGGAAATATTTTACCTTCACCTGGTCTCCTGGGCTTTCTCAGAGTTTGAATCCCTGTCATTGCTGCAGAAATCACTGAGCTGCAAAGCAACAACAAGCTCAAAGCTGGATCCCACCACCTCAGTCAATGGGATGAGCGGTAGGAGAGGAAACTGAAGCAGCGACAGACAGATATTTCTGGATTTATTGGTAGGACATGCTATTACAGTCAATGAAAAGGTAATATTGTGTGAATCCTTTACACCATAATATAATGATTAAGAATGCCTCTGACTGCATATGATACAAGTAGAAGTTTGGACTAAAGGAATACAGTAAATAACCTAGATGCGTAGAGGCAGCTGAATTTTTATACATATATATATCTCCACGGTGGTTTTTGTTTTTGACACAGAGCCAAGCACATTAAAGCCCAATTACAGCAGTCAGGTCTTTCCTCCTTTTCTCCCTTCAAGTCAGCAGCAGAGCTCACATCAGTACGCAAAGTGTCACAGTGGGGCAGCTCCTCACAGCAAAACATCTCAAGCTTTGCCGGAACTTTTGGACACCGAGCGCCACCCCCAGATCCCAGGGAGGCGGCATCTCAAACAGATACAGAGAGAGCGAGAGAATTAAAAAAAAAGACGGAACGGAGAGGATCTATCACCAGACAGGAGAAAAGTCTCCCCACGCACTTCCACCCAGCATTCTCAATCTTGGCTGCGGCACGGTTGACTTAACACCTAAATATAGAGCGTGCCGGCTATTCATGTAGTGTTATTGCAACGCTAATGCCCACAATCGCGGATTTTCGGAGGACCAGCCGGCCTTATATTGCGGCCGCGGCTCCTGAATATGCATAGTGTCGAGCAGGGAGAAGAGAGCGCCAGGCGAGACACAGAGGATTTGATGTTCAATAAAAGAGAAAGCCTTTGACATGGAATACGAGCGGGGCCCAGCCTCAATATAAAGGAACCAGGAGGGGAATTAGATGGATGGAGAATTCCTTCAGAAGTACAGAGAGAGGAGAGACAGAGAAGAGGGTTGTGAGAAAAGGAAAGGGGATATTTGAGTATTTCTGAGTATGTGTTTGTGTGTGTGTGTGTGTGTGTGTGTTGAAATGCGGGAGCAAGTGACAGAAAAGCAGGAAGAGATGTACACACACTTTTTTTAAAAAGTGGAAACATTCCTCTTTGACAGAATATAGATAATACAAAAGTGCGACACATCATAAGCAAGTCATTGAAAAAGTCTCACTGCCGCTGCTCTTCTCCAACTCTTAAAAGCCGCGCGGCCCCAACTCCCCACTCTCACCCAGCTCCCGACAACTTTCTCCCAGCTTTGCGTGGCTTTTAAAGATTACCTTTAAAAATCATTGAGTCACTTAACGGGCTCTGTAAATTAGACAAGGCCTGCAGGTCAGCCTCATTACGGATGCCATTAGCAACCAGGCACCACGGCTGGAGAAGGAAATAGTTGTTTAAGGGCCGGTAAGTGATACTGGGTGATCCTCATAAAGATGAATGCTAACCAACTCCCCCAAATTAGATACACATCCTCATTCTAGTGGTTGTATGTTACGCAGGGAAAAAAACATGTTTGCAGATGACATGGGTTGCAATATCAAAATAATTTTTGCATTACGGTAAGGGAATGAACACTTCAAGGAAAAACTGCAATTATGCATCCCTACTGTATGTGTTCCTGTATCATTTGAATAAAAAAAATCTGTTTGAAAATGGAGAAAACAATAAATGAATGAATGATGAAGACCTTAAAATAAGAGAACCTGTCTGATCAATACAATGTTTGATCAAAAATCTGTCTGAGCAAGAAGCTGTACATGCCAGATTTTGTCTGTAGTAAAATCATACTCTCTATAATACTGTGTTTACGGTGGGAAAAATGAAAAATTGAATTTTAATTAATTGCATATGCCAAGCTTGCAAACCGACTTCTCTTTGAACATGTTCTTGCTTCTCAGCTCAGATACGGAGAAGGACTCCTTGGAAGTTTCTCACAATAACAGTTGATGGAAGGATAAAAGAAATTCATTGTTGAAGACAATGGACACATCATCTGGGACATGTCATGATGCCTCTGACAAAAGCTATTATTTTTTATTTTTTCCCCTTCTCACCTAGTTTTTGCAACTTCTATAACATGTTCCACCCTGTTGACCCTGACCAATGGCAACACAGAGAGATACTCCCCACACAGCAAATTGAAAAAGGTATGATGTTGCTGATCCCGTCAGCCGGAACAGCGACGTCTCTCCCTGGCTTCTTTATCCTCCTCACCCATAGTGTACGTCACCCCATCCGTGAAAGAGGGCAAGGCCGACCGGGTAGTTTGCCCTGTCAAGAATGTGAGACTCTGCGATCGCTTAATCTGACACAGTTGACATCTTAAAATATAAAGGGTTGTGGCGTTTGATCCGAATTCATCAGGTAAATCGGAGGATAAAATGCTACGTGTCAAACATTTAAACAAAGAAAAAAAAATACAATAAAGCTGCAGCATGTTCGAATAGCAGGGATTAAAGTTCACGTGATGAAAAGACTGTTTCTGAATAATGCACACATGGCAACATATAGCTCATACAATTTAATGCAGAAGACGCATTGACATTCCTGCTCTGGTTTACGTACCCACCGTGTAATGTACAGTCTCGGGTGCAGTCGGAGAGACATCTCCTCCGGCCTGCTGGGGATGCCCTGCGTGTGCTTTGGTTGGGCCAAGTTCCATATTAAGTGTGTTTTCCATTGCAATTAAGGTTTTGGCCTGATCCCTTCTGACACCGTAATTGTTATTTCAAACGTAGATTAATAAATCATGGCCATCTAGTTAAGAATTAAAATAGGTCTCCACCACTGCTGCAGCCTGGACTAACCTCTGCAGCCCAGTGCCACACACACACACACATACACACACACACACACACACACTTGTGAACTTTTCCATAGACAAGCAAATACAAACCCATAATCTGAGTTCATATGCATTCACAGCACACACACACAGCATATAGATACTGTAATGGTTTACATGCTATTCAGAAATACACATGTTTAGTGTACATGTGCACTGTGCAAATTTCTAACATCTCGTTGTTGATAACAAACATGCATTGCATACACATACGCTTTATCCGTGCAGATGTACACTTGTATACACACACACGCACACACACACACACACACGCACACGCACACGCACACACACCTTCAGATGGCTAGGCTGTGTTTACCGTTGGCATTTAAGCAAAACAGAGCCTGGACATCCGCGGGAGAGCAGAAAAGGGAAAGAACATGAAATCTGCATAACGTATGCAGGAGAAATGTACAGTCTCAGAGCTCCCTCTCTGTACACACTCTGTCACCCTGCCTTTCTACCACTCCACCTCCACCCATACGGTCCTTCATCACACTTCTCCTCCAACCTCCTAATTTCATGTTTTCATCCTCATATTGCTTTTCCTCTCCTTTTCTTCCAACTCTCTCGTTTCCTCTCTCTTCCATGTATCTTAACTCCCCCCCCCTGCCTGCTCTTCGGCTCCCATCCTGTCCTCCACTGAACTGAAGTGCTCTTCTTCCCTGCCTCCATCTCTCCATCCTCTGCACATTCACATGTGCAAAGGGAGAGAGTCGTGGCCCAATACAAAATTTATGCTGAATAATGCGTATGGTGGACACATCATGGGCTTGTCTTCTCTGTGCTGCCCCCCGAAAGCAGAAGCTCACGAACACACACACACGCAGGGTCTCCTGTGGTCGACACAGAGCACTTTAGCCATCACTGCGGATTAGCCTGAGACCTGTAATGCACCTTAAAGTACGCCAGGGCTCTTTAAGGCCACAAGTCACACGGACACACACACGGACACACACACACACACACTGACGGACACATAACGTTTCCCGGACAAGCTTCAAATACACATTATACACCATGTACACACACCAGGTTTTCAAAGTGTGGGTAACATACATCTATGTTTAGAAATATAGGTACATACATTCAGTATCTACACACGGAAACCGTTTTAGCCCTGTCATCCATCTCGTACGTGACTGGCCGCATCTCTCGCTTTAATTGTGCACACAACCACACACATGACAGCTTTCCCTTCACTTTATCGTGTGTAATTGTGATTTTGGTCATGAGCCTGTCCAAATACAGCTGTCATTTGACAAACAACACAATACTGAAGACCTCTCGCGCAGACAAACGCAGTTCCCGGCGGCTGCGGCTGTGGCTGAGGGGTAGAGTGGTCGTCCTCCAACCTGAAGTTCGGCAGTTCGATCCCCAGTCTGACCCATCTGCATGCCGAAGTGTCCTTGGGCAAGATGCTGAACCCCGAATGGCGCCCCATAGAATAACAAAGTGCTGCGAATAGATGCTCTGGGTGAATGTAAAACTACTGTAAAGCGCTTTGAGTGGTCATCATCGAGGCTAGAAAAGCGCTATATAAATACAAAACCATTTACCATTTCCGGTGCTCTGCTCACACTTTACGTTCTCTTCAGATTAAGTATTGCACAATATTTATGCACAAGACAGCCACAAAACATGGTGTGGTTTCGAAACAATAAATCAATGAATGTACAACTGCATACAGCCACACACCACCGCTTATATTGTAAGTACTCTTGTGCAGCACATGTTATTTATAAAGACGGTGTTTCTTTAAATAGCTCTTTCGGATACAAGCTTGCTGAGAAAGTTAGGAGACAGAAAGAAAAAACTGACTTGTTAAACACTCGACAAAGTTGTAAAACCTCTCATCTGATCAATAGAGAGTGTGTGGCACTGTGTAGGATTGTATGCACCACTACAAGTTGTCATTGTATTGGACACTGCACAGTGGAGCTATAACACCTTCCACCACGGAAACGCCATTCAACGAGCAGTCACAGTTTTCACAAGACTTCACAAGAGGCTCAATGGACTATAGGAGGAGTACATGTAAAAAAAACACAAGACATTTCCTGTTGCCACCAGGGGGCACTGTGATTGTAAGTCAAGATTTTTTAGCAGATTTGTCAGGCCTGGGCTCTTGGAGTGAATGGGACCATGTTTGTCTGAGATACAACAACTTCCTTTTTTTGCATGGCAAGTCATTGAACTTTGACAGCAGGCTACAGTCAGACCATGTGACGAAAAACGTACACTTTACGTAACCTTTAACCTCCAAGGGGTTAAGATGACATAAACCACATTTTAAATTGATCTGATGGAAGCTATACTTCCTGTTGGGTATAGCACTAAAAACCAATGATGCGTTTTACTGGACGCTGTGGAGCCATTTTGCCACACCTATTTCAAATTACTTCGATAAAATTTTATGAGTTTTTAAGCATGTTTAGGACCTCCAAAATGTGATTGTTACGCCATAATAGTAATTGAAGCAACTCAGATAAGGTCCTCAAATTATCAGGCCCAAAAAATACTGCATTGTTGAAATTTATCGACATATCTTATTCCCAAAACATAGCAAACCTGGCCAATTGTCACCTCAAAGTCCATGAAGCTGAACATGAGCGTCATCTGCAGATGGATTTTGTGCAGTTGTCCTTGAATCTGGAGATTCAAAATGTAGATTTGGAAATTTGAACATTTACATTGGTTTGACAATGGACAATGCTCCAGGAAGTATTTGTAGTGACTGACCTTAGAGCTATAAATACAACAAATCTACAATTGTGTTCACTATTCGAAGATCGTCTTTCTTTTTCTGTGTCAAGTAACATTTTATTCAGCTATTTTCAGGAACTGCTAATGTCTCAAACAATGGTATTTCTTTGTCTTTGTGAGAACAGTTTTGAAGGCAATTTTTCAGGGGAACACAGTGGAATGTCCATCCGATGGTATGCTGCCATTGTCCTGCACTGACCCCCAGGCAACCCTATTAAAACAGTTGCACAAATGTGCTTGTACACTCATATGTGGTGTGCATGAGTGTGTTGCCTGTGGAGAGTGCTGGGGCGGATCAAAAGGGCCCTGAAATGTGTTTTGGCTGGCCATGACAGATCAGTGGGCGACAATTCACAAAAGCTGCCCCCCCCCCCAGGAACCCCTGCCAAGGACCCCACATCTAGACTGAATGCAACACCCTAATCCAGTGTGTCACCTCACACACCGGGCCCTTCACCTCCCGATGGAGAGATGAATCACGGAGCGCGGGCCTCTCACTGCCCTCACTCCCTGAGAAATGACAGCGGTGGAGAGAGCAGAGATGACCTTATAAGAGGGAGCAGATGAGATCAGATGGTGAGATGACAGGTCAGAGAAAGTGGAGAAGGTACAGGCAAAAAAGAAAAGGAGTGACAAAGAAAGGGAGAGCTTAGGAGAGGGAGTGGGACAGAGGAAAGGCAGGGAGGGTAAACAGTGAGTGCAGAGCAATGCAGAGTGGAGAGTAGGGGACGGAGGGGGATTAAGTGGTCACGCTGGGCTTCGCTGTGTGCGTGTGTCTAGTTGAGCAATAGTGAGGCTCCGATAGTGTTATTCTGATGTCACCAACAGGTCATGCACTCGGCAGGAGCTAACTACGAGCACACAAACAAGTAGTTCTACTCATATTCTAACAGGAAAGAGAATTGTATAGAAACCTCGTGAAAAGGAGGGTTATTGGCCGAGAGAGAACCCATTCACTTTTTTGGACAGAATAGACTTTCTTTAAAATAGCAAGACGTTTTAAGGAAATTCACGTTTACATAATATTTCAAAGCAATGAACAAGTTGATTCATGCAATCAGAACTCTTACATCCTGATGTTTCTGTGAGCAGGAAGCAGTGGAACCAGCAGACTGGAGTATCATGAACGCTGTCAGGGCAAAGTTGAAGATAAACCTTTGAGTAGATCCAGTGTCATCACTGAAGCAGAAAAATGCACAGACACAAATCATTGTCAGTGTTCTCGTTTTATGTAAGCAAGAGTGCAGCCTAGTGGTGTTAGCGGCTGACTGGAATGTATAGATGTGTGTGTGTGTGTGTGTGTGTGTGTGTGTGTGTGTGTGTGTGTGTGTGTGTGTGTGTGTGTGTGTGTGTGTGTGTGTGTGTGTGAGAGGGCGAGTGTGTGTGCGCGTCGAAGTAATTCACATGGGCATTGTAATCAATACATTTGATGGGACTGAAGTGTCTGTAGTCTGCGGGGACCTTTAAATAGGTTACCATGGTAACTCTCTACATGCACACTCACAAATCCTCACAAACACTCAGAGATAAACCTATTTAAAAAGGAGCATATGCTCGAGCCAGGAGCGTCCACACAATACCGCATATGCTCATTTGCACTCGTTCACACACACAAACCCACAGACACACTAACTAAAACCTAATTTTACTCTTAACCCAAAAACCAAAAACTTTGCCCTGAAACAAGCCTTTTGAAGCGGTGTAAGAAATTGACGAGGGGCAAAAACGTCCTCATTTTGCGAACATGTCCTCAGTCCCAAGGTATAAATCTCAAACTGGTCCTCACACAGACGGCCAAACAAGAAGCAACACACACACACACACACACACACACACACACACACACACACACACACGCATACTGCTGTGACCCCAGAGAGCAGGCCAGCTGTGTATGTGCTGGAGCAGTAACCCCGGCGTTAATTATAAATCAATGGGCCAACTGTAAACGCACACAGAGTGCATCTCTGGCACACATAACTTCTGCCATGCATGTCGACATCCATAGGGTATATATGCCATTTAAAGGGCTGGGGCCACTGCAATATTCATGGCTGATTATAACAGATGGTAGACGCACAGTACATTGATACAGGACAATTACACAAACACAGACTGCGAGGAGAGCAGGGTTAGAGCTGAGCATCATGAACCCACCGTCTCTGACACCCTGCTACCAGGGGGGATTCATTTCAGGGT
Organism: Limanda limanda; assembly: GCF_963576545.1. Taxonomy (NCBI): domain Eukaryota; kingdom Metazoa; phylum Chordata; class Actinopteri; order Pleuronectiformes; family Pleuronectidae; genus Limanda; species Limanda limanda. The sequence goes on along the minus strand of NC_083650.1, from coordinate 21,691,363 downwards.
ATTACATTTTAAGACACTGCAGGTTGATCCACGTTAACAAGTTTGACAAAGGAAAAATCCACATTTAAATCTTTAGGGTATATAATAAGTAATGATGATAGGGTTTGAGGAGAACGCATTTCCACGAAACTTGCAGGAAGCATGGGAAATGGGACAAGTAATATCCCATAACATTTTTGGGGCGGATCTGGGCAAGGGGGTGGATATCGGATTTTTTATTATTTTCAGCAACTAATTCAAAAAAAACCCCAGACATATCTATAACAAGACTAATATCTATAACTGTGTGCAATTTGGTGTGGCTTGATTACATTTTAGGGACTTTTGGACCTTGGCGAAGGTATATGCTCTACTGAGTGTGATTCTAGCATTTATTTTATGAATACCACCCTGATTTGACTCCTGACTGGCAGGATCATTCCCCTCCTATCACAGCCCTTTTTCCTGTCTCTTTTTCACTGTCGCTGTCTAATACAGGCAACAAAAGCCAAAACATACTTTAGAACAGTGCTGTGATCTGTTTGCCTTGGACGTCAGAAGTTGAGCTGGGAATGATTTCCAGTTGACCACATTCAATCAGGGTAGAAAGGAGTCGGAGGTTTTCACAGGGATGGAGCGGAGCGGTTCAGGTTTGAAATTGTTAGCAGTCTAAGGTTGTTTGGTGTTAGAAGGACTGCTTCTACATGTCCACAGAGAAAAGTTAGACAGCATAGTTGTAACCAGAAAAGTATTTGATGGCTGGTGGGGTTAATTTGGTTTAATAATGGATGTTCAAAATAATGGGAAATATTAACCAGTGTAAGGTTTATTTTTTTCTAATAAAGACAACAGAGCTTGTTTTCTGCTAGTTTTTATTCCCAACTTTTATCTACACTGTCACAAGTCATGTTGGAAATAAAAATATAATTGCACAACTATAGCACAGATGTAGTTACTATATAGTTGGCTATGTATCATCATTATGTAGTCATTTATTGTAGTGCATACAATTGTTTTTATAGGTTTTTAAACCTGAGTGTTCACACCATTAAACATGATTCTAGTGAAATATAAAATGTGGTATTCTTTATTTCATGTTTAATTAGCCATCTAATTTGTCACTGGTTTGGCTGTTGACAAGTTTTGACCTGATTCTCTCAAATTAATCATCTCTGAAGCAGGTAAGCCATGCAGCATAGGTCACCATGGCAATATAGCCTGTTTAAAAGAGTGCTTGCTTGGTGATATTGGTAAACCTGAGATAAGCAATCAAAGAATGCTGGCCTATCCAAGAATGTCACTTCTTGGTACGTGCCCCAGATCTCGTCTCATGTAGACAAGTACAGGGAGAGAGAGAGACTTGAACCTGAAACAATAAAGTGAGGAGGACGTGTCCCTCCTATCCCCAGCTTAAAAATGCCTGGGATTTTTTCTGTCTTTTTTATTATACCAGCTGTCACTTTTGCTTTGTTCTAGTCAGGATAAGAAAAGGTCACAGGACCTTCACTGCCAACAGTGCTTCTATTAATACGCACATCACATCATTTAATGCACCACTTTATCTTACTATTCACACATATTTTCACAATACGCCTGATCAAAGTGCTTCATAGTTTTCATTTAGGTGCAGTTATTCTGGAATTCATATCAGTTAATGTTCCTCAGCCACTTAAAATATTTAAGTGGGACAAAAGGGAGTCTCAGCCAATGTCTGTGATGTACCACAGGAATGTACGACCAATAACTCAAACATAAAACCTAATACAAAATTTCTCATAAACTTAACTCTTGTATTAAGTAAACTTGTTGGGCCCTTTACTGCTGTTAGTATGTTCAAAGCAATCCAGAAATAAAAACAACATAAAAAAAACTTCACTTTACTTACAATTGATAAGAAATATTCAATCTATCCATATTTAATTTAACAATCAAATATATATTAGTATCGTGATAAAGTTATGATCAACGTGATGAATAAATATAAATTAACAAATAAGAGGCACAAATCATGCTTTTCTGAGAAGAATGACATGAAATGATGTTCGATTTGATAGTGACATTATTTTTGACTTTTATCTTATTACAATCAAAGCCATATAGCAAAAACATAAGTCACTTCAACTACAATCCTCCACCTGCAATATGAGCAAAGGATTCTCTGCTCAGAGGGCCTTGGAGCTAATACAGAAGAGAGCGAGACACACGGTGAAGTGGAGGAGGAGGATGTTTCAGAATATGAGGATAATGTAGAAATGAATTGTGAGTGAAAGTGAAATTGAAGATGAGCTTGACTCAGAGCGTGCACCAGAAGAAACTACAGCTGGCTGTCAGGCTCCTTCTGTTCCATATTAGTGCCAAGGCCCTTCACTGCTGGAGGGTTGTAGCGGAAGTGACATGTACACCGTGAGGTAGAGTCTCATTTCATCCCCAATATATAAGTCCGAGAACATTTGGTAATGTTTGGAATGCTTGCAGAATAACATTGTGTCATTCATCTTTGAGTCCGAGGGACAGCTGATCATAGAAGACGTTTTTTTAAAGCAGACTTGAGATAGAATGTTCAGGAGGCCACCGTGACTTTGACCTTTGACAACCCAAATCGAATCAGTTCATCTTTGAGTCTAAGTTAACATTGGTGCCAAATTTGAAATAATTCTCTTGGGCCTTTCTTAAGATAATGTGTTCCCAGGGCAAGGAAGGTTTTGTCACAGTAACCACTTGACCTTTGACCTCCATAGTCGAAACAGGTCATTCTTGCGTCCAAGTAAATGCTTCAGATGTAATGTTATTCCCTGTAGATGTTCTTCATATATGACAATCACAACAACATGAGGTCCCTGTGACCTTGACCTTTGACCACTGAAATCGAATGAGTTCATCTCTGAGTCCAAATTAATGTTTTTATCAAATCCTAAGAGAGCCAAACTGATGTCATTTGGACAAAGGCAAAAAGTTAAGATATAGTAGTCCACACATAAAAGCCCACGAAAAAAAAAAAGTGTGTCAACCTTTTAAAAGATTAAGTCCCAAGCTATTGTTCATACTTCACATTAGTTAAATATTTGTAAAACTCAGGTTGACAGATGTACAGAGTGATTTATGTAAAAAAATAAAATAATAATGGTTATATAATGTTTTCAGGTTTTTGAAATGACAGGAAAAGGAATGTTTTATTTTCTTCTGTCTCTAAAGGAATCCACAAGTCAGTAATTTACAATTGTCCGGCAAGTGCTGACATTTTCTCCTGATTTATGCACATCCTTAGTTGGTAAATAAAACCGTGCAATGACGAAACAAAGCCATCAAAGTGTCAAAGCAAGAATGATTGTTAGAGTGTAGATATATGAACACTATACTGAAGCACTCCAGGAAGACAGAGAGAGAGAGAGAGAGAGAGAGAGAGAGAGAGAGAGAGAGAGAGAGAGAGAGAGAGAGAGAGAGAGAGAGAGAGAGAGAGAGAGACTTTAAGAGAACAGCAATAAATTATGTGCAGCTCCTCACCTGTTGGAAAAACTAGATTGCTGCAACAGTGCAGAGTTTAAGGGAGCAGGATATCAGGTATCCTTGGTAACGGGCATCATACTTTACTGAAAGAAAAGTTTCCCTATTGCTTTGGTTCAGAAAAAAAATAAACAAATAAGTCAAATAATGAATGAAGACAGTTAAATCAATTTTCACTCAGTGGACTCACGTACACCTATAGAATCTAACTCAGTCAAATACATCTTGTTTACTTCACTAAACACATCACATTCAGCTCTTGGTGAAAAATGTGTTAATTTAATTATGTGTTAATTATTGAGGCACTGACTATATAATGTTGAGAGGTTTTTCTGTTCTCCGTCTGCACACATGTGGGTGGCTAAATACGGCAAACACATTTCAGAGTAATGCAGTCCATTACAGCACACTAACTATGACCCCTGTAGGACAGTGACAACAAAATCTGAATATTATAGGCATCATAAAAGCAGGCGTCATGGCGGAACACTGTTATATTATTTAATGATTCCAACATAGCTCTTAGTGACGTATGCTGTTTCAGAGGCTGCTGATATTAAAGTATAATAACGTTTGATTGCCACGGTTAAATATGAGGATGGTCATTTTTACGTACCGCTGTCAAAGCATGCAATATGTCCTTATGTCAACAATTCAGATGCAAGCAAACACTTACGCACACTCTCACACACACACGCATCAATCATGCATACAGAAAACTCCCATGCAGCCGCTCTCTCTGTAACCCCAGCATATGCACGTCTTAAAGCAATCGTAGACATCAGCTGGGATGGAGGGATGGAGATGAAGCAAGGGAGGGCGATCAAGAGCCTTACAAATTATATATAACTGCTTGTACAATTATGGGTCTCTATTACGGACTGCAGTCTGTCACAACAGTGAAGGCTCAGCAGGAGGGACGGGATCAGGCAAACACCTCGAGGATCATGCAACCGAGGTGGCAATGGGAGCAAGAGAAGGAGTGAGAGCGAATAACAGAAAAATAAGCAGAATGGCGGAGCAGAGGTCTTTATAAGACAGAGGACAGGATGTTCTGTTCTGTGCTCAATGAGAAACCATATGTAGTCACAGACTGTAGTGGTCACTAGTTCTTCTCCTGGTTTGGGAGGCAAGAAAACATGCAACATGTCCATTCACTTGAATCGGAGCTATGACCCTCAAATGAACACGTGGGATGCACACAGCTGAGGAGAACCGGGGCCTGTTCTACCAACCAGGATTTGCTTTAATCGGGGGAACTTCAGGTTTAGTTCACAGTTTACGGTCCTAGGAAGATCGTTAATTTACTATCCGGGTAAATACTGGTGCTGAACGGCTAACCTGCTCCGGAGCAGGTTAAGTTGGATATAAGAGATCAAGCTGGCCAATCAATTCCTTTGAAAGATGACATCAGCGTTCTTAGAGGATCCCGTGGAGTTCTGAGGAGGACAAGGGTCTTCAGAGACCCACTAAATCCTTTTACCTACTCTGATGAGTGTCTTAATGAAAGATATAGATTCTCATCGGAGGGAATGATACACTTTTGTCAGCTGCTGGAGCCGAACCTAACCAACCTGACACGTATAGGAGCAATGTGCTCACAGTAACACAGACTGTCTGCATTGATCTACGTTTCTTTACTTGTGGGAGTTACTGATATTGATGTACTGGGTGTGTTAGCGGCAGGATAACCAGACATAGTTTTATACTTTCATCCTTCCCTTTAAGTAGGTTTATCCTATACAATTAAATATTTATTTGCAAAGGAGATAGATAGTTTACAGATTTTACCTTGTGACAGCCTCCATCCCTCCCTCCCCTCTCTCTCTCTTTCTGAGACTCGAACAGTCAGCCTTCGCCAAAATGACTCTCTCCATAAAGGGTAGGATAAGGGAAGTTTAAACCATGTCTGGTTGGTTTAGTCAGTCAGATGTAGGGTTGCAAAATTCCGGGAATATTCAAAGTTGGAAACTTTCCATGGGAATTAACGGGAATATACGGGAATTAACGGGAATTAACGGGAATAAACTGGAAATGTTGTGGGTAATTTATACTAACTGTATTTACCTTGTCATATTCAGACATAAATATAAACATTTTGTTGTGTCATAGGCTGATTTGAGCCCTGATGAAACTTTGGGCACTTGACTATATGCTTCTGCATCGTTGTGTCATTCTTAACATAGGTCTTTGCACAGTATTTGCAAATGTACACAGCCTTTCCTTCTACATTGGATGGGGTGAAATGCCTCCACACATGAGATAGTGCCCGTGGCATTGTTCTGTAGAATAAGATAAGAAAAAAGTTTGTAAAAAAACACTAATGCAATGCCAGAGATATAAATAGTTAGCCTAACAATTGGAATAGTCTGTAAACATATTTTACAATTGATGGATAAATGAATGGAAATAGGCTAGATGAACAGATGAACAATCCTCAATCAGCATGCTAATATATTTTCCCGAGTAATATCATCGAAACTTACCTGACTAGTCCTGCACTCTACAGCAGGCCTCAATAGCCCTGCTGTAGAGTGAAGGATGCTGGGAGTTATCTGTGCATGTGATGGAAGAATGCACAGTGGAGGGTTGAAACTTAACGTGAAGCGTGTGCTGCATTCCATACATCTTTAAAATAGAGTTTTGAATGGTGTTTTTATTGCTCAGCGTTTAATTTGCATAGTTTTGTTTTTTTTCAAAATTCCCAAAATTCCCAAGCTTAATATTCCCGTGGAAAGTTTCCGGAAAGTTTCCGGAAATTTACCGGAAACTTTCCAGGTCCATATATTTTTATTGACTAGTAATTGCAAACGTCTCTCCCACAGTGTCCTCAGGGTCAGTGCAAACATTGTGTTTCAAACTAGAGTTCATTGTAGAGGCTTCATAATGTGATTAAGTGAATAGTTTCATCTCTCATCCAAGGGACTTCTTCAGTTTCGTTCCACAGGTCTTGTTAGTAAAGAACAGATTCATGTCTCATGCTTATTTATCTTGTTCCCACGCATTTTTATGTTGTAGCCATGTTATATACTTTTTTCCCCAAATGTCACCAGGGGGCTCCGTAACATACACATTCACACAATCAGGAAGTTTTAAACCATCTGTCCTTCCTGTGTTCAGCAGCTGTGACTGTTTTTCTTTTAGTCTGGATAATGTGTTTGTTCTCCTCGTATTTTTCTATAATAACAGTTTGCTCCTCTGCTGTCAGTTCACTCCATGTTGGTGATTGGTCATCTGCAGTTAACCCCGCCCCTTTTGTGTACACACGTTCAGATCTTGATGAGGCAAACCTGGGTTGACTTAACAATTTGATAACCAGCTTTGTGTGACCTCTTAGCCCGACTGAGATTGTTAGGTGAAGTTCACCCGGATATGGAAAAGATTTCCTGGGTATTTTGAATCGCTTCATATAGGCCCCTGTAGTAACAGCAGTTGAATCTTTGGACAAAGTTGTATTCTCCAATACAAACACAAGCAAAACAAGTAATCTGGTGAAATCAACACAAAAGCAGGGCAGCAGCCGCTTCACTCCTCCACATTTGTCGACACAGGATGAACAGCATTTAGTGTGGGCATTTTCACACAGCCCAATACACAATCATGTTAGCTACTTGCAGAAGACAACAGAATGGAAAATAGAAGAAAAACTGAGAGTGTGAAAATATGCTTTTTTTTTTACGTTTACACACTGAGAGTACGGGTGAAATGTAAACCGCTAGGCAGCCAGTTGGATTCAAACTCTGTTAGGAAAAACACGGCAGTGAAACTACTTTTATGTGTACATGATTAAACTAGCAACAGGTAAAAACAGTGTAGCTAACTGTACAAAAGCTAAAACTTCAAAACGACTTGCATCTGATATAGTCAAAGATGGAATAATGCAGGAGTGATGATATGTCACAGTATTTAGTTAAACTGCTCTTTTAAATAATACGTTTGTGCACTCTTTCATATTTACAGCAAACATGTACATGTAAGTTAACATGCATGTGCATTTTTGTTAGTGTGTTTTTGTGCATGTGGGTGTTAAAGAGCACTGTCAAGAAAGGATGATAATAGAAGGATGATGTGTGAGGTCACTAAGGTTCCATCCTACATTTTGGCCCAGACCGGATCCATCCATCCACTCGTCTACCCCCCCCCCCCCGTTTTTCAAATATACTTTTATTTCTTTGAATTATATTAATAATAATGATAATGTTCCTCATAAGTCCTGCAGCCTATATATGCCCATTAGAAGGGAAGCGTTTTACCTGTTTTATAGACCGATCAGACAAAAATCTGTTTTTAAAGACAACTGCGTCAGCCCACAGGGAAAGTGCCTGTTTCTCCAGATGGCCGGTCCAGCCCTGCTCAGGTCTCACACACATGGACCTCTGGGCAAAGGAAACCACAAACAGTAACTCGCCTCTACCACTTCTGCACCTGTCCAGGCTTCCTTTATGCCCACACACACTTCCTGATTTAACGTACACATACACACACTCACAGTGAAGGAAGTGGGGGTTACAACAGTGTCAACAGGCTACTGATTGAAAGAAAGCAGGAGAGAAAGAGAGGGAGGGAAGAGAGATAAGGAGAGGGAAACGCACCCTGTATAAATCACTCTATCTGACAGGGTGCGGGTGTGGGGGCGGGCGAGAAAGAGCGAGCGAGCAGTAAATGAAGTGATAGAGAGCACCTCTTTCCCACATTATTCAGAGTTATGTAACACACTGTAGCGTACTGGTAGGAGTCATTGTAAACAAATGCAGCCACACACATTTAGCATTTATACATCTATATCAGAGGCAAGCCTCAGTGGGCGTCCACAGCAGGAAAAAATCTGTCTGTTTTCTGCACTCTCATAAATTCACAAATATATATTCTACACACACATACATACGCAGAGGAAATACAAAGGTTCCGGCTTTGAGAGGTTTCAGTTGCGTAAAAACAGTACGAGGACGCGTGAAGAACAAACAGCAGTGGAGAGTGAAATGAGGGAGACAGTACATGCTGGATCAGAGCTTGTATTTTTTAGAAAAGGGAATGCAAAGAAAGGAGAGAAAAGTGGCAGTCCCAAAAGGAGGCTGGAGAGAAGAGAAAGGGAGAGTAATGCAAAAGACAACAAATGCATATGTGGGGAAAGAGCAAGCAAATGAGAGAGAGGAAGGGATGAGAGAAGAGGAGAGGACACTTTTAACGGGACCATATTGACATCACCAGACTTGACCACCATCGTCAAGTGTTCCCTGAACCAATCAGTCTCTTTCATTCTGTCTTTTAGACCGATGGGTTGCAAAGGGCTTCCTCCCAGTCAACACCTTCACCTTCATGATGTCCAGAGAGTTTCACTCATCCATAGACTGTGGATAGAGAAGGACAACATGTCTCCAGACCGCTGTACAAAAGTGTACAAACAAACCAAACCATCAGCCAAAAGGAATTAAAGGTATTAGATACATTGACATTCGAATAAGTGTGATGAAGTAGCTAAAATGACTATAATCAAGACAAAAAAGGCGAGTGCACTTTGACTTTGGTCAATGTCTTATCCACATGCATGGAGGAGACAGGATTTATGGCCGATACTACAGCCAGCCACCAGGGGGCTATTGAAGCTCTTTGGCTTAACTTTGGTGGGCAAACATGTCATCCATCTTTAATGGTCCTTTCAATTAATGAGGATGCTCTACATTGTCTCATCGCAAAAAATCAACCCTCTGTTGCCACCCACATCAATACTGTCATACACTTCCAACCGACGTCTCCTAATTAAACTACTGCTAAGAGGTGAGACCAAGTAAATGGGGCTTATCCAGATACATTTGTATTGTGTCCCTTAAATAGACAAACTCGTCATAAACCCTGAGTTCCCACAACAGCTCCTCTTTCTCAGACCACTCCTGAAATATCTCTGTACCAAAAGTTATTTCTTGTAAGTGGCTCTTGCTGTTTTCAAGGGTCAAAAGTCTCAATCCTCAACTGTGAAGCTGAGAATCAAGACACTTATTTGTAATTGAGGCTGTGAATGTAATTCTGTCTTTACAACCACTGAGCTATTGGGTGCGTCGCCCCTTGCACCTTTACCAGATAGACCGTATCATTGTGTCTGAGTGATTGAAAATAGTTTTGTCAATAGGGAAATGAAGCATTGATTCACTGAAAGTCAGTTCTATTCAAAGGCCTAAAGCGAAGGCCAGTGCAACCTTTTTTTTGTTTTTCATTGTCAAGTTTCAAGAGTCTAAAATCATAAGGTTCTCACTGCAAACTGACATGTTACTCAAATCTACGCCACTGATACCGCTGTTACTGCCACTGTACTGTTATATAGCTTATTCTGTGCATATTAATAATAATATGACATCATCACTTCCACATTGCTGTGAATCTTAAGAACAAAGTTCTTTGGATTTCACGCCTGAGTTCAAGGGAGTCGGAACATTTGGCTAAAAATGGGAAAATAAGAAAGATGCGGGAGAAGAGAAGGGGTCAGACAAGGAGAAGGGTGGAGAACAAAAGGTGATTGGTTTCATTAAGTGAGCAAAAAATGGTGAATCAAGAAAGAGAACAAAAATAACAACACGTTGGGGGGAAAAAAGCAGGAGAGAAACAGAATGGGAAAAAAAAAAAACAAGTGAGAAGGTGCAAAGAAAGTGGAAGTTTAAGTTAAAGAGCCAAAGAAATTGGAGGAGGGAGAAAGAATGTGACAGAGGAGGGAGGGGAGAGAAGGGATAGAGAAGGAGTGATAGTAACAAAGAGAAGAGAGAGAGGCTGCCAGCTCTCTCTCTCTCTCTCTCTCTCTCTCTCGCTCTGAAGCGTCTTAGTGGCCTCAGACTCATGTTTATTAATGGCGCTGCGATATGACAATGGTGACACAAAGCCTGTTTACAGGGAGACGGCTGGCTGCAGCCGGGTTGGAACTGTTTAGCATGCAACTCTGCTGGGATTTATCACACTGCACCCATGTCGGAGTCTGCTCAACTTAATACAGCGATACAGCTTTTGGTACAGAGCATTTACATTTGAGCTGGGCTTTTTTTTCCCAAGGCATTTAGCTGATGTGCTCATTCAGAGCAACTTACGATGAGAGCCGCATTAGAAAAAAATCTCCTGGATCATTCAAGATTACAAGGAGACGGAATAAGAGGGGGTCAAAGGTCACGGGTTTAAAAGTTTTATTTCGGTCTATAATGTTCGCGAAAGAGTGAAAAGACCAAGAAACAGGTCAATGTGTGTGATGAGCTGTTTTTGGTGGAAGGATGTGGTATGCGTCCGAGTGCAGCCCATTTCATTTCTTCACTTTCTTTTACATTGTGAAATATCCAAATTAAAATCCAGTTGTGATTGTTGACAAAACAGGCTGCAGAAATCCCAGGACAGCTTTTCACTTTGATGTCAAATTTGACCTCAATTCCACTCAGTTCGTTGTTATTTGTACAGCGCAAAATCACAAAAGACATTATCTCAAGGCATTTTACATAATGAGGTCCAGACATAAAAAATTATATATTATATTATATATATTATATATCTCCTACCACAAATAGGAATTATCACTTGATTGCCCTTCAGGTTGTTTGCCCATAATGTGCACATATGATAAAACATTTACAACCATAGACTTCTCTTGACTTCAGTTATCTTGACATTTTTTATGGAATTAAAAAAGATTCAGGGTCAATCTGCCGATACAATGAGTTACACCAGACAAAAGCTATAATGTAGCAGACTCTTCTCATTTTCCACACTATTGGTTTTGTTGTACATTTCCTTTTTTCGTTTTGTAGGACTTTTTTAGAGAGGGATGTGTCATGTAGAGTTCATGCTTCTGTATGCAGGCCATGTTTGGCTTTGTCGTTGGTTTTATTAAATTGTTTTCTTTGGTAATTGAATGTAACACTCCTGATATAGGTGAATATATGAGTGTAAATTCAGACTCGAAAACAACCTCTAATTTGCCTCACACCTACCTGCAGCTCCACTTTCCACCTGCCTGGTGAGAACAAGCAAGAGCTGACTCTCTCACACTCTTGTTCACTCGTATTTGTGTGCGTGTGTGAGTGTGAGTCAGTGTGTTTGTGTGTGTGTGTGTGTGTGAGTGTGTGTGTGTATTGGGGAAAGTCTGGTTGAGGCAGATTCAAGTCTTTATTTAAAGATCATATGGGATGACTGAGGAATCCCATTACTTGTTGATTAAGTATTGATCCCGAGCTGTCCAAGTATTAACAAGTAAGCTAATATGGGCTGACCCATGGGACCACTGGCTTGAGGTGTGTGTGTGTGTGTGTGTTTGAGTGTGACTGAATGAAAGATAGAGATAGAAAGATGGAGGCGAGGGAGGGGGGGTTGGACTGTGCATGAAAATGTGAGAGGTAGAGAGAACAGACTAAAAAGAAATTGTTTATAATGGTCCTACACATTACAATAATGGCAGTTTGAGACAACAGAGAGGGACAGCGTGGAAAGAGTTGACTGCAATGACTGAAAAGTGCTAACAGGTCAGAGAAAGAAACAAAGATAGGGAGAGAGGTGTTTAAGTGTGGAAGGGGGGGGGGGGAGCGTTTAGGTGCTCAAGGCTTTGGTTGAAATGTCAAGCGCTCACAGCCAAGTGGAGATCAATTCCTTCATTACTCTCTGCTCCTGCCATTACCATCATCGCATGGCATTTCTTCAGGGAATAGATGGTCCCTTCTCCCATTACATACACACAAGTAGCATTTCTCTACAAAGCTCTTTCTGTTAAGCACATTCGCTACAATGTAGAATGTGGAATTTGGTACAGAAAGGTACGTGAAAGCAAATCTCTTGACAAGCTGTACTCGACCAGAATCGTAATCAAGACACATTGTTAAAGGATACATCTATTTCATATCTCACTAACTGCGAAAAACATTGTGTTAAAACAGTAAAACCAACAATATTTTGGTACACCTCTCGGTAAGATCCAAACCCATCTTTCTAATGAAGATGTAAAGCTTTATAGCATCTTTTGCTTAGGCTACATCCAGGCTGATGTGTTAATTTTGCTACGTTTACATCTGCTGTCTACACTGCTGCCGACGGTTGTTTTTTAGTTGGTACAAGCTGAGACCTTTAGAGACAGTCACCTGCATTCACTTCCTGACTACCAGCGATGAATGCAATGAATCCCTCCTCTTACTTTTCTCCATTGCTGTTTCTAATTTGAAGTCTTTTTTGTACAGGTGTGATAGTTCACAGATTACTTCGAACATAGAGTTTGGCCGGACATAGTTTTAATTTTTTAATTCAGTTTTAATGCCTAATAGTCCAGGCAAAGTAGCGTTTTACGACCGACTAATTGTAAAATAATTTTTTTCAGCATAGATCATTTGTATGAGGTGTCCAGAACAACATACTAAAAGTCCTAAGAAATCCTAGTTGAGGAAATATGTTTAATTATCATCAATGTGTGCCAATAAGGCCCGGCAACAATACACCCCAAAAAGACTATTTTTTTCCTTTACTCCAATCAAAATAAAACTTTACACAATGAAAGTAACCATGAAACGTAACATTTTTTGTATTACAAGTTTCTTTTTAAATGAATTTGACAAGCACATGAGCTCCACACTTATTGAATATGTCCTAATTTGCATAGGTAAACACCATTCATATGTATTACAAATACATACATAAATTCATTTTCAAAGAAACTTGTAATACAAAAAATTACTTCTTTTTTGGCTCCAAAATGGGCTACTTTGCCTGGACTATAAATGTATCAGTATGGATGTAATTCAGGCAGGAGAACAACCTAAAAACACATCCTTACCGTTTGGTGAATGTAGCTCTATCATGTTAGCATACTTACACATTCGCAAGACAAAGAACAACATTGGTGTCCAGCTGGGGTCATATCTCGTACATCTGATGAATTTAATTACTGTTTTCACTTTTCCATTTAGCTCAGTAGAAAATCCACTATACAGTATTTTAACGTGCACAGAAACACTGACAGGGTTAAAGTGAATTTAAGAGTTGACATTAAGTTTTGGTCACAATTTGTCCTGCAGTATAAGTCAAGCCAAGATTCCACTGAAATATATCAAAGTTTAAGTTAGAATCATCATTTAATACCATTCCTTGTGAGGAACAGGCTAAGACAGTCCAATAACTTTTTAATGATTTTACAAACCTGTTCCCAAAAGTATTAAACTGGGAGGCAATCCCACATTATATGCAGAAATCCTCCTAACTGAATTAACTGGCAAAGATTACAATTAGGAGACACTGCCAGCTTCATTAAGTACCTTTTCCTTAGGGTTAAGTAAAGTTGATGGACAAATTTGAAATGCAGCAGTTGATGGTACCAGCTTCTGTGAAGATAATGAGATATTATTCCATTCTTTTTAAATCAATTTATTGATGTAGCTAAATGAGCTCTTTATCCATGGCTGTGCAATGGCCGAAGATATCTGAAAACGTTAGTAATTCATTAAACAGAAAGGGAGGGCTACATGCTTCTTTGGTATTTCAGGGAATTTCATCAGCGGTAACATTTATGACACAAAACTTAGGACCCGAAGGCAAGACTCATTGGACGGGGCAGATGGTCATAATGCTCTTTACTAAAGTGATGATGGTTTAGTTACCAACATGTCCAGTATTAGGCAGGCAGGGTTTCCGCTACGTTTATTTTAATCATCAGTTTCGGTGCAGCCACACATCTCTGTCCTTTTAACATGCTGTATTACCCTGCCACATGTCCTTCCTCCTCACTCCCCCACAAACCCTGTGCTTACTTTAAACGTTAACAATTAACTCAAACACTAATCAGAAGTTATAAGGATCTGGGCAGCACTGAAGTTAACTTTGTGTTTGTTTGATTCGCTCAAGTAAGGAAACATATTTCTGCACATCAAGACAGAACACAGGGTTTAACTTCATTTTCAAAGAATCTATCCAGGAACATGAATATGAATTCAGCAGGTTTTTATAAAGATCTGTCCTACATGTGAGTGACAAGAAAAGAGCAAAGGAGCAGATTCCCTCATTGACCTGCAGGGCCACCCGGATATTGTAAAGGCTATAATCAGACACTGGAGCACTTGATAGGTGGGACCCCCCTCTCCTGATTGCCACTGGGTATTTCGCACACTGGTCAAATCGTAATAAACATTATCTAAAGGCACTTTACAAAGAAGGTCAAGACCTTAAACAATTTACAGTAAGCCAACAGTTCCAACAATGAGCAGCTCTTTGGTGACTGTGGAGAGAAAATAAATCTGTCATTAACTGGAAGAAGCCTCTTGCAGAACCAGACTACATTTAGGCGCGGCCATCTGCCTCGACCGGTTGGGTTAAGCGTAGAAATGAGAGAAGGCGTACACAAGAGATAAGGAGCAGGTAGACTAAAATAGATACAGGCAAATGTCAGGAAAATGGAACTTTGAAGCATTGGAAAGCTACAACTAAACCAGTACAAAGACAACCAGGTAAATGAGCACAGGAGCAGGGCTAGAATACACTCAGCACTTTCGTAGAAACATTTGTACAACCGACTATTTGTCTACTTAGGCAATCAGGTGGCAACAGAATATCACATACAACCCTGCAGATAAATGTCAGCAGCTTCAGTAAGTGTTTAGATCATTTTTACCTCAGTGACTGTTGTAAGACTTAAGGTCACAATGTAAAAACTGCTCAAGTGCTTCAACACCGAATAAAATCAGAAATGTAAATATTAAGAGAATAGTATGGTTCTGTGATATAACAAAAAACATTAAGTAAAGTTTGAAATAAAGGACCATCAAAGTTGTGTCCCCACTTTGCATGAAGTCTGTAAAGATTGTTTTGAATGAATCCGGAATAAATGATCTGTCAGTCACAACCCTGAATATGTCTCTCCACTTCTGGATCATGGTAAATGTAATTGTATGACACATGGACTGATACATTTTTCAATCTTTATATAAATCCAAACCCTAACCTAAACCTAACCTTAACCACCGACATCAAAATCAGTTCATTGCCGATTAGGGACACAGCTTTGGTGCCAATTGGACAGCCCCTCCCCGAATATGGGGTTTGAAACTTAAGTCAAAAATTACTACATTCCTTATAGGATTTCTATTACATTTTATCAGTTTAATTTGTGCTGTGGTTGGAAACAAACTGTGCAGCAGCAAAGTCAGATACACTTGAAGTTTGAAGGAAAGAGAGGAGAGAAATTAAACAGTGGCCCTGACAGCAGAAGAGAGATTCTAGAGAGAGAAAGACAAAGGTGAAGAAAATGGGTTCAAGACATAAAAGTAAGATGAATTGGAGGATTAGATTCAAGGAACCGGAGGTGTCCCTGAAGTTATTGGAAGGATGCTCAGGAAAGGTCCAGACAACACAGGGGAGTGTAGCAGCAAGCAGATACTCTGCCAAATATTCCAACAGGCCAGAGTACAGAGCCGACTTCAAGGAGGTGGCAGCTTGTAAGTGAACGGGAGAGTAGAAAAAATGAGATAACAGCATTCAAGGAAAATGCGAGCTTTGAAAAACCAAGACATTAACAAAATTTTGAAACCAACTAAGAAAGCAAGATGTTGAAATAATGTGTCGAGACAAACAGCCAACAACAAAAAACAAGACAAAACACAAGCAGAAGGTCCCAACACAGAAACTGAGGGAGTTGCCTCAGCTCAGGAGTCCCACTATTAACTGTTCTGGAAGTTTTCTGGAAGCTGGTGAAAGGAGAACTCAGGCAGCAGCTGATGTCTTATGCAGAAGGTTTTAATGTAGACTTGATGCATCAAGGAGACCATAAGGTGAAACAATATACAAGAGCTTACACAGTAACATGAGCAGCCAATGAGCTTGGGTGTTCACACTTAAAACAAGTTTTGGCTACCACTGTGCACGTTTGATCAGATGGCCACAGTGAGGACTGTAAAATATCAACTTCTTTCTGTTTTATGATATGTTGCTTCTGATGGGTTTCAACAGAACATCATAGAATTATTTCCAAACATGCCCCAGAACAGTCCTAATGATGCTCAGCTGTATTATTAGGAATAAGATGGGGGGTGTACTTCTTACGTAACCAATCAACCATGTTCAATCTACAAGAAAATTGCACAATGATAATGTCCACTTTCATAAGCTGTTTTAGTTTTGCAATGTGGATTGAATTGCCAGGGTCTCCCCCGGCTGTTGTCTATACACAGGTACATGGCTGCACAGAGGAGCAGCAGACGGAGATTTTCAGTGTGGGCTGGGTCAATGAAGAACAGTCAAAGATTCCAGCTACTCCAGCATTGCTTTAGTTGTATCATGGTCACTATCATTCAGAAGAGTCAACTCCAATCAGGGGTCATGTGCACTCTTCAGCAGATTCTCCACAAGGACCGCTCTGGATTTGCATGTGTTTATCCTCCGCTCAATAGCTTTGTGGTTATTCGAACCCAGAGGTCTACAAAGAGTTCTACAGATTGAATAGCTCGTTTTTTGTCCTGAAACGTAGGGCAAAAAAAAGTGTGGGACCAAACAGGTGTGTGCCTTTTAAAACTATATCTATCAATGCAATTAATGTCAATGTCAGTCAAGTTGTAGACCTATCTCAAGGATGTTACATGAAATGAGGTTGTATTTAATCACAACTGTCGAGGACTAAAGCAAAGATCAGAATACCCATCGAGAAAATCCTTTTCAGTTTATGGTTTATACTTATTATGGATTCATTCAAATATATCTTACAGTATTTATTCAAGACCATGATCTTTGTTAGACTTTAGCAGATTGGTTGACTCAAACATTTCATTATTATAAAACTGGTAATTCAGGCATCATTAAGTCTGATCTCCCGATCAAAATGTAAATGCTAATTAGTAGTACAAAGATTTTATTTCTGAGTAGCAAGGTCTGATTTTCCTCTTCAAACTCTTTGAGTGTCACATATTAAGTATTACAAGGGCATAACTATGTTTCTGCAAAGATACATGCAAATATCACAGATAAGGTTGTTTGCATAACTCACCTCTCATTTGCCTTGAGTGAAGGATCTATTCCTAATAATGTGATGTTCTTCAATCGTTTTATCAAGCAGATCGTATATATAGAGATGAGGTTTTCCTTTTTATTCCTTGTTATAATAATGCTTGACTCTGACTGCTGCTTTCAGACATTTATCATTCAGACTGGATGAGATCAGAGATCAGTTGGATAAGTTGAGATCCAAAGAAAACATCAATCTGAATTCATATTTACAGGGTTAGGGTTAGGGTTAGTCAATCAACTCTTCATGACTTCTATGAGAACATGCCCTACCTCTAATGTCAACTGACTCAGCAGCGCAGTTTCCAAGTTGCCAATTTGTTTGATCGATGGTCGTCACTCACTCTGGCCATCAAAACATTGATATGGCACTGGTAGATATGCAGTGTCTGTGTGTAGGGCTTGTTCACACCTGCATTTACAATCCATGCATTTACCTCCAAGGTGAATTTGTGAAAATTTTTTGATCTTAGAGTTGCATGTTGGCAAATTTTCAGCAGTTAACTTTACTGAATTTTGGGTGAACCTGAGACAATCACACATGTGACACAAATGTCTCCTTTGTAATTTCTGTATGGCTCAATCGTCATATGTACATTCCAACAAACTTTAGTGCAATGTTAGAGCATGGTTGTTCCCAGCTTTGATATCACCTACTCTTCTCTCTTTTTTTTTCATCTAATGTCCTCCAGTCACTGTAAATAATTCATTTTTCATTAAAAACTCATTACCACTAAAATCTCTGCGTTTATATTATCACAGAGTACGAGAAAAAAGAGACAGTGTGAAGAAATCTGGGTGTGAGTGTGTATGTGTGTGTGACAGAGAGAGAGAGAGAGAGAGAGAGACAGAACGGAGTTGAAATATGAGGCAAAGCCATAAATAGATTGTGTGCTCTAATGTGATTGTCATCCTGCGGTTGCTCTTTGTCTGCAGAGAATGCAGAGTGATGAGTCCAATGAGAGAGAGATCAATGAAAGACACAGAGAGAAGAAAGGCAGGGTGGTGAAAGATGAGTGAAGACAGAGGGAGTGATGATCAGCCTCTCTGGATGTGTGGATAAGACGGAGAGAGTTTGTGTGTGTGGGGTTGTGTACGTGTGGTTGTGTACGTGTGTTTGTGCAATGCAGGCTCAGAAAGTCAGAGCTTATGTATTACACTGTTTTCATATGCAGATCAGCTGCTGTTAATATTCACCGCTCACAAGCTTGGGTGTATCTTTATCTAACGTGGATATGCAGTCGTGGATTAAAGCTGTCATGTCACATAATGCCATCTCTGGCAGCCATGTTGGGGGCTTTGCTCCTGAACAGGCAAGTTGTGTTTGTGAAGTGCTGCTTTAACAGACCTGGTGAGACCTCTAATGGTTAACGTCCATGCTTCCTTAATCGTATTAGACTTATAAACATGTTTCTCTATTATAATCTTATTGATTTCTTGCCTGGATAACTATCATCTGCCGGTGATATATCAAAGTGAGGAGTGGGAAGCAGTCACAGCAGCTGCAGGTTATCATCAATGGAAGGACTTGAGAAAGCTTCATTCATGGTAGTATTCTATATTCTTCTTATAGACACTAGAGCCCAAACAATGGATGTTAAGTATTGTGTGTGCGTGTGTTTTTGTGTGTGTGTGCGAGTGTGTGTCCAAAGCCTGATGTATTTATCTGTAGCACAGAGCTCCATTGCTGTTGAGTAAAGTCACGTTATTGAGTTGCACCTTTGCAGTGAATATGTTCCTTCATCACCATGATTACACACAAACACTACCCTATTAAATAACATTCACTTAAAACTACAGTGACCAGGTAGATAAAAGCTGACAACATTCAATTTTCTTCATATTTCCTAAATGTTTTTGCCAGATTGTGTTCCCTCCCTTTATTTTATTTCTTTATGTTTTCCTTTGAGGTTCGCAGGCTGGGCTGGAGCCAATCTCTGCAGACATAGGGCGAGATCTGAGGTACAGTGGCATACACCAGCTTGATCTATTCGACATTTCTACCCCATTGTTGCAATGGAACCTTGTTGAATATTACTTAAACCATGCTTAGAATGTAGAGGACGTCCACATTGCGTTAAAGTTAAAGGGGTTTGATATCAAAAATCCTGAGATTTGGGGAGAGGGAGTTGATGAACATTGTTGTTTGACAGTACATCACAAAATGGAAATCAAGAAAGAAGGGGAAAAGATGCTGAGGCGCTACTGCTTCAGCGGCTCATGAAACAAATAAATAAAGATAATCCTTGGAAAAACATTTGCTGTCTTTTCCTTTTCCTTTTTTGTTTTTCTCCTTTAAGAGTGGTCCTTGACAGCTGATTCCAATGTCAACTGCATCTCTCTCTTCTGATGAAGACTTTATGGTACAATCAAAAACTCAGTTACGAGGTGGACCTTGACTTTGATTGTTTTGTCAATAGCTGTTTGCTTTCAAATTTGAAATTGGGACAGTAGTTAAAAAGTTGGGTTTTGTTGATAAGTGTCATTTATTTTGACCGTCAACATGGGGCTAGGTCAGGCTTCATAACTGCAGAATTCACTTCAACCTTACAAACAAAGTGGATTTGTTTGTAAGGTTGAAGTGAATTTGTGTGATGCTTAACCCTAGAGTTACATTTTCTTGGTGCTTACTATTAAGGGGAATGTATGGAACCACTTATTGAACAAATCCTAGTGAAAAAAATCAGTCAAGACAAAGACAAAGTCCTGTTAGCTGTGTCACATGTATGCTGGTCTGTCCTGGCAGTAATATGGGACACCACAGTTCATGGAGTCTCAGTGTTTTGCAGCTGGAAACAAACCAGGGACCTCAAGCCTGTGCTAAGAAGCAGGATCTGTGGTCATCAAAGTAACTTTTAATTCTGGGTTTTAAATTGAAAAAAGCTGGTTTAGTTGTTACCAGGGTGAATTACCATGGTTGTTTATGCTGTGACACTAGCTCCAGAGCAGAAAACAGAGTCTTCATTCTATTATAGACACATTGAATTAAACAAGAAGATTGTTTGATTTTCAACAGAATTACGGACTCTTATTTGATCAGTGCAACTCTATTTTAGTTATTTGAAAATATAATTTACATTTCACTTTGTTCAATATCACTTTAGTTTGTCGCTAGAACCAAATTGACCTGCAGGTATCAGAGTTTCTTCTCATATCATATAAATAACTTTACCAATGATTATGACATTGTTGTTCATAATCAACAACTCAGCGACTTCCATGAGATGAAGCCAGATAATGAAAAGATACACTGGGTATTCTGAACATGCTTTGTTGTACAGGCCCCTATATTATAATCCAAGACTGTTGTGCTATTGATTTGTTTCATACAGTAGTTCAATGTGTAACTTACCTTTGTTTGTGTGTGTGTTTATTAACATATATTTGCGTCTGTTTGTTTGTGATTGACCATGCCAGTGTTTGTCATTCTCCTCATCTTGCGGCCAGTCGATACGGCGGCGTGATTATTCAGATGGGCCTCAGGTTTAACTCTAGCCTCCTCATTGACTTGATGAAGGTTGTAGTTCTGTTAAGAAGCTGACACACTTCATTACAGAGAACATTCCTCTATTGATTAAACCATTCCAAGGTCTGGCCTTTCTCTCCCGGGAAGGATTTCCTCAATAATAACTACTCCTCTCTCAAACACACAGACAGAGCTTTTGCACATTCACACAGGTGTATTCAAATAGGCTGGGTGTGTAAAGCTCAGATTATTTTAATGACATACATTTAAGTCAGAAAGTAGCTCTTAAATGCATCATGAGGGTGAGTTTCATTATGCGTTATTTGCCACCTGACTGCTGGATAACAGTGACGGTCAAGATTGGTCAAGATGTTACTGATATTTTATAATATTTTCACGGCAATGTTGTTGCAGATGACTGTTTCAGATCCTGGTCTTCATGTTCCGACTTTTACTACGTCAATGGCTTTACTTGCCCGCACATTTCACTCCATGCAAGTTTTAAACTTGGAATAACGAATTCAGAACGTGAAATTGTTAAGGTTCAGCTAATAAATCAAAAGGGAAGCAACATTCACTGAGATGTTATTCATAAAAACAAGTTAGTTATTTCCAAGAGATCAAACTAATAAATGCAATGAAACAATTAAAGTACATTATAAAAGCGAAACAGGGGTTGTATTTTGGGTTGTATTTAAATCAGAATAATAACAAACAAATATAAGAAAATATAGAAAAGCACAGTTTCAATCATTTACCTAAATACAAAAACTAAAAATGGAAAAATCATTGCTGACACTTGTTTCCCAAGACAGCCGAATTAGAACAAAATAACTTTCTACTTGTGCAATGATCTGTGTTCATAACCTCCTTAAGTACCTTCATTTAGCAATGAGATGATTACATAAATTGATGTGCAAAAAGCTATTCTTTACTGATTATAAAAACGTGGGAGACCACACACATAATTACAGATTTAACCAATTTTCAATCTTGTATCTGTCAGAACGCACACACCAGATGATTTCAACAGAATGTCAAACAACACACTTACCGTTTGTAGGAAACAATCTCACATTGGTGACTCCAGGGACTTGGAATCTCACAGAAACTCGTGAGATACTTCTCCTTCCTCTTCACTTTTTTATGGCAGTTGGCAAACAACTTTCAGGTGCATTACCGCCCCCTCCTGAGCTGGGGTGTGGAAAACTTGCGTGATTGAAAGTGACATCAGAAGAAAAACAAACATGGAGGAAGACCACGTCGTATGTTTTTTTAGCAGCGAAAAACGTGAAATAAATGACAACAGCACTTTCATGAAAGGTACCTGATGACTATGTTGGAAATCCAGAGTCAATCTGTTCCAAAACATCTATAATATATATATTTTAACGTAAATAAGATTAAGCTTCTTAGTTTTGCTTTAGTAATCTCTAAATTGCTGTGATTGGATTGAAGCAAAAAGACAAACATACTGTATCTCACACAAGCACACATGAATGCACCCATACACTTGAAAGTTATATTTATATAGAGACCCAGCTCTATATAAACTCAGTCATAAACGGTACTGCCTTGTGAAACTAATCACCTGTTTAACAACCTAAACCAGGGCACTACTTTATAGAGTCTCTAATACACACACCCACACAAACACACTCACACAAACACACCCACACCCACACAAACACACTCACACACACACACACACACACACTCACACACACACACACACACACACACACACACAGAGAAAGAAGGAGATAATATAATTTGCAGCACAAATGTACTTGCTGAGGGCTATAACAAATCATTGCAGAAAAGTTTACACTATGTCTTATAATATCACACATAAATAGGGAAGGTGGAGGGGAAAGCATAGGAAATACATGAATAGCCTATCATTCTTGTTGTATTGAAGACGTTATCTCATGTAAATGCTCCGTCTCCCTGCCAGGCGCAAGTTTTCCCGAAGACAGATTTACGGCAAAGAAGAAAAACATTGTAATTTTATCATGGGCACACATTGCCATCCTGCCTTTGCTCGACACACGAACCTCTGAACCAAGGTTTTTTTCTGGCGTCAGCAGCTTCGAAGAAAGAAACTGAAAAGTTTATTGGCATTGTCACCGTTAACTGAAATGTATTTTGTTGCTGATACAGCTTCACCCAAATCAATAACCATTTAGTGAATGATGTGTTCATGCCAAATTTGATGAGTCTCTTACAGAGTTAAATTAGCTACATCCACTACCACCCACACTGAGGAACTTGTCTTCTCTGGCAAGATGCCAGTTAATAATTGCTAAGTAATAATGTACATTACAGTATGCAAATATGCTTTCTATTCAGATACTGCCATTAAACCCCATGCACTTAAATATCTGTTCAAGGCAGATACTGCGTTTGTATTTGAAAGATTCATATTTGAGTCAAAGTAATTAAGCACCATTAGTAGTTGATTAGATGGACATGGTGTATGCTGAATTAAAATGATTTCCAACCAAATTATTTCTTTAAGTTTCT
Organism: Limanda limanda; assembly: GCF_963576545.1. Classification (NCBI taxonomy): domain Eukaryota; kingdom Metazoa; phylum Chordata; class Actinopteri; order Pleuronectiformes; family Pleuronectidae; genus Limanda; species Limanda limanda. The sequence continues at coordinate 21,667,905 of NC_083650.1, read as the reverse complement.
TCAAAGCTTTGTTTCGTAAAATATGTTTTCTAAATTATGTACAGTTATATGTCAGCAATAATTCCGCATAGCAACAGGTGTACAATAATGTCTGGAGTGTAAAAGCCATTATAAAGGTAAACAATGAATATCTCCAAACTCTCTCATTACAACTGCAGCGTAATGTCATTCTTTCTTTCATTTCTTTTTTTCTTCCTGAAAAAGCTTCACATTAAAAGCCCACCAAAGGATTAGGTTATGCCCTTTGAGCCCCTGGAAGTCGTTTAATGAGAAACATACTCTATATTTAATTAAAACTATAGAGGTAAAGGTCAAATATAAGCTTGTTTCAAATAAAGGGCATGGATACCATTTCAGAGTTTGCAGTAGCCTATGTGAATGGTTTCTGAAAAAAACATAGGCATTTATTTTATTTGTCTTTGTCGGCGATGTATTGATGTGAGCCCAATCATGACTCTCATTTTCGCTCTGTTTTGGTCTCCACCAGCATATTATTGGTTCTTAGGCAACTTCTACTATGTGCTTAAACCTAGTTTCTAACTGTGACTGATTGGATGCTGGAAAAAAATGCACATGAGATTTATTTTTTAAATATATATTGATTTCTGTAAAATTGTGAGCGATAAAACCAGAAGAGACGAGTCATAGTAAACCAATGATAAAGAGCTAGTCAATACTTCAGTTTAGTGGTAGTTGTTATTGTTTTGCATTGTAAATGACCTAAACTCTTAACTATATCACTTATTTATAATTATTTTAATGTGGTTATTGTAGGTTTGCAGACTTTTTAGTTAAAGAAAAGCTTTTAATCAGCAACATTATGATTCAGAGTGCTTCAGAATTTCAAATATTTGTAAATTTACACTGTTCTGTACTTGAGCTGGAGGTCTCACCAGGTCTGGTTGTCGTCTCCTTTTTTTAAGTTGTGTAGCTAACCCAGTCATGCGTCAAGTTTATGATTCAAAGAAATCCCATAGCAACCACAAAAACCAACAAATTTACAGTAGCTGTCAGAGAAGAAAATTAACACACAAACCAACAGGGGATAGATATAGCCTAAACTCAATTTCTTCTTGGAATAAATGATGTGAGAGCACTTGCTGTTCTTCTGTTACTTATAGCACAGGAAAGTCCCCCTTCACTTTGCAGCGGACGTGATTACAGTTTGATATACAGCCCTCTAATGGCCACTTCTGCACCATGCTTGTGACCCCGGCTGCAGTATTAGCCTGGCGGGACCACCTCGCGTGTACTTTATTGCTCGGTTCTTCATTTTCCTCGACTTTTGGCTGGCCTTTCTGCAGATTCTCCCCAAAATACACACGCAGGCCTGATTGTGTGGGCGCCACGTCAGTGATTGCCTATTTAGTGAGTAATTATCCCTGTCTTTCTCACTCTCAGCCAACGCGAGCACTGATTGAGCTCCTCTCATTCTGGCTAATGTCTTATTTATCGTAACAGTCCAGTGTGAGTTTTACAGGGGGGGAAAGAAAAAGATGGAGAATGCGCGATGTGCTGCTAGGGAACACAAGAACAACCAACATTTTAATATTTAAAATATAAAAGCTCAGCATGTAGGAGAAAAAATAAATACAGTATCGGATGAATTAACACACCTGTTAATCCATATTTCAAATATACAGAAGGTTTTTTAGAGTAGTAATAAATAAATAAAAAATCTTCATTGTAAAATTAAATAGGTTCCAGTGACCGGGAGGCCTCACCTGGTATTCTTCTATTCCACATGCAGTTTTGCAGAGCTGACGCCACCTCAGCCCTGCCACTAATCTGTTTCTTTGTGTTTATTGGTAAATCAAAGGTCTAATCAGCTCTGAAGCTGCAGAAGAGAGGAGGAGAAGAGGAGAGGAGGAGGAGAGGAGGTATGGGCTATTTTTCAATCTAATGGCCAATTAAGATCACACTAAACGAGGAGGCTGGAGAGCATTGTCTAGTGCAGACCTCATTGAGACTCTAATAAAATGTCAAAATACCACCTCTCTCACACACGCACACACTCACACACACACACACACACACACACTCACACACACACTCTCTCCCTCTCTCTCACACATACACTTTGCCTCTAACTCGTTTTCATTCATTTTTTTTCAATGCCCCCCGTCTAATTTCTTGCCTCCCTTTTCTCTTTGCTACTCTCAACAAAATGCACAAACATTCACAGTCTTGCATGGAATCGAAAAAAATAAATCCCTCTCTTTTTTTTTTTTCCTACTTCTCCACTCGCAGCCGTTCTTGCACACCCACACACGCTGGCTCTTTTTTTTATTTTATTTAGAAGGGCAAAGACAGGGAGAGGAGGAGAAGGAGAAGAAAAAATGGAGCTATAGATTTGAGCCGCATACTGTATCAATTTTGCCCAGTTTAAATGACCTAAATAAGGAATTCAATACTGCAGGGTCTGAATAGGAGAGCTTAGTCCACATATTTATTGAATCCAGCCTCTTTGTCCAGTGCCAGCACACTCTGTGGTTTTAGACTCCACTCCAGTGATCCAATGTGGAATGGAAATCCGATCTCCCCCCCCTCTCTCTTTCTCACTCTTTCTTTTTTCTGTCTTTCTTCCACCAAGCTCAGGCCTGGCACCGGAGAGATGGAGGCAGGGTGGTGAAGGGAGAAAGGGAGATAAAAAAGAGAAAGAAACAGAAGTTAAAAAACAGAGCAAGGGGAAAGATGGCTGATGGCACAAGTGCACGTGGGTATAGGACGTCTATACTTTTTGCCACTGTTACAGAGCATCAGATATTGGCTCACATTGATTTCCATGAAGCGTTCCCACTTGTCTAGATTAGCTACAATCAATAGTGTCAACTCTTTCGACTTGAGTGCTGAGACAGAGGAGGAAAAGTTTGCTGCAATCCAGTAAGGTTGGATCAGATGGCCATTGATATCTACCTTTGAGCGATCAAGTAGCAATTGACATTTTTAAAATTCATATTATTGCATGATGGAAAACTATTAAGTATTAATAGGGTCTATGTGTGTGTGTGTGTGTGTGTGTGTGTGTGTGTGTGTGTGTGTGTGTCAGTGACCTGTCTTACATCTGAAGTGGAACCATGCTCCCTCTCTCTGCTGACCTGGGAAGGGTGCAGATGCCAGCTGCTTGGTTAATTGTATGTGACACCGAGGTGCTTCACTGGAAGGACACAGCGCTCCACCGCTCTGTGTTGCAGTTACTCACACAGGAAATGGTGCAGGAGCTGGACGGAGCAACGGGAGAGCATTTCTTACAGTTCAGTCAAAGAAAAAAGTGAGGTCGTCTTCTCCAGGAAAAACATTTTTTTGCGGTTTGTTAAAACATACAGAACAACCTGTGTATATGTTCTCCTTACAAGAATGTCTCAGGCCTGTTGCACCATTCCTCTCACGCCTGCTTGTGACTGGGAACTCAAACCTCAGAGTTATGCCAGTTGCACCAATTTGGCTTCAGCCTTCTTCTCTAAGTTCTGCACTAAGCCTGGTCATAAATAGAACATCTCTTCGTTGCAGGTGTAAAGTACGAATCTGAGCCAGTGAAAGTAGTGAAGTAGTTGGCTCACCTCACCCCTGTTAACGACCTGCAACACTCTCTCTCTCTCTCTCTCGCTCTCTCTCTCTCTCATTGAATGTCCCCATATTACCATGAGTAACCTTGAAGAGGTCAAAAGTTTTGCTAACTTATATTTCCCTACCAGCGGACACAGACCCACAAAAAACAGTGCAATGACAGTGGCAGTGGTCAGTGTGTTGTTATATGTGTAAGATGCGTGGTGGCAAAGCAAATTGCATTTTAATTCATGGCTGCTACAACAACTAATAATAATAAAAACAGTGATTGACTTGACCTATGAACGATCGCTCCGACCGTGGTCAGGAAAGGTGGGTGTTAAAATGAATGCACGTGCCAAGACTGGTCATGGTTAAGTTTGGTTGGTGCAACCATTGCAAAGCCTGGTTTTAATAAAAAGGGAAAAAGGAGTAAAACCAATCTAAGTAAACACCAATTGGGACAACCAGCCCCTGGTGGCCATGTAAAATCTGACAGTCAAGAGCAAAGGCAGAGAGGAGTGAACTCTTACAGAACAGGTGGGGTGGTAGTCACGGTGTCACTTTGACAGGTGACTGCACTCTAATTCAGTGTTGATTGTCATTGTTAGTTTCTTTGAATAATTCATTTTATCTTTCCCGCCAATTAGGAAGAAGTTTCATAGAAAGACCTTTGCGATATTTCAGTCTGGAGCAAAGTGAAGGATAAAGCGTGTGACAAAAGCATCATTAAAAGCAACACCTTTTGATAATAACTCTAATTTCATGAATGTAAAATTGCATCCCTGAAAATATGAAAATCACGACCTGGACATAATGACTGATGGGAATGTGAAACCACAAAATCTGTGTTGCACTGTTTTCAACCCAAAATTGAAACCAAGTCACAAAATGTGCACCACTGCTGTTCTGCCTCCAGGACTAAAACCTTATTGAATTCACAACCCCACATGATTTGTAGTTTCAAATTGCAGAAAGACTTTAATACACAGAGGGCAAAAAGGTAATTTAAAAACGGAAATTATGTTTCTGACTGTTTTACTTGAGTAAGAGTGCATTGCGAGTTCATCCGGTGGCTTTTGAAAAGCCTCTGTACTGCAGGGTCACAAACTGTACTCAACCAAAGGGCAAGGACAAATATGAAATCCATCAATTGCAGTGAATTCACCAAAATTGGAGGTGGTAGTTTCTCATGGCAACAGTCATCTTGACAGTTGGAGTAGATCTACATAAGGAAAGGCTGTTATTTGGATAATTTGAATCATTCACTGGCATCGATAAGTGGGTAATGGTAACACTTGAAACCAAAAATCTACATGGGAAACTGGATAGAACATTTGGTTCTAGTGCCATAGAAGGTCATATTTGTATGTCCTATTCTTTAAGTGTGTATGTGTGCATATAGGTGTGTGTGTCGGTGGGGGTGACCTTTTTAAGATCCAGCCAAACTGCTAAACACACTCCCTCTGAGCCTGTCATTTACAGGTTGGCTATCAACATCTTACAGTCTGAGCTCAGGGGGCCAAACATGCCAGCATCGCACACACATACACACACGCACAGACACACACACACACACACACACATGCTCAGAAGCTATAGACAGAGGGGAAAGCCTTCAGAATTAGTCCATGTAAACATTGCACTGGTGCAGCCGCTCACATGTTGAACTGATTTCTGTTGAGTTGATGTCAAAGTTCAGGATAAATCTCCCCTTGCATCACACACACATCTGCTTTTTGGTATCGAACCGTACAGATTTCTTTAAGCCCAGTTCAATATCACCTTCTGTGAAACTCAGGCAGTTAGAAAAAAGGAAATAGATGAGGAGAGCTGATCCCTGCTGCAGCCACAGGCCACTACATGCCCCTGTGTGTCAGAAAAGCCATTCAAACGACTGCTGTCATATCCTAAGGCTTTGGCCTCTTTCATTGGCTTTGTCTTTAACCCAGGCTAACACATAAGCACCCCACCCTGGGGTCAGCGTCTCTACTTGCTACCAACAACCTCTCGTGGAAAAGATTGTGAAGCGTACGCCCACATACACCCGATCGTTCAAATGGCTCAAGAGGGGAAGAGGAGAGGAGGGGGTGCACTGTAGTGTCAGCTGTCCAGCCCTCATTGAGAAAGCAAGCCAGGCCGAATGTGATAGGTCAGTAAACAGCAGTAGCCGAAGGCGTGAGGAAGATGAACAGAGACTTTCAACAAACAACATATTTTTGCTGATCAGAACTTGAAGTTATTACTTTGTAAATTGTGAGTTGGATGTGATTTTTTTATCTGGATGTGATATTTTCCAGAATCTCGTCTCAAAGTCTAGGGCTGCCATATGCCGTGATGGTAAAAATCGTCCTGATCGTCCCTTGAGGCAAAGTTTTGATCGGTGATTTTGGGCTAGATTTAAAAAGAATACTTGACTATGCATGAGCACTGTCAAAACACTCGATATTTATTCGGTGCAAATTCACAAAATGCATTGACATGTCAGAATGGTCTGCTGTTTTCTACCATAAACATGTGTCAGTACTTCAAAAAAGCAGTGATTTAACTACTTTTGCACTGCAGATAGTTAAATCCCAACATTTATTACTTCCTTTCTCTGTATGGCTAATCTGGTGTTAGCTCCTGTTTGTGCCTCCGTCGTATAACAAAGCATTAATTGCTCTTTTTGAGAAACCTATATGTTATTTTACGACACAACACTCGCAGAACCCTCAAATTTGGAATAAATTGAATAAATTTGGAGAAAAAGACAACACTATATAGGGATCAGGTGACAGAACACCGTGGACCTAGTGTAGCCCACTGGCTTTTAGGGGAGCATTTTGTCAAAGATTCTCTAACTTCCCTGCACACCCTTAGGCTTATTTAAGACAACTTATCTTAGACCATAAAAAAAAGCAACCTTTTTAGTTTTGCTAACTCAAAGTTAGGATGTGCTCAGAGCTTTTGTATTTAATACATCAGGATTGCAGCCGCTGTCTCATCAAAACTTACTTCTGCTTAATATGTCTGACAACTACTTTGGAGTTTGAGGAGCAAAAACAACATCTAGTGTCATTAATATGCTCTCGGCTCATAAATTGGATACTTTCCACCTAACTGGATGATTGAACTTTTGCACATAAATGCGAGTGCTTAACAACCAGTGTTTCACTGACAGAAAACAGACATAGAGATTAAGTTTCCACTATGGTCTGTTGTCCTTGCACATCCACAGGCAAGAAAGACTCTCTTTATTTTGTGTCCACACATCTGCTTTTGGTACTTTTGGTTGGACAGTAATCAAACAACAGTCTCTCGATCCATGCTGGTTAGCCAGTCTCTCGTTCAGCCTAAAGAGTAAAATCCATCTGATCCCTGAAAAAAGAACCACTTTAATATTCATAGAATATTCCAACAGGTACTTAACATGCATGTGGGCCTCAAGAGTGAGTATACAGAATAATAACCTTATTATTGTTAATATTGTTTTTCTTATAGCACTATCACACTCCTATCATTCCGATTGTGTCAGTGTTAGAGATCTATTTCCTTCTGTCGTTCCCTTAATGTTTTTTTAGAATCATTATACTATTGTGGAAAAGTCATATTTGAATTGAATCTGCTACAATATTCTCTTCTCTCTTCCAAGAGACTGGGCAATATGACTCTCCCACTCTGTCAATACTAAATTAGGCCAATTAACTACAATGCAATGTTTTGAATTATAATGAGGCAGAAGACTTGCAGTTGTCTGGTCATTCCAATTGCTGAGTTAAATTTACATTGACTAATTCAGAATGTGACAGTGGTCGTCCCCTAAAAAGAAGGTTAGTGAGTCGATCGTCTTCCTCATTCCACACGCCAAAGTTTCCTTGTGCAAAATACTGAACCCCAAATTGCCCTTCCTCATAGAGGAAGTGGCGCACATAGATGCACTGTGTGAGTATGGGTGAATGTAATACTGTACTGTAAAGCACTTTGAGTGGTCATCAAGACAAGAAAAGCTCTATATAAATACAGACATGTACCATTGTGACCTTTCTCGACAACCTAGAGCAATATATAGACCAGATATAACACTTAAGTTGAATCCCTTTGTACATGGATGTCCATGGATCATCCCCCTGTGACCCTCAAAAGGATAAAGGTAGAGATGCTGTATGGATGGATGGGTTAACATTAGGAGACCAAAGCACAGATAACAGCAGAGTGAACCCTGTATTTATCATTAATCATAAACCAGAAAAATATCTCCATTTTAATGCTAATGTGAATGCTCAATGGGTAAATAAACAGTTGTCTGCAATATCAACTTTATATGGTGATGGCATCTTAATGGTTTATTTATACTTGTTCTGCTGCCCACAGGGAGCAGAAATTATTTGCACAAGAGAAAAACCCACATATAATTTAAGATGTAAACATACTGTATTCCCTTGAGCCAGTGACATTGTGTCATATATGGCATTCAAACATCCACAAACACATCCACATGTCATATGTTACAAATGGAAGACTGCATAATATATATTGTATGTGGCACCTACTACTCTTCAATGTACATTTGCATTTTGTAAACTCAACACAGGGATCTCTGTGTCTGCTCATAAACCACGACTAGGCAATAGATGAGGTTATTTGCTGCCGTAGCTAAATGTATATAAGTTACCGAATAAATGAAGTATGGATAATGAGTAACGCACAACAAAGAGGTCAGAGTTAATTACATAATGAACTGATCGCTTATGTTTGATCAGTTCACGGTTTGAGAGTTACCAGAGGATGGTGGAACATTAGTTTCACTCATTTCCTTTTCAACGTTAACTCCTTTCACAGGAAGCAGATTTAAGGTTTTGCATAACTTGCAGCATCATATCACCTTTAAGCTGGACCCAAAGTTTTGATGCTTTACCAGTGAGGTGATATCCCTTGATTTGGCCATTGGCAAGCAACAAGGCTCAGTTGATGGGGCCTCATAGCTGAAGAGCTGGTCAGGTTATTCACATTGATTTAGACGAAGTGATAAATCTGCGTTCGCTTCAGAAATGCATTTTAGTTTTCAGGTGTGTGTGTGTGTGTGTGTGTGTGTGTGTGTGTGTGTGTGTGTGTTTGTGTGGGTGTGTGAGTTAGTCTTAGAGATAAATTGATGTTATAAATCAATAATAAATCAAAAAGGATACATTTTCCTTTTTGGAACAGCAGTTTGACTTTCATAATTTGAAACTTTTCCAGGATGGCTCTGAAAGGTCATAAAGTGAGTTCACATCTGGCTCTCAATTTCATGATCCTGTCAAAACCCATGTCAAATTGTGTTTTATTATTATTACATAACCAAAGTTCAATACTTGGCTCACGTGATGCTAACTGAGCCATACAAATGAAAATGGAGCAAACTCGAGTTGTTGAAATAAACAACCATGAGGTGCTGCTGAAAGCTCCAGATAACCAACAATTCCTTCCAAGGTCAATTTCCTGGTCATAAACACAGGTCTCTGAACAAACAACCACTGCTGTCATTGCCGGACAGTTTGTTACAAAGTGTTTGTGTGTCTGGGGGTTGAATAACCCGGTGTGTTATCAGTCAGAAGTCTGTATGGAAGCCCAGTGGTCCAATAAGAGAAACTGCTGGTTGTCAGATCACTGACATTTTACAGTGGGACGGCAACAAATCAAACCTTCACTGCCTGTCCAGACACACAGCACCGTGACACAAGAAGCAGGATATAGTGTGTCTGTGTGTGTGTGTGTGCACGCTTCCATTTCCCTGCTTTTCAGGCTCCTGTACAGCAGATATGGTAATGTGAGATTAAAGTAAACTCTCTGGACAAGGATCCAAGATTATGTTGACATGATGTGGGCAGCATTTTAAGCTGGAGTGACTAAGTAAAGCTGTTTCCTCTTTGAACAACTACTGTCAAGGTGTCCTTGAGCAAGACGTCAATCCCCCCCGATGTTCTAGTGGAGCCGCTCACTGCCCCGACTGACGCCAACAGCCACTGTGACTGTGTTTAAAGGATGAGTCCAGCCAAATTACAAGACTCAACCTCCTACCGCTGAACGTGGAGCTAGTTTTAGATATGTCTGTCTTGAGTTCAAGAATTCGACAGAAGTTACATGAGTGGTGTAACACATAAAGGAATCCTGTTAAAAACATTTAGCAGCTAGATGTTTTCCTTGGATCTACTTTATGTAAAGAAATAGTCCCTACTCTGTAAACAGACACAAAGTGATTATTATACAGTTTTTGAGTCATGACAACTTTGGAGGAAATGATATTCAACCAGGCATGAGAGGATATCTCTTGTGTTTTTTAACCTGGTGTATTTACTATAAATATGGCTGTTGTGGCTCTAGGGGTTGTGTAAATTTTTTATTCACCACCTCTGTTGTACAGATTTGGAAATAATTAGGCATCGCACAAAACAGCTGCAATTAAGGACAGCTAAATGAAAGAGCAGATTGTGCTGTGGACTATAATAAGAAAGTACTTTCACTGCGGTGGTTGATCATATTTATCTGAACTGCAACTGTAAATCAAACAGGCAGGAAGACAAGAGCCTCGGTGTCACTTCTGCTCTCCGCAGCCCACAGAGAAGGAAAACGTTTGGTTTAGTTCGTGGGAAATGTTAGAGTCATTCCAGCAGTCTATATACAAGAGATGATTTTGCATTGTATCAACCTTGTCGTCCTGGAGACTTTAATGTCTTCTCCCCAAATTGAGTGAAATGAACAAGCAGAGTCCCGCTGGACAAATGCTGAGCTCCCCAGACGCAAAGAGAAGCTTTTACAACGTTTACAATATGTTTGACCCACCAGCAATAAACAACAGCATCTGGTTATATTCCTGGAAAATGTGAGGAAAAGGTCACAATTGTGCAGGATAACTAGCCAGAGGAAAAAAAAAAACATGTTGCAGAATAAAAAGAATGTGACATCTCAGAGCAGGTTTATGAAGGGTGATTAGGTCAGACAGCCAGTTGACTGTTGAGGTCTTCTAGTTTGTTTTCTTTCACCAAAGATTAATGCAACTACACAATGTACAACGTTTACTTAATTTTATGCAGTTAGTGGGGTCAAAGAAACATTTGTGCTAATGCATTACCTCTGTGTCCCCTCACAGCAAATGTTTCAGCTAATTCACTGGGCTCAGCAGGTCATATCTGACAGATGTTCCTGTAAAAACAAATGCAAAACAGAGTTTGTTCACAGCTTGGAGAGCTGATGCATGAACAGTCACCTGTATTACATATAATGTAAGTGCGAGAAAAAAGTAGGAAACCCGAAATCTTGGTTGCTGAACTGTGAATATTCCTCATGATCCCTGGTTATCAGAACCAGAGGTGCATTCACTGTAACAAATACACCAATTCAATTTATAATGCTTTATTTTTTATGTTTAATTTATAATATGAGAATATTGTATGTAATTTTTCACATTTTAAGATGAACAATGCTTTTTAATGATGTCTAAGTCTTTTTACTTGATACATTAACATTGATACAGTTTGGTAGGAGACAGAAATAAAACCTTTGACCATCATCCATTTTTTATTATTGCAAGTCAATACCATCAAAATGTTTTTGAGGCTGTATTTTTAGGTAATTGCATCATGTTGCTTTAATGCTCCAAAATATGTTCACAGAAAAAAAGAGTACAAGTGTCCTAGAGTCTGAGGGATTCCTGGTTTTCTTTTCTATTTGGAGATTTACTAAATCAGTCAAAGGTTCACCTCACAATATAATTCATGGTGTGTGCTCATAACAGAAAACAAAGATGATTAAGACAACAATCAAGTGTAAAATGAATATTTAAGATGAAGATGTAAATGAATAAAGGATATAGAGGACATCAAATACAATTCTGTGTGTGACTCCATTTGCATTCAAATATAACATATGCAGTTAGAGGTACAGTCAACTGTCGCCTCAGTTCCCATTTTAAATCACTCAGTGGTTTAATCCATCTGAGTGGAGCTAAACATTCTTCAGTTAAAACACGGCTTTGCTTAATTGTGCAAAGTGTGTATTTTTCCCAAAAAGGACTTCATAAATACGAAGTAAGGACTCCAGGACCTTTACGAATGACAGATGGGGTCAAGCGACATTACACTGTTCAAATCACATACAAGTCACCTGTTGTGAATATCACTGTGGATTGCTACAGTTTCCATTTCTTGCCACAAACATTACATTTTATGTCCAGAACAGAGAGGCTAATTGAGATGTAAGATTCACACCACAGAGCAGTAGATGGGAATGCATAATGAAACACGGAGCTGGATTGTATGCTAAATATAATGACAGAGGTGAGGCTGCGGATCACATCAAATATGAGGCAAGCACCGTCTTCATCTGCTCGCCTCCCACACACGTACACACACAAACGCACACACTAGCACACACACACACACACGGTACAGATTCACGTGTATGCTTAAACACACTGTGCGCAGGGCAAAAACACGCACACATTTTCAAACGGTGGACGAGCAAACAAACACTGTGTGTAAGCATGCAGGAAGGTCTTTTGTTGTTGAGTTCGGTTTCACACACACACACACACACACACACACACACACACAAACACACACACTCATGCAGACCCAAGCGCATGTCAGAAAGTCCCGGTGGCGTAGAAACTGGCAGGCATCCTTCCACTGTGCTCCAGCAATCCAGCAGGCTTTTCTTTACAACACTGCCAACGTGTGTTTCCCTTTACACACACAGGAGTGCGCGCACACACACACACACACACACACACACACACACACACACACACACACACACACACACACACAGCCCATTGGTTTTCCTCTCTCCCTCCAATCAACCATTAATGTAGGCCCTCACAGGCATTGGACACAATGAGAAGTTAAATGGGAGAAAGTGAAGCTTATTTATGGACATGTGCTTTGTTATTGTTTCAATAAAAATTCCCTATGAACATGACAATTACATAAGTACAACAAAGAGGCTTATGGCGAAGCCTCAATCACAAAAGGCGTCCCTTTAGATATTCTGTAATGGATCATTAGCCAGAATATCTCCGAATATTTCAAAAAGTTGTTTGTGATTCCATTTGATCTGTAGCTGAAGTGGAAGAATAATAATGTCAGATATGAATTCCAGACTTGGCAGAAGCGCATGCATAGGTGGAAACGCATCTTGCCGTGTTTGCGACTCAAATTATATGCTTTAATGCTTTGATGATACTTTTTGAGGAATTAAGAATAAAAACACAACGATATACAATAAAGACTTAAGCTGCACCAATTGTTTTTAAATGGATCAAAGGAGTTTATGAAATATGAAAGGGGATGCCCTGGAGAACTCTGACGCTTTTGGTTGCCCATGCCCGCAAACAAAAACAGGAAGCTGACCTAAAAAGGTCAGATAAATACAGTGTTTTTGCCCAGCTCCAATCAATAGATAAAGATAGCAACAAGCTGAAGACAGTGAAGCATTAAAATCCTTTTCCTTGTTTTGTTTGAGCTGTTGATTGAGACCAAAACAGAGATAAAGGAATATTGCATATTCAACAAATCTTTCTTTTAAATATGTCTGTTTGGATGTGACATGTTTTTTTTAATGTAAGCCAAGATAAATCTCTGTCTTGACAAAGGTAAACCATGACGTATTTTCTATTCTTCTCCATTACTTTCACAGATAAGTGAGAACAGTGTTGTCATAACTGAGAAATGATGGAGCACAGAAGAGAAGAAGGTTATGCTGTACATGTGATTACCCCTTTCTTATCAGAACTTTGACCCACATTTGCTTAGAGTCTGTCACTTTTACACTCTCTCCCTCCACACACACACACACACACACACACACACACTCACACAAACACACACAGCATTCTGGGCCGGACAACTCCTGGCTTCAACTTCATGGTTTTGGCTGTAGCCCTTGCACCATGACACATACACACACACACACACACACACACACACACACACACACACACACACACACACACACACACACACACACACACACATGCACACTCCTCTCCCATGCTCTAAGATCCTGTTTATCAGCCTTTATTGTCCCAATCAAAGCCTTGCCTCCCTGACCGCCTTTAATATTCAACACTGCAAGATGGTACATGAGGCATTTGTCTCCACTCTACATGTGTGCATGTGTGTGATTCTGCTTGCAAGTGTGTGTGGGCATGCATACTTCCACACAAAGTGGAGCTGGATAGCTGCGAGTTGCCCTGACACCAAACTTAATTCTCCGAAGAGACTGGGGATAAATATTTCAAGGTCATTCTGTTTGCTCTCTGTTGTCTTGTTCCGGGAGCGCTGACTATAATAGGAATATATGCATGTCTAACTAGGGGCTTTAGAACCGAATTACACCGCCTGCTGCTCACGCTCTGCCTATAGGCGCATGCCAAGAGATGAAAGATGACTGACAAAGACTCCGCAGTGGACATATAGAGCAAAGTGTCTTCATCTATCTTAGGGAACACTAAAAATTACTACTATCCTCAGGGATGCTTCTGTATTATCTTAACTTAAAAAAACTGACTCAATTAAGTTAATTAACTTTCTAGGAGTGTATGCTGAATAGCCACAAGCATCTGGTCAGGGATGAGGCGTTAACTTGTTTCTAATTAGTTTATTTAGAACTGTCATCATACCAATGAAACACACTTCACTTATTAACTTGTTGGTTTGTTTATGGTTCTACTTAAAATATCAGATAATCTGAGCTATAAACCAAGCAGTCATTCTGGATTAAATAAAGCCTACACAATGGCTTGATGAACATTATCAGTTGCCAATGTATATTATATTATATGTTAACAACTTATTGACTTTATAGTATATGACAGCTGCTATAACTCGTATTGGCACTAGAGGGAAAAATTAGAATTTAGAAGGGAATAAATGCAGGGTTTCTTTACTTACACATTCTCCAGACAGATCAATAAGATCTAATTTAATGTGCCATACAAATCCAGGAGGAACAGAGAATGAAAAGGCCCAGAAACTCTCCTGGATTGGTTGTTGCCTATCAGACTGACAGAAGCCAGTGTATAAAAATACAGTAAATAACTCACATATAAAATAACGTGTCCAGCAGAATAATTCATATTAGATCTATGCAGGATACTATGGTAATAGTGATTCTTGCTGGACCAACAAAATAAAAGCAGTAAAAACAATACCCCCACCCCTCTACCCGACCCCATCCAGAGCAAAACAACGTTAATAGGAACTGAGGAAACACTGTCGCAAGTCTCATAAATATGAAATGAGGAAACACTTAAGATAGGTGAACAAAGAAATGTAAAATGATAAAGATAAAATATGAATATATTGAATGAAGAGGCCAACGTCACTGGGTCTTGATGGCGTCCAGTGCAGGAGAGCTCCTCACATGTCTGGTTGAAGGGTTTCCTTGGATCTTAGTCCGACTGTGCAGAAGATGCATGCTGGCCAGTCACAAGGAATTCAGAGCCTTGAAGGTGTGTGTGTGTGTGTGTGAGTGTGTGTGTGTGTGTGTGTGTGTGTGTGTGAGTGTGTGTGTTCACTTATTAGATCAGTTTAGATCTGGAGGTGAAAAAAGCAAGGAGGGGGGTGACACAGTGAGCCGGTGAGTGTATGAAACTGTGAGATGTAAAACAGGCTGTTTACAGGGCAAACAGACAGTTAATGAGCCAAACGCAGATATCCATGTAGGGTGAGGGAGTGGCCGCTTGTTGAAAAAGAAAAAAATGTCGCTCTAAAATGGCTTTCAGGCACCCACAAGAAAAGGCTCAGTGTGCTGTCGATCTGGGGTTCATGCATCACCATGAGTCGAGCAGCTGTATGAAACTGTGAGGCTGCCAGAAATTTGCAAAACATTTTTGATCAGCCTTTTAAGTCTATTTACGAGCCTTTTCTCTGCGCTTGTCGTTAGTGTGCATGAGAGCGTGGAGTGTGTGTGTTCCCAAACTCATTGGCCAATCACAACCAAGGTTGTTAAAGCTTGCTAACATTTTAAGCTAATGAAACTGACAGGTCAGGGTGGGTTCAGCCCTATGTTCCCACATTTCTAAGGTTTTTTTTTTCACTGACAATTTTGAAAATTAGGCCCTATGTTCCCACAGACCTATGTTCCCAGATTTTTTTTTAAAAATTAGTCCCGATGTTCCCACAGCCCTATGTTCCCACATTTCTAGATTTTTCAGAAAATTAGGGTTAGGGTTAGGTGTAGGGTTAGGGTTAGGGTTAGGGTTAGGGTTAGCGGTGTTGAGCTCAAGAGAGGGTTAGGGTTAGGTGTAGGGTTAGGGTTAGCGCTGTTGAGCTCAAGAGAGGGTTAGGGTTAGGGTTAGGGTTAGGGTTTTGAGCTCAAGAGAGTTTGGAAGCTAGCTAGCTCCTTCAAATCGCCAGCTACGGAATGCTGAACCCTTTACTACCAGGCAGGGGTAGAAATGTGGGAACTGTAGGAACATAGGGCCTAATTTTGTAATAAATATTGGAAATGTGGGAATGTAGGACTGTGGGAACATAGGGCTGTGGGAATATAGGGCTGTGGGAACATTGGGTTGTGGGAACATAGACACGCTCCCGTCAGGGCAAGAACTGCTCTCAGGTTGTCTTTGGATAGTTCCCAATCTAGGTCTTTTTGTCTGCACAAGCAAATGCTAGCCTGACGATACCTTCGACAATAATAGCAATACTAATGTTGATAAAACACCTATTTCCGCCTGGTTGAGACTTATTTAGCTGCTGAAGAGCCTTGTATGAAAGTGGTCGATTACGGGGTTGGGTTTCATTTGTGAATGCCATGTAGGTCTTGCAATTTTTAAAGAAAATATTGGGTTTTTTATGCCAGACATTTGCTCTTTGATCCAAATCCCTGTAAAAGCAGCCCGGCACACTTTGGTCGGACCATTTTCAGGACTATAAAAGCACTCTGCCATGCTAAAAAGCTCCTAGTGACTCATTCAGAAATGGCGTATGAATAAACACAGAGACTTCAGCAACAGCCACTAACATCCGCACGCCAAGTGATTACACTTCCCCAACAACCCCCATCCCCTCTCTTTCCCCTTAAACAAAATTATTTCATCAATGCAGTTTTGGAACTGTTTCCCATTTCCTTCGCGAAAGGCAAAGTGGGCAAGAGCGCTAACGAAGCGTGGGCAAAGTGCGAGCAGGGAGAGACTTTTCATCTTGGCAGGAGATGTAAAGTAATGAAGTTGACACCACTGTCCACCCCATTAGGCTGGGCCTGCATGGACCATTACAGGCAGGGTGAGAGGACAGCCCAGAGCCAGAGGACCCCATGGAAAACACACACAAACACACACAAACACACACACTGGAGAGGGAGGTTAACACACATGGAAGAAATGATAATGCACACTACGGCCACACTTGACATTCTTTCCTAAGGGCTCTGTCTGAACTTACACACAAACTAAGTACTTTTGTTTGTGTGTGTGTGTGTGTGTGTGTGTGTGTGTGTGTGTGTGTGTGTGTGTGTGTGTGTGTGTGTGTGTGTGTGCATGCATTTCTCTCTGAATAGGAAACAGTGATAGTTACATGGTACATCCTGGCCTATTCTGTCCCATAATATGTCGGTGCATGTATAATCCCTGAGCGTCCCCTCTATCTTTGCATATGTGCCGCTTTGCTGAGTGACTGTGTATAGCAGCAGGAATGTCGATGCATGTGTGTGTGTGTACGTGTGTGTGTCTGTGTGTGTGTGTTGGAATGACATGGTGGCAGCCTCCGTTCTCCCACTCAGCCTGTCAGGGAAATATAATTTGTGCCTTCAGTGCTTTTCACCTGGCTCATATGCAGCATGCAAATTTATTTCTCTAATAATCCGAGTGCGCAACGGCCCTCCTCCAGGATTAATGACAGCATTCCCGGGGCCTTGCCTCCACCCTGGACCGGCAGAATATTACCACCATGCACCCCCCGCACACACACACACGCACACACCCTGACATGGAAAAATTGTGTTAGTTCTACACAGAAAAACGCTGGGGTATTTGTCCTCCTAGACAATATAATGGGCTGGTGCATCATCAGATTGCAATGTCATTTCAAAAAACCTTGAATACAAATAATGGGGAGAACGGGGTGGGGTGCGAGGGAGGGGAGGTCGCAGAGGATAGATGGTGCGTTTTCCAATCCAGTGGGCTAGTTATCCTTCATTTCAGGTAGAGTGGTGTTGTGGTGACACGCACACGCACACGCACACGCACACACACACACATGCACAGAAGAAACGCACGCTGCTCCGTTATTCAAATGAAGTGTGCCGCATTGTGCCGAGCTTGCTGCTTTCCCAGGACACATCCCTTTTCTTCCCCTCTGCCACCATTAATTAATCTTAGAGATCTTTTTTAGCATCCCTCCCTTTACCCTCCCCAGCCCCAGATCTCGGGCTTTTTCTAAGCAAACAGTTTGAAATATGGATATGGGAGAAGTATTAATTATAACCCCATGTGTGGGTGTAGATCTGTGTGCGAGGGAGAACGAGAGAGGCGAGTCGCGAGAGAGAGAGAGAGAGAGAGAGAGAGAGGAGGAAACAATGTGCCAGCGCCACCACCCACCGCCTGATCTGTCGCAAGAGGCTGGGAAGGGGAAGAGGAAGACTACAGAGAGAGGAGGGAGACAGTGTGAAAAAGGGAGACAAAGATGTGTGTGTGTGTGTGTGTGTCCCTCTATTAGTGCGCTTCCTTCTATTAGTGCCTCCCCAGCCCATGTAGGCCTTCACCTGCGAAGAGAGAGCGCCTCCATCACAGGTGAGGCCACACAAAGACTCGGTCGAGCCTGTCAGCTGCTGCCATCCAGCACAAAGCGGGTTAACTTGAGCGGCGGCTCTGCACCCTGACAGGCCACGACTGCTGGTCACTTATCTTTTTAATTAGCTTTTCACTCCTCCTCAGCCTCCCTGCGTTCCCCTCCTCTCTCTGCCTTCCCCCATCTTCTTCACACTGTAATGACACTTGCCAACATAAGCCAGGGTGACAATGTAAATATGGGTTGCATGCGGCATGCGGAATCTGATTGGATAATTAGACCTAATGTACTCAAGGGCCTTTTTAAAGACTATACCAACGCTCCAATTAACGATGTAACTGCATAGTCATGTTCAAAAACACGTCCAGAAAGTCAAATCAATGTTGGATTCGGAACCTTGCGTCCACATTTCTCATCCATTCTCTTAGAGCTTGTAATGTCTACTTCTTCCCTCAACTGCCAACTCCCACTGAGGGTCCTGTGAGGCTGGAGACAGAACAATTAGAAGCACCTAGTGCAGTGAGAGGGAGGGGATCCCTCACAGTCGAGCACTGCTGCTTAGGACTGGATCTGGGTCTTTACTTAACTGACTTTGGCAACCGTACCATTAGTCCAGGTTGAATTAGTAAGATTTTTGAAGTGAAAGTTATAATTGTCAAAGCTGCTCTATTGTATCACGACGAGAAATCAAATGACAACCTGGATCCATTCAGTTCAATGGAGCAATTTAGCATTTTTCTTGTGGTTTTTACTGCCTGCAGCTGTTTTGTTTCACCCAAACTGTCCCACACTCAATCAGCTCTGTCCTCAGTAGCAAGCAGCTTTTTTCAAGAAGAAAACTATCTGACTATCTAAAAATAAAGTCAGTCAGAAAGTCAGTCACTGGCTGGTGAGCATAGTGCAGGGGGATTACTGGTTAATGTCTTTGCTTTGACCTTGTATTTAATCTCGACCCGCATCACGTTCGGTGTGAAAGCACCATTGGAGTAGTTAAAAGTACAAAAACGTTTCATAAAAAGACAAGGGGACTTATTATTTAGTCAGAATGTTATTTTGTTTTGTCACATCTCATTTGTTATTTCATCATTCCTAAGAAGTAGTGGAAAAACTCTATCTTGGACATATAACGCCACATACAGACAAACACACTGGTGTTGCTGGGGTGGGTGGACCTACGCAACCAACCACAGTAGTTGTGCTGAATTTAGATTCTGACTACGCTATTACACACACTTCAAAAGTATGACAGAGTTTACATTTGAATACATGACAGGCTGTAATGCCTTCAATTCATGGCCAAATTAGGGGTTAGATTTTGTTCTTTATAGAGGAACAGTATATAGTGATTCTGTGATGTATGGACGTGTAGAAATCTCTCATCTGTCAGAATCAGAAACGTCAAGAGTGATGATAAAATGTAAATCAGTTAAAAAGACTTTTGGAAATATTAGCAACTCAAAACAAATGCATAATTACAGTGACCATGTGGGATCATGTGGTCTGTGTCAGTTCTGTGAGTGAGACTAAGTCAGGACTACTCATGTTTAATTTTTTTAGTTTCTGGATTTTCTAAGGTTACATCGTGTTTTTTTTCAACTTCTACAAACTTTGAACAACTTCTAAACACAATACTGACATACTGTACGATTAGCACCTGAAGAATCGTTACAGTAGAAATGCAGGAATGTAGGAATTTATTTATAGTTGGTTTCTCACTAACAAATATATGCAAGTCCAGTTTTCCCTCTTCTTTTATCTCTGGATTGTTTCCACAGACTCCTGATTTGGCATTTTAGCTAAACGCTGGGCGATGTTCACCAGTCGGTTGTTTATCTGTCATGTGGTTCTGGGCAGGTAGAGCTGGTAGGAGGAGGCTGCTGAGAGTCAACCAAAAGAGTGCAGTTGCCAACTGTAAAAAACTAAATGAGCTGAAGGAGGCTTCAAAAGCCTTGTATAGCCAATGGGAACTGCAGAATTATGTGATAACATCCTGTTGGCTCATCACTACGAATGACCCCTTTCACATTGTACAACACAAACCCATTTTATCTATTGTCAACATAAAAATATTGTTGAAAGCTGCTTTTACTTTTGGCTGCTTTTCGACTCCATTTTCTGTCCAGAGACAATATGGACTTACTTGTTCCATTAGAGAATAATTGTTTGAGAAACAATTGACTTGTTTGGAATTATAATTTACTGGTTGGTAATGCTTTTAAATTTTGCTTCCGGAACAGCAAAAATACAACTGGATGCCAAGGCAGCTGCTTCTCTATTCTCTCAACCTCACCAGTTTCCAACCACTACAATTAAACCCACATCCCCAGTTTGCCTTGCTGCAGTGCTCAGGAAAACAAAAGGTTATGGGTCATTATGGAGGTCAGTCTGTCCTGTTTCACATCTGTAATATGTATTTATGGTGTGTGTGTGTGTGTGTGTGTGTGTGTGTGTGTGTGTGTGTGTGTGTGTGTGTCAGGTTGTAGAGTTAAGATAGAAGTTGGAATTCCTTGTGGATCAGCAACGGTTCACAGGAACTGGACGATCCCACGGTCATCAGCAGTCCTGGGAAGAGGGCAACTCACCGGTGACCAATTAGACATCAGATTGCAGCAGGGCAGGGTGATGAATAAAAGGGGATGATTGGTCGGTGAGACCCCGTGTGGCAGGGTTTTTAATGTGGACCTGTGTGAGGACACAGCGGTGGCATTAAGAGGAAACTGTGTCATGATGCTGGACCTCCTGAAGCACACAAACACATAGAGTCAGGGACTAATAACCCACAGAAGACACAATTCTGAGGTCACTATAAACTGTCCTGCGGCAAGAATGCTGAAAAATTACACTTCAGTCAAGCCAGAGAGCATTATTGCTTCTCTGTCCCAGCAGTGACAAATGGCTGAATCAAGATTATAAATTATATATTTTTTTAAGTCAAGACAGGTGTTGTGCACACAGCACAGTGATGTAAAATGTACAATCTCCACCTATTAAAATCCAAGCGTGGGTTTAATAATTTATTTGCTGTGAATTTGAGCTCCATCCAGGTTTGTGCGTCACTGTTCCTTCATCTTATCAGATCACTTAGATATCTGCTTATAAAGAGCAATGATGTCACCTGTGAGTGTCCATCTGAGCCATCAAACATGTGACAGCCTTCAGGGGACCAGAACACTATCAACGCCACGTTTCATCCCAAATGGGCTTTTATTAAAATGAACGCCTAATTAAATTCCAAGATGAGGGGGCAGCGAACAATGCCAGGCAGTGGCTACTTTGATTTCTTTTTTTCACCCTTGTTTTAAAGTAATTATGCGGGCCTGAGATGAGTGAGCACACTGTCGGAGACCCTTCTAATGAGTTAAGCAAGAAAAATCGCCACAGTCGTTTTCCTTGGCTGCAGCTAATTGCCTGGCCACTACCAACACTGTCATTTAAAATGTGTTATTTTTTTTCTATCTCTACAGGTTTTTTCTATATATATCATTTGGTTAATTAACATTTCTCTAAGGGTAGACTGTAAATAGTAACCGAGTGAGGGCACTGTAGCTGACAGATCATGCTCCTGTTATGAGAAGTGACGAAGGTGCAGGTGAAGGTCGACAAACTTCTACTTTAAAAGCATGAACTTTGCTCTTGAGAGGTTTTTAACACGGCGTATTATGCTAATGGTCATGTTTAAAGGTATAAAAGCAGCTGCTTACAATTGAAGAGGCATCATGAGAGGAAGGAAAAGTGTCTCCTAATGCATCACCAGTGAGCCTTTGAATACATGAATGATTCCAGGCCATAAAGAAAGAGACAGTTGGAGTGTAATTTAATGTGAACATCTAATATCTCTCTCTCTCTCTATATATATATATATATGTATATATATATATATATATATATATATATATATATATATAATAAACCTATATGTATCATCAAGTATCTTCATTGTAAAAAAAAAAGATAACAAGACGTGAGATGCTAAAGTACCAGTTATGATTCACTTGTGACATTTAAGTTTGCCTCCAGGCAGCTACGTCCAAATCTATATTAATCAGAAAAAAAAACTATTACAATCAACCAAAAAATGTCAAAGCAGCCGTCAGTCATCTCGTCTCCCACGCATGCATCCACACGCAGCACGCACACACACAAAACTACAGCATGACTTTGCCGTCACATCTACAAACGCATCTACAATGCCACCGCTAACATTTGCGGATGCTTCTGCACCTCCAAACAAGGGAATCAGTGAGACAGCACATAATTATTCATATGTTTCACTTAACCTTTAACATGCAGTCCCATACAGTGCCCCAGTCAGTGTCTGCATATTGGTACCAGATTATTACGAGAACGGCTAGGCATTTGTCCTTGTTTACGTGCCCTGCTGAAGCATCCTTGGTCGTGCTTGCCTACACTCCAGATGAATAGCATTCCCTGGCCCCTGGAGGCTCCCAACTTCTCCTGAGACCTTTAAGTGTTTGTTGACAGACAAACAGACTTTGGCTTGTTCAGCTTCCTCCACTCTCTAAAATCTAAAAGGTCACCCGCTAGTTCTCCCCCTAGCCGTACCCCCTCAAAATAAAAAGAAGAAGAAGCAGAAGAAGAAGAAAAAGAAAAAAAACAAGACCTCAGGAAAATACCCTTACGAGCAGGACCTCGAGAGCTCTCGGGGAAACAAATAGAATCCCTGCTGCCACGGTTACCAAGTTTACCAACATGTCTCTATGGCTACAAATTATAAAATAGCTAGAAATGCGCCCCCCTCAGCTAGAGAAGCACACAAAGAGGAAGAGGAACTGAACTTGCTATCCCTTGCTGAGTGCATTACCAAACACTGGCATAAAGACATATTTCAATGGCCAGAAAAATAAAGAGCAGAAAGACGGAGATAACATGCTCCACTCCATATGGCACATTTGGGAGGTCACTGTCCGTATCGCAACATGAGGTAAAGCAGTACAATGGAATTATCCTGTATAACATGCATAATTCCCCTCGTTACAGCAAACGAGCAACGTGAGGCCCCCGTTATTTGGGGTCTCTATTGTTGCCGTGGCGCTGCTCATTATTATGGGGTGTCTGGTTCAGGCCATCAGAGAGGCTCTCGCCACCGAGGTCTCTGTGGAAATCGGCAAGCCCATCTCACTGCTTAGCAACCAAGCCCTGGGGCCTGTTTTGCACAGCTTAATTCAGATGAGTGTGCCGCGCACAGGATTGGCTAAGCTCAGCCAGCAGACTCCCCCTTCTCCACCACCCACCCCCCCCCCCTTTACTCCCCTTCACACACAAACACACGCTGTCACAATCTCACCCTCCTTTGCAACAGTATTACCTAGTGTGTCTTCTCTGCTGTCTTTCTGTATCCACGGTGTTCTTTTATTACAGTTCGCTAAAAGCCTCCTGCCGAGAACCCAACTTGTCTTTGGTGCCATATGAAACACTTATAAAGGGGTTTCCTGTTGCACCAAGGTACTGCTGCCAGATGTAGAGTAATGTTTACATTAGTTTGAAGTATGATCAAATCCCCTAAATGTATATTAACTTTGGACATGTCATATTTTAAAGTTGTTTTTTTCTCCACACTAGTGAACGGGTGTAGAGCTGATTTAGGACCAGCCTTATTGTATATTGTATAACGTCAGCAATTTATGACAGAGCACTGACCCTGGATCGACCATGAGTCATCCATGTCCTGCAGAGAGATGCTGAGATGTTGTAGCGACCACTGGCAACCCCTAATAAACACTTGGTTACTGTATTTTCAATTTTCCTTTCGAACCGTTTAATGGAGCTCTCATTTGCTTTTGTGTCATAGTCTAGAGAATCATAACGAGTTTGTCTCCCTTACAGGTCATGTAAAAAAATAAATAAAACACTCATTACCATTACCCTTCCAATAATGCATTTGCACTTCACCTGTTCAGGTTGTAACACAAACTGTCTGTTACACATATGTTGTTACGAAGCACAAGAAGAGGTCATGTGGTCCATATCTTCAGGCTTTAGACTGGTCAGCCACCACCACTGCTTCTAAACCATGAAGCAATTGCAAGCAGGAAGGTTGAAGGAGCGCTCATCGAAGCTCCGTCCTCAAGTGGTTGCATTTGCACAGAGATGCTTTCTTGCAAAGATGTGTCTTACAAACGTCATACAGAGATCTGTCTTCCATGCACTCATTTCATGTGCACCTGTGTTGTTTGGGGGTATGGGACACACTTCCACCAACCCTTGAATGTGTGACTGCTGCTGTTTAATTCTAGCCAGGTGGAACTCCTTTCTTTGTCTACTCAGACCACCTAGAGAGGATTTTGTTGAAAAGACAAATGTAAAGTTGAGCAAAGATCACATTACCTTGTGTTGTGTTGCTATAGAGAATATCAAAAACACTTTTTCAGATGAGGCTGTCAAAGAGAATATGTGTCTCTCTTAAACCAGGGCTATAAGTAAACTTTGCATTTTCTTCCTCTCACTTTCTTCTTTTGCCTCCTTTCATCTCTCTCACCTTCCTTCTCTCTTTTCACTCTCCCTCTTCTTTCCACTTGTTTTTACTCTCTCTCTTTCTCCAGCTCATACGGACGAGAGGGACGAGTGAGGAATCGACAATGGTGGCTGTGACCCAGGCAACCAGCCGCTGCAGTGTTGTGACGGTAATGAGCACAGGGTTAGTGTATATAGACAGACTGGATGACACGTATAGAAGGACAGAGAAAGGGAGAGAGGGGAGATGGTCAGACAGATGCAACGGTGAGGTACAGTTGAGTTCATACAGGGAGAGGGGGAAAAAGAGAGCGAGAGTGTGAGAAAGGGAAAGAGCTGGAGAGGAGGAAGTTGACAGAAGCCAGCTGACAGGAGGGCTCCACAGCAGTGATAGGCCCCACTGGGGAACAACTGAGCTCAGCAACTTTTTCCTCTCACTCTGTGGCTCAACTGAGGGGTTGTGGAACAGAACATGGAGGTTTGTGTGAACACACCCAAAAATAGAAGTGGAATTCTACAACACTCGTGTAAATGCTTTTAACAGGTTGACACATAATAACTCTATCTGGCCACTGTTTAACCCTTTGAGCCATCTGCCTGTTCCTCAGCCCGATTAGCTACAGACCTGGTGTGGTCATGACAGAAGGAGATAGATGAGAATAAAATGCCACCATAGGAATGTGAGCTGTATTAATGCAGAGGACAGTGGTGCTGAGAGACAGGGTTCTCACCAGTCTTTGTGTGGCGATATTCCTGGGTGCTGAGGTACAGGTTTTCAACAAGCGGAAAAAGAAAGACGAATGTATGTTCTGCACATGATGCTTGGGCATTGTAATGACTCTGGACGCTAGTTAAAGGCTTGATGAGGCTTATGTGTGAACCAATACAGACATGATGCATGCTAGAGTTGATGAACCTATCAATAAACCTTTCTTATAATAAATAAGTTCAGTTATTATTCTTGCCCTCCGCTGTGATCCATGCAAAAGATGCATATCAGGTTTGGTTTTGCACTTGCATCATTATTGCTATTAGAAATTGTTCCTTATTTCGATCTCCCTTCACTGATGAATGTATTTTGGAATAGGGCTTTTCTTAGAGAACACACAGTACATTCTGCACAAATCAGCCTAATTCCTTGGCATCACATTGTGCTATGTTTTTCAAAAAGCTCCATATTGTGAAAAAAAGCATCGATTGCAAACACAGATGTTTAAAGAATATGAGAGGAATGTAGATGGAATGGGTACAAAAGTGCAATTTAAATGCAATAAACGGTGATGAATGAGTCTCTAACACTTAAATTGCAGTTGAACTAAATTATAATGTATTTGAAGCAATGGCGTGCCCACTTACCGACACCCTAACTTCATATAACTGATAGGTTCTTGCAGGCACAATGTCAATGTTCTTTGAAGAAATATTGATTCAGTAATTTCAGAAATTACACAGGAATGTTTTCATTTCATTTTATTGTGAAAAATGTCTGACTAGTGAGTCATTGTCATAGCTAATTAACGTACAAAGAAGCTTTTCACTATGCACTCCCTCGTTATGATGCACTGCATCTAACAGTGAGTCATTGCAGAAAGAGAATTCAGTTTGCATATTGTTCTACAGTTTAGTATCCACGACTGGTTTATCAGAGAAAAAGCAGCATTTCACAGAGTTGCGCTAAGGAAAACGATGTGAAATGGAATGAGACGGCGGAGACATGGACTCCCACTATAGACAGAGCATTTTACATCTTCACCCATGGCAGCTCAATTACCTGAGTGTAATTGCAATAACTCCAATACCTCTGCAGTCATGCTTGACAGTTTCCAGACCAAGTCCTGTAATTGCAGGTTGATATATGCAACTGGAAATCAAAGGGGGCTAACACGGTAGCGAGAGGACAGCCAGGCTATGACTTCCACAGCGGGGCGGTGAATCGCTAATGCAATAAAAAGGCTGGAGTTATTAGCCGAGTTGTGAATGGCAAATTGGTGTGAATGCCAAATCATCAGGGTTGGTATTGAATAAGATGGAATGTTAAAAAAGGGACCTGGGACATAAGACAATGGCTGGTGTTGAGCAGTGTCAGGGCAGGCAGGGTCTCATTGTAATAGTGCTTAAATACGGTCAGCAATTATAGTTCGGATCCTCTTTACTCTCTACAGTCAATAGCAAAGTGTTGGGTTAGTCCAGAGATTCACAGTCGTTTATCATGAAGGCCTTAAAATCAGATTTTACCCCATGAGGATTTAGCACGGCTTGAATCTGAGATCATGAACTGATGGTTTAGTGTTCAATGGGTAGAAACGTCGTCGGAACTTGACCTCCAAAGCCTCAGTATGTAAAAAAACAAACTGTTGGAGAGTCATCTGACGGCCTCTGGAACTCCCTGGGTGGCGTCAGGTCAGGGTGTGGGCGTATCAGAAAAATGTTTAGGATTCTAAAACAGACACACTGACAATGATATCCATGGAAGGGAATTTGCTCCTCTTTGGGTCATGCATTCATTACTGAATCGTCAGGCTGAATTTTGCAGAGGTCAAAATTCACTTAAGACGACTTTAATGCTCATATGGTATATTATGATGAATTAAGTTAAACAAACACATCTTAAAGCAACGTCCGTTCAGAACAACTAGGACATGGACACTGTTGAGGTCGTTTACCAAACTGCTGTTTCCAGAGTCAAAACCTTTGAACCACTTCTTTCAAGCCACATAATTCAAAATCGATATGTAATCGATAAAGAGCCCAAACAACTACTAAATGGACATTTTCTCATTTCAGCATCGTTGTCATATGTCTTGATGTTGTTCTGACAAGGTGCATCGTTTTAAATAAAAACGTCTTCAATAAAGTGGCTTCAAACTTACTGACATTCAGAAAACCAGATTGCTTTATTCCAGCCACAGAGCTCTGGCCTCTGGCCTCTGCTACTCAGCAAATAATGAGACGCTCATGTACAGACTGCCATGTGCACTGTACTTTGGTACTTGGCAGCAAAAAGGGTACATAAACAAAGCACAGACAGCAGCGCCAGGGTGTGAGGGGCCCAAAAGCATATTTTTGTTCCTGCCCCCCCCCCTAACAAGTTAATCCAGCCATGTAAGCACCCGTCCAAAAACTCCTGCCACTGTTTTCTCGTGCCAGCCAGACAGTTCAACACTCTTTGAGAAAGGTTTACATCTGAAGATTTCACCAGAGCTTAATGTTTCATAAGCTTTTCCCCGTGAAAGCTATATGACTTATCTGAGATATAGCCTTGTTGTGTTTTCTTGGTTTTTGCCACAATTGGATTGTGTAGACTGCACGATCTTGTTATATCAACACAACCATTAGGTCTTGATTGCTATCCAGGCTGTAAATCACCTTAGATCATTTGCAGAAACAGCTGTCCATATAATTTAGTTTCTCATTGCTTTGGCACTTTTGGGCCACTCGTGGTCAAGTCAGCTTTGGGACCAATGTTTCTGTGGAAAAAAGTGTAGAACAAACACTGCATTTGATTGATTGATGGCTTGGGAGTCATGTGCGACAAGCCTGCATAAAACTCAGTAAAAGTTCCATCAAAACGACCACACTTGGCGCTACCGCTCCACTTTAATGTGGTCTAGAAGAAACCCGAGCTGATGTGCGGTTGAGCCCAACGAGCTAAAGGGCTTTGTGTGATTCCAGCATTCCTGCATATGTCTCGGGACAGTCCAAAACCATAGGCCTTGACACAAGCGGTGGTTCCAGTGCTGGCTGCCAAGATCCACTATGAGGAAGAAATTTCAGTTTTTTATCCAAGAGCCCTCCATTTGAATTTATAGCATCGGAACACAAAGTACTCCGAGAGAATCCCCGTCCAGGAAAGACCCAAACAGACAGACATATGACTGCAGTGGTCCAACCAGGACCTGACGAAAACCTTTAGAAATGTTGGTTACCAAAAGTTTGTTTTTCCAAAACAGTAAGACGTAAAGATGAGTTATGAAAATGTCAGTCATCGTAGAAGTCAGCCAGTTAACCAAGTTATGCAGACTCCTCAAGGATATACCAGTGATACAGTATTGTCAGTCATACACAGTACAGTGTAACATTATAGCCATTTTACTCACATTTGCACAGCCGACAGCCGACCACAACACACCACACTTAAATCAAAACACCACAGGAGCCCTGTCCAGACCAGGGCTGAACGACAATGAAATCATTACAGTGGCATGTGACCTAATTGCAACAACCCTAATTGTAGCCAAGTGCAGTAAAGAGCACAGGAACCATATATGATCATGGAAACCCTAATCACACAAGCGCTGCGGCAGTACAATTGCAGCTTGGCCTCATAGTGGCAATATCTTAAATTCGTACTCATGGAGGCCCCCCGCAGCAATTACACTTACTTAAACAGACTGTTAGGGGGGGGGAAGAAGTGTGGGGGCACGCTAGGAATAACTGTTGGCCGTGGAGCTAATAGGCATGGAATGATGACAGATATCATGGAGTGGACGCCTCACAATGACTGGGAAGGAATTAATAAGCAGGAATGGGTTAATAGTGCATTAAGAGCCAGCAGGAGAATGGCAGGAGAGAGGAGGGAGACGCTTCTGAAGTCAGCTGTGAGTAATCAGCCCATGGCGTGCCTTCGACGACTACCATAACAGAGCAATTGGACGTGAAAAATGGATAATAGTATGGACATAGAAGTGTGTGTGTGTGTGTGTGTGTGTGTGTGTGTGTGTGTGTGTGTGTGTGTGTGTGTGTGTGTGTGTGTGTGTGTGTGTGTGTGCATGAGGGTGTGTGTAATGGGAGCGGGGGAGGAGTAAAATGGACAAATTTTACTGGCCTGTACAATATTAACAAATACAAGGTGGTATTCATGTTTCAAATCACAAAAACACGTTACAACTGGCTTCAGCAATTACACCATATAGTAATTACTGTAGAGAGATACAGCTGTTGTTACATAACCTCACATTTACTTCAGGCAAAAAAAACTCTGAGTAATAAAAAGGTAATTTGATTAATTTATCATTTATTTTACGCCGTCATTTTCCGGTGTGACCGCTTAAGAAAAATTATTTCTTCCTTCCGCTGATGAGCTAAACTTAACAGCGCAGACAAACAAAGAAAAAATACTATGTGTGGACAGTTGTGGAGGTCAGGAAGAAATTTGAACTATTTCCAAAGCAAGAAAGGATTTAGTGGCTCTTAAAAACCTGTTCAGAGACCCCCAGGATGGAAGAGGATGACGTTCCCGGTCCGGCGCAGATGATAATGTGAAAGCTGCAGTATAAGTAATAGGTCATTAAGAGCATAACGTTACTCATTGAAAATACAAATTCCTACAGCTATAGTCTAGCTCAACATAATTATAATTAAGTGCTAGTCAGATAAAAAAACCTCAGTTAAAGTCAGAGACCACCCAAAAGAAGAGTTTAAAAAATGGGTCCACGTCCCCACCCCCAAAAACAAAGGAAGGGTTTGACTGAAAGTGCACTTCAGCATAACAAAAACATCAGTGAGATGAACTCAAGTCAGAAAATGCAAATATTGAGTTTGAAAATGAAAAAAAATAACCCAGGGAATTAGCATAATGCTACAGCCAGGTATACGCCCAGCACCTTAGTATTTGACAGGTGTAATGAATCTTGGAGCCTTTGGAGGTTTTTTTGCTCTTATTTAAACTGCTTTACCGTATGTATTGAATTGAGAACACTTTCATTTAAAGGGTGATCTTTTTAACCACCCTACTACCATTCCCCCTGCAACCTTTGAGATTCATGAATTTTGACAAGGCTACTAGTGTTTCTTCTCTCTCCCAATCTGGCAGGATTCCAGTGTCCAGTGTATATGGAAACGGTAGACATTTCACAGCTGTGGGGCCAAGGAAAATACAGCAGACTTAGGATATGATATAGCTGAAAATCGATATGCCCTTGGCTTCTTATACCAATGGCTTCCAGTGTGAGTCGGGGAAGCATGAGACGTTTCATTTTGTGCGTTGATTCTTTTGGTCAGGCTATTATCCCCCGATCAGTCCACATAATTCCTCTAATCAAATGGATGTTCATCCCTGGGAAGAGAGAATATCCAGTTACTTGGATGTTCAGTCATTATGTGATAGTGCAATCATAATGTTAATACTATGGTGGTATTATTGCAGGAAGATGATTATAACAGAATGGGACTAGAAAAGCACCTTCATTATTGCTATCAGCTATCCCACCTTCACATTAAAATGAATCGAATGTATTTCTGTATGTGAAAGACCGGAAGAAAAATAAATTACACAACCACTCCAGTGCTTTTGCGCCTGTACAGAATTCCTCATCGGTGGGTCCATCTATTCTTTATATCATTCACTGAACTATGCGTTTAGAAAGAGATCAACAGTTTACCTGCAAACAAATAGTGTATATATTCCTACCAAGCTGTTTACATGAATAATAAAAAGACATATTTCACTAGTATTCCTGTATAACCTGATTGAGTGATTTCTTGCTTGATGATATCTTGTTCTTGTGAATTTTAAATTTTGAAAGAAACAAAAATGAAGAATTACATCAGGTAGCTTTCCACAGTATGATCACTATAACCTAACAAAATTTACATTTATTGTACCTCCCATTGGTGAAGGGTTTATTAATACAGAGTCAGAGACTACTGATATAAACAGAAATGTATATTGAAGTATGGTGTTCCCCATTTGGGGGTATCCATGAGTTGAAATAACCTGATAAGGAACGAGTGCATCGAGGGAAACAATACAGTAGTTAGAACTTAAAGGGAAATGAGTCAGTCCATAGTCCCAACACTTATTTAAAGGGACTCTTACCTTTGTTGCATTTTTACACTTTTTTTGGATAAGGTTAAATTGATATTAATAAGGTAATGACACTCTAAAATGCAAGACAGACCCACCAGGAGTAAAAACAAACAATTATTTCACTCTCATAATATTTAGTGAAAACTTCAACCAATAAAATTCTTCGGACCGAAGGACCTTATTGGCCGACAGACCTGTCTGTTTGCTGCATGGACATGCAGGTTTTCCGTCTGCTTCTTGTGGCGCAAATAAATGGTGCAAATAACCATTGAACTGAAAAATATATATGTGAATGTAAATGTATATAACTTACCGGTGCTTCTGAATCCGAATCCATTGCTTTGGTAAACAAAAACTCACGTGCGTGCGCGGAGGCAGTAGATTGTAAGTCTGCTTGTAAATAAAGTTTCTTCAAAAAAACACCACGGATGGGAACGAGGGGGTGGGGCATTGGAGGAAGGCGGGATGATTTGAATGTGCTGTAATTCTCAAATGCAACAAAGGTAAGAGTCCCTTTAACCTTCCACCCTGTTGTCTATTGCCAACAGAATTCAGCAACCCTTACACCAAATGCTGAATTGGCTGCCAACTCCCCCAAAAACAAACTCAAAAGTAATACTTTAAAGTAACTAAAGTAACAAAAAATAGCAAAGAGCCAGGAGGTGGAACAGAGGAGGGTTTACAGATACCTCACATAAATTATTTTCAATTATGTCTCTGCATTGGCATTTGTGAAGCCTGGTGAGTCACTGGCTGTTCTGCTCTCAGTCTGTCCAGCGTTGCCCACGCCGTCGCATCCAAGACCCCGACTCGAGACACCGAGCAGGTGGCGGAGAACATTAGGTGCCCATGGATCACATCGCAGCACAAACAGCACATCGCATTTTCATAAATTACTTAAGAATATAGACAATGCAGCAAACAGAATGTAGGGCAGCAGAGCTGGAGGACGAGAGATCCTCAGTCTGCCTGCATCTGTGTGTGTGTGTGTCTGTGCATGTGCGTTCATACTTCTGTGTATGTGTTAAGGTGTGTGCGTGGTTGTATGTGTGTGGTATTCAAATAAGACCTATTTATGTTTTTGCGTTACAGCAGCCATGTACCCAGGCCCAAATCTTACACTGAGCCAATGTAAGATGTAACTGAATGTAAGTGCTACAGCGCCACCAGAGAACTAGTGAGGGGACTGCAAGGATGCTCAGGAAGTGATTGGTTGCCTGTGTTTTCTCACAGCAATCGCCGCTCTACATGAGACACACAAAAAAAAAGAGTTAAATGCTATAAGATGTAACTCCAGCTCTTTAAATGTGTGTAAGTAGGTCACTGCTGTGCTGTATCACAAAGAAAATGAAAAAAATATGAACACAGTTATACAGTCATCATGGGGAATTGTAAATCATGATAACACATGTGTCTAAATGTTGCGTGGGTGATATCAGTAGTTGACATCCAACACTCAACTATAAATACGTAGTTACCTTTGGTGTAGGACTCCTGTTAACCCCTACTATGAAGTACAAATCCAGATTTACCATCCGCTGCCTCTGTGTGTGTTTGTGTGTGCAAACATATTTATGACCCTTTAGCTATATGTCTCATTGTTCACTGAGTACTTTGCTTGTGTATGCATTTTGCAGAGCATATGCATTTGTCTTTTTGCCCCTGTGTGCACGTGTGTGTGTGCTCATGTGTATGTGTGTGTATATATTTGGGTGGCTGCTGTGGTTATACTGTATTTGTGTGCCTGTGTCCCTGCAAGTGTGTGGGCCTGTAAATAGCTGTGGTATCTGTAGTACTACTGTGATGCTATGTGTGGTCCTAGAGGGGCCAGATAACCAGATGGCCAACACATTACTGCCAACACATACAGCGATATTAAACACACACACACATAGGCAGGCACACTGTAGGGACTAAACCTCTACAGGCCTTACTTCGGGCCTGGGCCATGGGTAGAGCATCGGCCCGCTGGCAGTGTCCCTCTTCTGGGTAAAAGTCCAGGCCCAGCCAGTCTGGCAGCCAGCAGCCACTGGGCCTTACACACGCCAGATGAAGACTGCCGGGAGGATGAATGTGTTTTTGTGTGTGTCTGTTGTTGTAGTGTTTGCCCTCAGTGATTATGAAGGCTCCCTCACCTCTGGGCACCACATGTTCTTATCAGCACTTGTGAGAGTTTGGGACATTTGTACCAAGTTGCAAAGTTGTCAAGCCAAGAAAAAACTGTTCAAAGACTCTGTGTGTGTATGTGTGTGTGTGTGTGTGTGTGTGTGTGTGTGTGTGCATGTGTGTGTGTGGGGGTGGGTGCGTGCCAACAGATGTCAAGTACATGCTGGTCCCTTGTGTAAGAGGCTGGGAGTTTCTGTCTTACCTGAGGCTGCTGTGCAGCTGTCCTGAGCTGATCACTGTCCCTACCACAGACACCAAGAGTGTGTGTGTGTGTGTGTGTGTGTGTGTGTGTGTGTGTGTGTGTGTGTGTGTGTGTGTGTGTGAGTGCGTGGGCCCATGAAATGAGTATTTTGATCCTTTTTAGCTATAACAGGTATCTGGGGCCTTGGGGGGAGATGATTCTTTACAAATCCTTAAACCATGCCTGTAAAATTTGTACTGTGGGCAAAGTTGAGTTTATTGCAGCTTGGGTCATTGTTTAAAATGGTATTTTATGGAATATCAGTACACTGTACTCAGTGACAGAAAGAGTGACACCTGCACCTTAGTTTTAAACCACACCTTAGAGCGTCTCTGATGAGGCAGAGAAAAACATTATCTCAAAGCCCAAGACCGAGCTTTCAGTTCCCCTCTAAATCGGAGATCATGTTTCAGGAGAAGAACATCTCTAACACCATCATGGATGAGCTTAGACAATATCTACAGACAACCAGGGTGTCTCTTGGAGGAGTCCATCTTGCTGTGAGAGACCTGTCCCCGGGATACTGGCTGACACAATCAGCACCAACCAAGTGGCATGCGTTTGAAGCCTTAAGAAGTTTTATCTTTGTAAGCAACGCATCAGACCACTCACACTGCAGCATCACATGGGTCTGCAGACCTAAACACCACATTCTATGGGCCCCAGAGGTCAGAGTGGGAGGAGCTCAAGTTACGGGCTCCAGCAGGAAGCACACTCTGCAAGACTCCGCCCTCCAGATGACCTTCCTCATGCTTTTCAATAACAGAGCAAAGTCCACCTTCGAGGAGATCCAGCAGGAGACAGAGATCTCAGTGAGGGCGTTGGTGTGAGCGCTGCAGTCACCGGCCTGTAGGAAACCCACTCAGAGAGTCCTCATTATGGAGCCCAAGTCCAAGGAGATTGAGAATGGCCACGGGTTTACAGTTAATGAACAGTTTACCTCCAAACTGCAGCCTGCCAACAGTGGTTATTAAACAGGGCGAGTCAAACCCAAAGAGGAAGGAGACATGACGGAGAGTGGACGATGACAGGAAGCACAAGATTGAGCCAGCCACTGTACACATCATGAAGTGTAGAAAGAAGAGGCCGCACAATCAGAATCAGAATCAGAAGTATTTTATTGCCAAGTACGTTCACACATACAAGGAATTTGCTCTGGTTATTGGTGCAAACAATGAACATAGAACATAAAAACGCAATAAATACAACATGCATGGAGAGCATTAAAAAATAGGAAACCAGTATATATTTACTCACTGTTTACTTCTTATTTACTCATTTTTTATCAATATTTATACAAAGTAACATTTATTTAGAGATAAACATTTCTGAATAAAAATAAATAAAAAATATAAAATATAAAAAGTGAAGTAAAAAGTGAAATGCTAAATGCAGAACAGTTAACAGTGTCATATTGCAATATGCAATGTAATGCAGTATAATATAATATGATATGATATAATGTGTTAATTTAACACATCTTAGGGGTGTGGGGGTGGAATAAAAGTCCAAGTCAGGTGGGGGTCCCGGGCCTTGTTGATAAGGCCAACTGCAGTCGGGAAGAAGCTGGTCTTGTGGCGGGAGGTTTTAGTCCTGATGGCCCGCAGCCTCCTGCCCGAGGGAAGAACCTCAAAGAGTTTGTGACCCGGGTGAGAAGGATCGGCCACAATCTTACCTGCACGCCTCCTTTTGTCGTTAGTGGTGGCGAAGCGAACCAGATGGTGATGGAGGAGGTGGGGATGGACTCGATGATGCAGGTGTAGAAGTGCACCATCATTGCCTTTGGCAGGTTGAACTTCTTCAGCTGTCGCAGGAAGTACATCCTCTGTTGTCCTCTTTTGGTGATGGAGCTGATGTTAAGCTCCCATTTGAGGTCCTGGGAGATGATGGTGCCCAGGAAGCGGAAGGACTCCGCAGTGACGACTGGGGCGTCTCTCAGGAAGATGGGGGTGGGTGGGTCTGGGTTCCTTCTGAAGTGCAATGAATGTCCTATGACCACAGTTGAATTGGGTCGTTCTATTTGCTGTTTAACTAAGTGCTGTTGAGAACAAGCCTCAACATGTTAAATCAGAATAAGAAAGAAAACAAGAAATATTGACGGTTCCATCCTAGTCGTCCCCATATCTAATGCCAAAGTGTCCTTGGGCAAAATACTGAACTAAATCTGCAATTAGACGCACTGTATGTGTGTGTGTGTGTGTGTGTGTGTGAGAGTGAGAGTCCTGTACAGTGCTTTGAGTGTTCATCAAGACTAGAAAAGTGCTATATGAATACAGACCCTTACATGAGCGGCTGTGGATCGGCATTCCAGTCGTTCTCTTACCAGAAGGTCGGCGGTTCGATCCCCATCTTGCCTGTCCCAGGCTAAAGTGATTCCCCCATATCGTAGAGAGAAAAGTGCTACATAGATGAACTGTATGAATGTGTGTGTGAATGGCTGAATCACAAAAACGATACTGTAAAGTGCTTTGAGTGGTTTAACGACTAGAAAAGCTCTTTATAAATGCAGACAGACCGTTTACCTTTAAAAAAAAAAAAAAAAACATTTCGATCCAAACATTCCGAAATATCTTTCATACTTTCAGTTTCATGTCGTTTTTGTGTAATTTGTTATGTATGTGATGTGTGGCTTTAAAAATATATCACAGAGAAATCTGACAGTAAACTGAATCTCATTTCAATTGAGCTGTTATGGCCACATATCGTCCAGACTATGTACTGATATCAACCAAGAGATATAATTATTTACACCACTTCATGTGGAGGTGAACAGTGAAACAGAAAGCGAAACGTTTTGGATCACTTGCCTGCATGCTTTGGATGGACTAGTGGCAGAAACTTGGACTATGGGCAGAAAAGGTCTCTGGTTCGTCTCTGGTTCGACTCCACGGAGAAACAACAAAAAGACGAACCTGGATTGATCTGTCCAAAAATCCAAGAGGATTCTCCCTACCCTGTCTAGTGCCCCTGAGCAAGGCACCTGACTCCCCCAACATCTGCTCCCCGGGCGCCGTACATGGCTGCCCACTGCTCTGTGTGTCCTGCACCAGATGGGTTAAAAGCAGAGGTTACATTTCCCTCCTTGCATGAGTGTGTCTGTGCATGTGTTTGGGACAAATAAATGTATCTTAATCTTAAGTTTTTATTCAAAATGTAATTGACTTAATGAAACTACAGTTAATTTTATACAACAGTGGAATGGGGGGATTCTGGTGTCTACATTTGCATGTAAAATATATTATGACTGAACAGTCACCAACAACTAATTGTATTCCCTTAAAAAAACACAACAAAAAAGAAGAGAATGGCAACAGCAGTATCACAGGGAAACATGAGATAAAAGGAAGAGAGTGATAGAAATAACATGAGACAGAGGGAGAAAGAAAGAAAAAAGTCAGAAATAGGGAGAAACATGAAATGTTGTAAGGGAAGGGAGGGGGGTCTTCTCCAGCTCTACACCCCAAACCCCCCGCTTGACATGATAATATTTTTCTAAAAAGGGATAAAAAGCTACATGCCTTTGGATTTGCAGCCCAGCTATCAGTAGCCACAAGCTCCGGCGCGAGACGGCGTGACAGGTGTACGTTTCAGCAACTTAAACAGGGCGGATTAAGCCACTAGTGGCTCCTCTTCATATGCATTCCTTATGGGAGTTAAGGCCATTTGAAATGCAGGGCCAAAGGCAAGATTACCGGCTCATAGGCCCATGGAGAGAGGTGTGCTGCAACTAAAAGCCTGGATTTGAATAATTGTGGCAGGGCTTAGTGCCCAGAATCAGCACAGAACAGAACCAATGGATTATTACACACACAGACATGCACAGACACACACGCGGACACGCGCTCGCACACACACTAACTTTGGAAGGCTTTGACTTGTCTGACTCAATAATTCAATGTACCACCGTGTGTGTCACTGTGTTGGTTCGGGGTTGGTTTGTGTCGTATCTGTCGACATGCCGTAACACAAACACATGTGACTGATATTTTGCTGCTCTGCTGTTTATTATCCACACACACAACTTGTCTCTGTGTGTGTTTGTGTGTGTGTGTGTGTGTGTGTGTGTGCATGCATGAGACAGACCATATGCACATGATCCTGAACTTGTGTTTGCATGTGTGTATCCATGTGAACACGTGTGTGTGTGCATAAACAAGTGTGTATTAATGGTGTGAATGGTGTGTGTGTGTGTGTGTGTGTGTGTGTGTGTGTGCGAGAATGCCACTACCTAAACACAGAGCCAGTGTTCCAGCTCCGTATGTTTTGACACTGGTTGAAGGCTTAGCTGTGCTCGAGGTGCCAGACAGAACGGAAGGGGGGGGGGGAAGTA
Source organism: Limanda limanda (assembly GCF_963576545.1). NCBI lineage: Eukaryota > Metazoa > Chordata > Actinopteri > Pleuronectiformes > Pleuronectidae > Limanda > Limanda limanda. The sequence continues at coordinate 21,629,599 of NC_083650.1, read as the reverse complement.
AAGATGAGGTGCTGCAAGAAAAAAAAAAAAGAGGGGTGAAAAGGATGGATATTAAAGAGAAGGATGAGAGGATGTCCCATATGAGTTTTGGAGGAGAGAGAGTGAGCGGAGAGTGTCAATGAATTCAACCTTTTTTTAAAAGGGAGGGAGCAGGGCAGCAGGTCTGAAAGGTGCACCTCTGGGAGGGGGGGCAGTGGGACACACACACACACACACAAACACACACACATTACAATATATTTATCTGGCGGATACAACAAAACAACAAATAATATATTAACAATGGAAATGACATCGTCTTGTAGAGCTGAAACGCTCAGCAGACCTTTATCACAGCAGACATTTCCAACTGTAATAAAGTCGTATTCATCACATTTAAAATGGCTGCATAACATTAAGGTCAGCAAGTTCCAGGGTCCTGAAATTGTACAAGCTGGTGCACTGGCATGGCTCACTGGGGTTCTTACTGGACAACACCACCTAAAGTTTATTTCAGTAGGTCTCTGGGAGAGAGGTTGACTTATCAGCTAAACGACTCGTGGAAACATTCCTCGGCTTACTGCTGTAGTGTATTCACTAGAGTAAAAGATTTTAGCATGTGTTTAAATATAATGACAGGCTGATATTTATGATGTCTATTTTGGTGACTCTCAGACAGTCTCAGAGAGTCTTTCAGTTGTCTATTTAAGTAGGTCTTTCCTTGTTTGGAAGGACCTTTGACCTAGGGAATAACCTCTGTCCAGCAAATGGTTAGAGGTGAAGGGACAATCTTTGACCAGTGTATTCTCATCTTCACGTACTAAACACGTCCTTATTAGGAGGCCTTAGGTGAGATGACATGTTACCCATAGTTGTGGGTGGAACTAACCTCTCTATATTATGTGTGTTTGACCATGGCCTGTCAGACTTCACCATTTGGCTGTGTGATTTCTCCGAGTTCTAGATCTCGTCCTGACCTGTGAAACTTCTGTGTAATAAACATTATTATACTTGTTAGTACTGGGTCCGCGTTCCTTTCCTTCACCATCAACTTCTACAACCACATCAACCTCTCGGCTGACCAGAAATACACGTCACTGCCTTTCAAAGACTTTCTGGTTTTCAGAGTCTCTTGTAGCAGTCAACTAGATTTTATGTATTTGGCTTTTGCGAGGTTAGTAAAATGAGGAAATTAAAGATGTCAACTCAGGCCCTGTCTCAATTCACCCCCTAGCCCTACCTCTTAGCCCGACCCCTTCATTTTGCAAGTGGCTGTGATGGGGTAGCAATGTTCCATTTCTTTATGTGATTTTAGGGTAGTGGCCATCTAGCCCTTCAACCACCCATTGAAATGTAGTAAGTGTCTGTAAGCAGGCCAACTCTAGGACAGGCTGTCTGGAAAAAGCTTCAAGCTGTACGACTATAAAGACTGGACAAATGACAAGTATCCAACAAAATAACAGCAAAACCCATTTAACTTTTATTCTATAAACATCAACAACACAAACTTCATATCAAAACATCTTTGAGTTATTTTTTTTAATCTAAACGAAATTTTAAGTTACATACTGAAGTTTGATTTATGGAGGACCATAGAGATATTCAAGTGTTAAAGTGTTTGTATGGATGGTTTTCTGTCTAATCAGTTCTATGTCATTCTTAAATGAGTGCTAATACACATTCATTTCAATTTAAAACACTTTAATTGTCCTAGATGGGCAATTCTCAGGCACTTGTAAAGACAAGAAAGAAAACAACTATGAAATCAGGGCCATGTCCACGGACAGTTAAAGTTGTGAATAGATGAATAAACATAGCAGCGGATAAATAAATCTAAACTGATTAGTAAGTATAAGTGTATAGTAGGTGATAGTAGACTCAGTTGCTTAAGAGTGTGGCGGTCATGGTTTGTAAGTGAATATCTGTGCTTGGGCAGAGGGGGACTTTAGTGTGGTTCTGGGTGGGTTGGGGGGGTGTTAGGAGTTGAGGAGTTGAGCAGCCATGGGAACAAAGGTTGCCCTTCTCCTCCGAGTCCTGCAGCCAGGGCAGCAGAGCCGACGTCCTGAGGGGAGACATTCGAATGCCTGGAAGAGATCATGTGCCAGGTCGAGAAGAATCTGACTCGCTAACCTCCGTGTCTGCTGCTCAGAGATGTTAGTGAGTGACCTCAGGGGAAGCCTGATGATCTTAGAGCAGACTATTCTCTGCAACCGGGTCCTATTCTGGAGGCTGGTGGAATGAAACCAGCCGGCGATGGAGAACGTGATGACGCTCTCAATGAAAGAGCAGCAGAATGTCCGGAGGATGTCCCCGATGGCACCGAAGGAATTGAGTTTCCTTTTGGAGGTGTTGCCATCTCCTGAGAATCTCCTCTGTGTTGATGGAGAATTTCAGTTGTCAGTCAAAGATGGCGCCCAGGTATTTGTACTCCTCAACTGGGTCCCCATGGATTGTGGTGGTGGCTGCTGCTGCTGCTGCTGCCAGTTCCCTCTGCCTATTTTGAAAAGGTCACAACCATCTCTTTGGTTGTGCTGACGTTCAGTTCCGAGGAAACTGTTAGGAAGTCAATTTGATGTGTCAATGATCAAATCCCACCCAGACGGACCCAAGTGCTCTGAGAACACTAAACCCCAACATTATGCAAAACAGCAACACGACGTGTCGTCACTTTTTAAATGGTGTGAGCGACACTTTGAATAGTGGCAGCATCAACACCTGCTGCCGCACCTCGACCGAAGAGAGTTGGAGAGAGACAAGAGGCCAAACACCAATTGTAACACTCCAAAGCCGTTCTGGCACACCCCTGCACACACACACACACACACACACGCACGCACACACACACACACACACACACACACACACACACACGATAACAAAGGATGTGCTCCAGGAGTTCAATTCAAAATAATACCTGAGCCCAACCTGATCATCCATGTCTCCTTTAGCAGTTCAGCTTACCCTAGCACTAGTCATCCATTATGTATAGTTGAGTTAGAGGCTAATTACTGCCCTTACATAATTGTCTTCCTCCTCAGTCAAGCTACCTCTTCTTTCTCATGCCTCTGGCCTTCGCTTCAGTCAGACGATGCTCAAACTGAAGAATTCCACCAATTGAGACTTGTTCACTTTAATGTGTAAATAATGTAACATTTAGGGAAATGGTGAGTTTGTCAGTGATCTGCTGAAGCACAATATCCTATGTTTCTTCTATGTCTCTGTGTGAAGGAGCTGGACAAAACAGTTTATTAATTTATTATTAATTAAAACAGTGAAGTGACTTTCATGAACTTCAATTGCCTAATCAATATCTTGTCGAAAGTGGTAGTAATTTTGAGATTGGTATCACAACCAGATTCTAGTATCTGCTAGTAAATCTACTGTAGATATAAAGATGTGTAAAAAAATCAAGGCTGGCTTTTCAGTTGGACAAAGGACCACGGTATCTGACCTCATAGACAAATTACTTCTTGTTCCACTGATGTGAAAAGTCAAACTGTCCCACAAAAAACACCTGCAGCTCCCCTTCTAACTGCAAGAGAGCTACAGCTTTAAACCTCTCACCAATTAGCCAGGCCCCTTTCTTTGGGACCTCGTGAGCCACTGAAGACAATGTATTACAGGCAGGTGAATTCATAAAAGCCAGACTAATCCTGAATTGTAATATGTGAAAAGAAGTGAAATGATTGAAACGGGATGAAAAAGAACGGCAAAATCACTCATTTCTTACACTGGCAGATGAGCTCGTGGGGATTTTTGATGAGAAAGGCTATTTCATTTCTACAATGGCACAGATGGAGACTTGTGCCTTTTGTGTGAAGTATGTGGAGTGCCACGTACCCCTCCCTCCCAAAAGAAGGGACTTTTTTTTTATTAAGGTGTGATCGTGCCGTCCCTCTTCTTATTTGGAGAGGATGATGCTGCAGTCTTCTCTCTCATGTCTCCTCTGGACCCTGTCTTTTTTTCACAGGTCCCCAGACGGAGTCATGTAAATCTATCAAGTCATCCGAGAGAAGCACAGGCTTTGGGTGTGATAATGACTTACAGAAGACTACCAATGGGGAGAGGACATGCCTGACACACTCACACCAACACACACAAACGTACCATCCACACCTCTCTTCTCCAAGCTCGCTGTGCAATCTCCACACTCATCTTGTCCCCAACCCCCCCCCCACTTACTGTGTCAGCTGCAGATTGAGGTGGCAGCGCTCATCATAATGCCATGGAAGGGGGCTGGTTGGAGGGGGCATTGCCAGTCCTGCTGGAAGCCCGGGGAACCCAGCCTGAGCTCCAGGTCTCAGTGGGTAGCTCCACGGAATGGGCCAGCCAGGGTGGTAATAGAGTAAATAACTCAAATGAGGCAGAGTGTGAATTACTTCTCTGATGGGCTGGAAGGGTCCCTGCTGTGAATCTGACTGGGGGGTCCAGCTAGGAAGCGCATCAAAAATGCGGGCAAATGGGTCTAGGACGTGGCGAGGTAGCGGGGGGTGGTGTGCCAGCGGGGATGGGGTGTGTGAGAGTGTTTAATACAGGTGATGATGGAGAGGAAAAATTGCTTGAGGCAACTGTGCCGCTGCACGTCTGGACAAACCGCGGTACCCCGAGGGATGGGTGGTCGGACAGCAGAGAGAGAGAAACCTGCATTGATTCCTCCTGTCCTAAATATTCAGAAGTGACTCTGTGGGCTTTTTTCCAACTGGTCTCCTGCATTGCTGGGCATTTAAATTCCTCAAAAGTCACTTATACATACAGTGCAACAAGAAAACCAAACCTCACAGGCTGCGGACAGTATGTAGATATTCCGTGAATGAACATGACCTGTAGCCCTGTGAAGCCCAGATTCGGAGCACAAAAGAAACTTCAATGCCAAGGCATGATTGAAAACCACTTCAAAAATGAACCTGCAACCTTGGGCTTCAAAGGGAAGCATATTGCACGAACTAATACAACCAGGAAAATACATGAATACATTTTCCTTCATTAGGTGACCTCGAAGTAGGTTACATGGTCATTTCTATTCTGCGCCGACCCTCAAGTTCACAGATGCCTCTGAGCCACTGACGGGCAAACAAAGACTTCAATGACAGTCCCTCAGTGTAGGAAGATTCTACTTATCATTTCAAAGGGACAGCCCCCCGTCACCCTACCAACTCTATACCAACGGACAGGGTGCACTTATAGAACAAAAAAAGTCCAGTTGAAAACTCAGGTCTTGCGAAGAAAAACACGGAGTAGCCATCATCTGTATGCATTGTTTTTTGGAAAGGGAGTGACATGAGTTTGTGGGCAGTGGTTTTGGTGTCTGTGATCTTATCCTCACCTTCAGGATCATCTGAAATGTATTGCAGAAAGTTTGTAAAAAGATATGAAAGTTAAATCAGAAGGATGTTGTTGGCTTGTCTGGAGGAGGTCCTGCAGAACCTTTGACAGGCAAATCTGTTGAGGAGAAGGGTAGGAGGACTGGATGACAGCATTTCAGCTCTGATCTCGTAGAAAGTTCTTAAAAAGTCGATTGGCCTTCCCCTCCCCCCCTTCAATGGAACCTTGCTGACTCGCCATGGAAATTTTCTGCCTCCAACTTTCTTCCCTGCTCTGCAGAAACTTTTGCCTCATTGAAGAACTGTCTTCTGGTAGCACAGCACAGCTGGACAAGCCAGCAGAGACCCTGGGGATGGAAAAAAGACAGGATAGAATCCACACAGCTGCCCTGCTAAACCACCACATAAAGTTCTTACGGTGATGGCTTCTCCGCTTAGTTGTTAGATGTATTTTCTCCAGGTCTAAAAATTGAATGGGGGAAGTTTGTTTAAATGGTGCTCAGCTGGTGGTTGCAAAGCCTCCGGTAAGAGAGAGTTCTACTGGGGGAATATATTTCTTTGTTTTTGGTGGGATTTCAGGTGGATAGGCAGTAAGCCATGTAGTTTGCAGGTATATCCGGAAGATATGAGATTCATAAAGTCCCAGTTGAAATGGGTTGCTGTGTTTCAGGTTCCTCTGTGTGGGTGATGTGTGTCAGTGTGTGTGTGTGTGTGTGTGTGTGTGGAAATGCAGGTTGAATTTGAATGGAGCAAACAGGGAAAATCATGCTAATTCTCTCTCATACACAAACAAAGAAGGTGGACATGTTCATGCAGTGGTGTGATTTGTGGGCGTTGATGGCTTGGGGAGGGGTGAGGATGTTGGGAGGGGTGTGAAATGAAAATTGCTCAGTTGGAAAACTGCATTTATCTTGCTGCAACTTCTTTTTTCTTTTTAGGTGCACTGCAAATTGCTAGTAAGACGTGAGTGAAACCAATGACTGGCAGGGTGGGCCTAAAGATAACAAGGACCTCTTTGACAATGTGAGGTTCTGAAGTCTGTCATCAGTGCCACACACAGCGTAGAAACAAAACTAAATTCATCAATACATTTAAGGTCATTTAAATAAACTATAAATATTCTGAACGTTTTATGGGATTGTTTAAAAGAATACAAATGCTCCGTTTAGATTTTCTACAGAATGCTTCTACAAATCTACATCATTTCATCTTTTTTGCACAAAACCAACAAATGACATTTCACAAGAGAAAAGGGTTTTCAACTAGAGTGTTTTTATTTCAATTGGTAAATGTTAATTATAACTGCGGACTGTGCGGCTCCTGTCTTTGTGTCAGAATTATTCCCCTTAGGTTAATTCATATTGAATGCATCATTGTCCACGTTTTTAGAATCATACATTTTTTGAAATAAAGAAAACACACAACCTGGATCCTCCAAAAACAACCATAACTACAATATTATTGTTTTTAGACTTGTGCTGTCATCTATTCTCAGGTTTACAAAAAAAAAGCCAAAGAATTGTGCCAGTGAATAACAGAGGACAAAAAGTCCCTCCTGCATATGAAAAAAATAATATCACAAGCAGATAGTAAAATCCCACCGATCAATCTAATCCTGTTGAATATTCTGTTTTTGTTTAAAGTTTCTCAGCATTTTAGAAGAAAGTTAAGAGTCGAAAGTTCTTCCAGTTGACGACTGATGTAAAGAAAAGGACACTTGACAAGGACACCTGTAAACATCAGACCTTCTTTTATGATAGATCTAGGGGTCAGATGTGGACTATATTTACCTTCCCGCACTCACAGGAAATGGCTGCCGCTCACCCTCTAATGTAATTACAGTTGTTTGCCTGCCGTTGTATCTGTGAATGTCTGAATGTCACCGGCACTTCTTTCCATCTAAACTAATGCCAAATATCCTCTGCTTAATGGTGATTGAAATATGGGTGCTGCCTGTCTCGGAAACCACTTAATGTCAACATGTCAGAGGTATCAGGGGGGAACTAAGTCCAAAACTACTGGACTGTCAAATCATAAACGCCACAGGGAACAGATTTCTCAGGGATCTGAAGGCGATGAAAAGAATCAGCAGAGGTTTTGACAGGGATTTCATTTGGCATCGCTCATGTCTCCAAATTAATCCCGCCACAAAATTATGGTTTCCTTTCATCCCCAAAGTCCCATTTCCATGGCTACAGTGAAGGGAAATCTCGGGGAGTGGGGTCGTAAGTAAACGAGGGGGAAGAGAAAGGAGAGGGGTGCTGTTCGTCTTTGATTTAACGTTTCAACTTAGATAGCAACCCAAAAAAAAGACAGACTTTAATCTTAACAAAGAGAAAATTGCATTTTTGTTAAACAGAGGTTTTATTGTTTTAACGCGAAAGGGGGGGACGGGAGAAAAGAGTCGCATTGACAAAGAGATTCATTGGCTGAATCATAATTAAGCTACAAGTTGAGACATTTTAATTACTCCTGTTTTTTCTGTCTCTGATTAAGATGGTGCAGCAGTGAGCAGGGAAACGGACCATTAAATATTCTGAAATGCACACAGAGGCTGAGTAAAGCACATTCTGACTCACTCCTGAGCAGTGGACGCAGTCACCTCATGTTCGAATCCTACTCGGGGTATTGTCTGGGCTATTCTCATGAGCTTCATCCACAGTACGGATTAATAATGAATGCTATATAAAAGAGTCCTGCGTTGCAAGTTTGAACTCCACAAACAACACAAACATTATTATCAATAGCCTGTATTGCCAGCATTTAAACTGGAGATCAAAATGACAAATTCCCATTCTACACACGCTGCTGGTTGACCGTTACCTTATCTGTGGTCATCTTGAGAGCTAAAACCAACAACTCTTTGTTCATTCAGAAAAAAGGAACTGACCGAAAGACAAACTAAGGACCGCAGAGGATTGAAGGAATTAAGTGTCGTCGCCTCTGCAACTGCTTAATGTGAAAGTCAATGCCTAGTGTGATGGGCACTGCATAGACAAGTAGAAATGAGACATCTTGAGGGCTCATCGTGCTGCCTCTGGACGTGACACAGCCAGGACACCGCGCAGATTATTAACAATGAAAGCAGGAGAACAAGTGAACCCATTTGAAATAACATTGTTAATGACAGTGCATCAGGAAATTATTTCAGAAAAAGGCAAATTTGTTTTCAACAGCAAAGCAATACCACCAGCAGGAGGAGAGTGTAAACATCTCTGATATCAACAGAGTGATATGATCCACTTTCGTGGTGTTTCTGATTTAAATCAGCGTCACCTTTCTGACATAAATATTTTCAAGCGTCCGGCAAATGCACCAAGACAGTCGTCAAGTCTGAGGACAAACCCATGCATGTTATTCAGGTTGTTGTAGTATCAGAGACAAAACAAGATAAAACCATCTTAATGTTTTATTGTTAATGTTTAATGTGTATCATTTTTAAAGTTCATAATGGGTACCAGATGAGCATCTCAAATAAAAATAATTAATTTGACCATGCATTATCCTCTATAGGCTTTATAAAAGCAACACAATGTTACTGCAGGGACTCCTAAACTACAGGATGGTGAGGAGCCGGTCCTACTGTGCTAGCTGTGGATGTGTCTGCAGAGAGAGAAACATCCTCTGCTGCAGCTGACGGAACTAGTTTAACCTCCTCTAGCTCCAGCTCTGCGTCTGCAGCATCAGAGCTGATGCTTGGGCTACTGGCACTGGCTTGGGTCTCTGGCATGTGTAAAGCCGGGTAAAAACTTTTGCAATTTCACAATTTTGCTTGTGGTGCACTCACACCCTACACCCAACAAACAGAGCTGTCCATGGTACTGAAACAACAGGCAAGCAGCAGTCACATGTGTCTCAGGGAATAGAGATTGTAATTTGTGCTATAATTCTATAGAGATGCATAAAGCTGAAACAGAGAGGGCTAGGTTCCCTCAAGTCCCCTCGTGGTGGTGGCCTCGTTTAATGTGATTGATAACTCTCCAGTCTGTAAATAAATTGAAAAAATGCAGAAATGCATTTTACCTAGAGGGCCAAACTGTATTTCCCAACTCAGATTAAACTTTACTTCCTGCCTCCCTCTTTGTATCCTAACTGTGATACTTCTAAGTTTCAGTAACAGAAGGAGGTGCAGGCTAAGTGTTGGTGTTGAAATCACTCTGTTTTTGCCATCTCTCTCTCTCTCTCTCTCTCTCTCTCTCTCTCTCTCACACACGCAGTCACTTTACATTACATTATTTTCCTGGAGACTTACTTCTTGCCTACTTCTTGCTGAACCCTTAACCTAGTTTAAACAAAACCTAACCTTTTTCTCCAATTATGTCTTCACCTTTAAATGGAATGCTCTGGTTACAGGGGGCTTTTTGTCTCCACAAGGAAGACATGTCCCTGGAGTGTGACTGTGTAAACAGATGTAGGTCCCTGCAACATGAGTAAAACCTAGACTACACTTAAACACATGGTTAAACACATCTCCCATGAGTCCCTGTGTCTCTTGAATAAAGTCAGCAACTCTTGGAGAAATAGGGAGGAAACACACACACACACACTCACACACACACACACCAACGTATTTACTGCCCAGCTAGTTTCCTCCCCCCAGTAAACTAATACCCCTCCCCGACCTCTGCCATCCCTTCACCCATTCGTCTGCTTTGATTCTTTTATTTCCCCCATCCATCCTTTTTTTCCATTTCTACTGAAATGCAAACAACCCAATGAGGCAAATTTTGGTGTATTTACCCCAAATCCCAAGCTCTGCTGGCGGTAATTCTACTCATGCTGTGCTCACTACATGGGAGTGTGTGTGCATGCATCTATGTGTGTGTGTGTGTGTGTGTGTGTGTGTGTGTATGTGCATGTGTGTGGGTGGCGCTCCCCTCAGTGTAGCCACTCTTTTTCCCTGGCATTGAACTTGACCCTGTGCAACCCCTCTATAATGAGTGAATTGAAAACATCTCCCTTTGGAATGCTGTCTGTGTGGAGAGGGGAGGCCATAGCTGCCTCCACTTACTCTGTGTATGTGTGTGTGTGTGTGTGCATGTGCTCAATCTTTTTTTAACAAATAAAGGCCCAGTGTCCCCCTGTTACAACCTTACTGTAAACACTGAACACACACTGTTACAGAACACACATCTCCCCGTAAACACACTGTACAGTATAAACACAATTCACTGTTTGTAGGCTGCAGGTTTGGTTGCAGGAATGGTACAAAGTACAGAATGAAAAGAAAAGTTATCCTGATTTTCATTATAGTTACATAACAATAATACATAATATCCTTACTTATGGCCCCAATAATTTATACTATTCAAGGATTAGTGCACAGCATATGTGGCCTGAGAAGTGGAGCCAAATAAGGAAAGAAAAGCCACAAAGCATCGATTTGAGGCTCAAATTGAGTGTATACATGCAACTGAAGATGACTATATCAACATGTTTATAAATCCAGAGCTTTTCTCATCTCGATTCGTGCAGATGAAAACACAGTTTAGGTTTTATTATTTGAAGCTACAGTCACGTGACATTTTCGCTCAGTAAATATTCACTCCATTTCCTCTTTTCTTCAATCGAACGCTGCACGGAAGACAAGTTCGAGAATATGTTCTGCCCCTGGCTCACTTTCACCTCCAAGTTCATCTGTGTTCATCTCATCTCGTTCAACATGTTTACAGTTTGTGATCACTCTGGTCGATATTTGGGTCCGACCCATGTCAGGACCACGACATTACATCCTTTCTTCAGGACTGAATTCAGGTCCTTTGTTGAGGAGAGGACTCAGGTGATCAAACCTATAGTGTTCATCAAACTGAAGCTGCATAAACAGAGCCCGTGTTTGTGTGAGTGTGAGCGTGTGTGTGTATGTATGTGTGTGTGCGTGTGTGTGTGTGGGTGTGTGTGTGTGTGTGTGTGTGTGGTCGGATGTCTCCGGTGAACCTGTGACGTTGAGCTGTGTTTGATCCTAATCCTGATCTACTGTCCTTTGAGGCTGTCACCATCGCACACGTATGCAGACGCGCACACACATAGGGGAGGGGCTAGTGACAGCATGCTGATGCTCGGCCCATGAATAATAAACAGGAATAGAGAGAGGTCCGTCTTGGGTAGTGCTCGCTCACACACACACACACACACACACACACACACACACACACATCCCCCATATAACCTCGCCCTGTACTGCCCTCACCCTCCTCCTTCTGCAGTCCCCATGTTTATGCATGGCACCCTGTTTCATATGTATCGGCCTCATCATTCCCCCTGTTGTCACGGGAACTGATGACACAGGCTGCATTAAGAATGATGACCCCCCTACAGATTACTGTGCTGTTGGTACACACACAAGCACATACGCGCACAAACAAACACACATTCTGGCATACACACACAGAAACACACAACCAGATCCAAGCACACACTCAGTGATGTTGAAAACATTTCCCAGTGGGACCTGATAACACCAGCATGGCAGCCTACCATCAAAAATGGAAGATTTTTTTTTTTTTTGTACAAAAGACAGTGGCCAGTCAAAACAACCCCCACACACGAGCACACACTGACCTCCACTGCTAAACCACAGCGAGAGATAATGTATGGTGCATTTATGCAGAAAACTGCTGCCTTGACTGACAAAACAACAAGGCTCGGAGAGAATCCAGGCCTGAGAGAACTGAATGGATGCTTTTGATCTGTGTCTGTGGAAGATGCAAAATAAAAAGATATTTGAGGTGACTGAAATATGCAAAACAGCTAAGAGCAGTAGTGATGGAGCTACAGTAGCTTCTACACATCTTACAATACCTTCGAGTACAGTTGTATGTCATTAATTCAGTTTCTCGGAAAAAACACTTCAGTTCGACAGACAAACAACTGACACAGTTATTTATCTTCATGAGTGAAGGCATCTGGAATGTTTCTAATAATCTAATGTTTGATCTTTGCTTTTAATTACAGTAATAAACTAAACAAAGTCTTGCATATTTACACATGTCTGTAAAGTCAGCTTTATGTAATGTGACAAAACAGATTTATGAGTGGTAGTTCTTTATTTTTGAGTCAAAAATCACCAAATTATTGTCGTGGGTGCTGGTCTCTAACATAAATATTACATGTAATATATAAGTTCTCACTGTGCAGAAAATTGTATCATTGTATTATTATGTTACTTATTTTAAATTACATTGCGATTTATTGGTCATTATTAACGTTAACACATAAACATTAACACATTCAAATATGTTTGAATCAGAATATTTTTGGGACGTTCTTATTTTATATTTTGAATAAATACTGAAAAAGAGACTCAGCAAGAAATCTTTGAGTTCTACAAATGTTCCTTTTTAATGTTGAATAAAAGCATTCACCATATATTTTTCTTCAGATTTGAGCTGAAGCACTTTTTGAATGGCAGCAACTTCATTTTTTACCTTCATATGTTGCACTCGACATAGATGTTCATGTTTTGCATATTTTAAAGTAAAATTGATGAGGATATTCCTGGGGTTGGGGGTGTTGTCGAGGGGCTGCTGGTGCTTGAAGCTCCCGATAGAGCGCTGTTCTTTTTTCCTGCAAAGAGTGAAGACTCCATGTTTCTCAGACATGCTTTCCATTTGTCAATGACATTGGTTATCATAACAAATGTAACATAAATATAGTATGAAGGAATATCTGTTAAAGGTAATGTTATGTAATCCTTTTTAATTTGAGTTGACTGGGTAAAAAAAATATTTCATGATCCCAGTGAAATATCACCCACTACCCACACCTGTGTGTAAGCAGCAATTTAGAGGTGGGCCACTTTAATCAGATTATATTTGTGTTTAATCTATAACAGTGACTTGTAGTTGTTTTCAATTGATTGTATGTTTTAAGGGTCAACTTTCAATGTTAAAATCTGACAACTTCATGTCAAATTAAATGCAGTGGAAATAAATATCCAGTATTCTGTCGCAGGAGTTTCTGAATGTTACTTCAACATTACCTTAAGACATGATCTGGTTACAACTCCACAATTTGTAGCATATAATATACAGAGCGCAATTTAATTTTTTTTTATTGTTACAATAAAGAAAACTCATCTTCTTGTTTTCAATGTTATTTTACTCATTGTATTCATTGAAAAAATATGTTAGAAATATTCATGTATATTAAAATTTTTATTTTGAAAGTATTGAGTAATACTTAAAATATAAATGTTATTAAACAATGTTACAGAACATGTTTAAATAGTGTTATTTTGCGAAAAAAAATGTCATTCTTTTTCTTTTTCAACATCAAAAAAAGATTCATTACAATTAATTAATCAAAATTAGGTTACTATCATCTCCCATGTTAAAATGTGCTGATATAAACAATGAAAGCATTGAGTAGAACACTGTGCTGGTGAGTATGGAGTGAGTGAGTCACTGAATAAAAATGAGTGTTCGTGGTTGGTGGCATTGCTAATGAAGTGTGGGGTCAGTGTGCGGTTTTGTGTGTGTGTGTGTGTGTGTGTGCGTTATGGATAATATAGTACACCTTTGATTCCCAGCGACACAGACATGAAACACAGGAGGTGGAAGGAAAGGTCCTCCTTCTTTGTCCCTCTCCGTCGTCTCACATTTTCTGTCACTCGGCCGTGTGATGAAGTTTTTCTTCTTTCACTTTTTTTTTGTTGTAGTCAAAGTGAGAGACGCCAACTGATCCTTCCTTTTTTCTCTTTGTCGCTTTCTTCTTCTCATTTCAAAGACGTGTCTGTCGGAAGAAGAGAATACATAATGTATATCACAGACAAGTGGAAAAAACAAGACAAAATAAATAATTAATAAGATGTGATGCATATGTATAAACATTTCCATATCAAATAAATATCATATCTAGCTTTGTGGCCCCTTTTTTTCTGCTTTTCTTTTGAATACTCAATTACTCATATGATTATTTTCAGCGGGACAGTTGGTGATGTGTTTTGATCAAATGACAGTGGGTTTAGAGAAGAGGGTATTTACAGGAGGAGAAAACGGCACGTGTAAATATATGTGTGTATATGTATGAAGACAGCAGATCTGATGTTGGTGGTTTCAGGATGAGGTGAGACACAGAACTCCCTGCTAAAAATAAAGCACTTGCCTTAAGTCAAGTAACATTAACTGTGAGCTATAGACAGGACATCATCACTTGACTCCCAACAGTTTGTGAAACTGCCGCAGCAGAAGTCTTTATACAGTAAGAGTCTGGAAATCAGTGTGAGAAGGAAAGGAGTCTGACTGAATGGTCTGATCTCCCGTGGTCTCAGCAGCATCCCCTCTTATTTTTTCAATGCCTCCATTGCCACAATTAACTAAATCTACAAGTGTAGGTCTGTGAATCTGTGGTGGTTACCGTGGCATTGAAGTGTTTTAGTAATCTGAAGTCTGATCACTAAGGCATTGTCTACAATGTTCATTGTACAACATATCTCCAGATGGGAACGCAAAAACAAATAAACATGGTCAAATAAACATGTCGAGCCATAGGTGGCGATAAAGTCTACATCAATAATTCTTCAAATACCAGTCAGAGCGTTGTGGTGTAAGTAGGGTTGCAAAATTCCGGGAATATTCAAAGTTGGAAACTTTCCATGGGAATTAACGGGAACATACAGAAAAATACGGGAATTAATGGGAATAAACTGGAAATGTTGTGGCTAATTTATACTAACTGTATTGTTACTTGTCATATACAGACATAAATATAAACATTTTATTTTGTCATAGGCTGATTTGAGCCCTGAGGAAACTTTGGGCACTTGACTATATGCTTCTGCATCGTTGTGTCATTCTTAACATAGGTCTTCGCACAGTATTTGCAAATGTACACAGCCTTTCCTTCTACATTGGATGGGGTGAAATGTCTCCACACATGAGATAGTGCACGTGGCATTGTTCTGTAGAATAAGATGAGAAAAAAGTTTGTAAAAAACACTAATGCAATGCCAGAGATATAAATAGTTAGCCAAACAATTGGAATCATCTGTAAAAATATTTCACAATTGATGGATAAATGAATGGAAATAGGCTAGATGAACAGATGAACAATCCTCAATCAGCATGCTAATATATATTTTCCCCAGTAATATCATCGAAACTGACCTGAGTTGAATGGAAATTTACCGGAAACTTTCCGCCCCTTTGCAACCCTAGGTGTAAGTAAGATTGGGGCATAGGCCTGTTAATGCCCGTAATGTGGTGAAGTGATGCCAAATTTAATTGCTAATTGAAAAACAACATAATTTGAAGTCCACTAGTAGAAGACGCGATGCACGTTGATGTAGCGTTTCTGGTGTGAGTGCGCTCCGAGGACATTTAGACTAAAAACATGGTGTAAATTATCCGTTTTTTGTTGAATTTGAATGTCGGGGCTTTCACTTTTAATTTTTTGGTGAACTATCTCTTTAAGGTGGCTTACATTTCCAGTTGTGAGTGCCGAAGCAGCAAAAAATCGAATATGTAATTTGCATCTCCACGTCCTCCCACAAAATGATGGCGGCATATTAAATAATAGCAGTAACCGTGGAGTGGATCCGTGGTAGCGAGTTCCCGCCAAAACTCACGCTCGACCAATCGTAAGTCAGCCTCAGCTGCCAATCGTGTTACACCATGTTTTCATAGCATAAATAAACTAATTAAAAAACAAATTTGTCAGAAACATGAACACTCAAACAAACGTCAGTGTGATAAGAACTACCTAAAATGACAAATATTTGATGTGTGTTCTGGTCCATGTCCCATCTGCTATCATGGAGATAGTGGGGTTAATGACCTATACTGCAGCCGGCCACCAGGAGGCGATCGAGATTGTTGGGCTTCACCTGCTGTCTGCTGCATTATAGATGCTGCATTACAAAACTGTAGGTACCTAAAGGTACAATCTTCACCAACCTGACAATTAAAACTCAGGATTAGACCCTGCTGTCACTCCCAGGCACAGGATTCCTGTTAAATAATAACTCAGCCTGCGCTAGTGGACTTTGCTGCTGCTGCTGCTGCTGCTGCTGCCCCCCCATCCTCAACAGTGTGGAAGGTGGCAAACTCATCTACACAGGCTATGTAAAGCGAAGTTGGGATTATTAGCTGACCTGCGCCCGTGGGAGTGAACAGAAAGTGGGAACGTAATCGGTGGTGAGCAGCGAGTTATTTTCAGTCCATGGATTCCATCGCTCGCAGACTCCTGACTGCAGGAAGCCAGAGATGTAACTTCCAGGCCTTTCAACATTTGGCTCCCATTACAGCGAGACAGGTGGGCGCTGGGGGAGGCTTTCCTGTACTCACACACCCCTTCACAAACAAAAAAAACACACAGACACACACACACTCTATCTCAAACACATATTCTTCCTCTCATGTTTTGTCTCTCCCTTTACATTTCTATTTCTTTTTTCACAATTACATTCATGACTCCCTCTCCGTCCTCGTCACTTCCCCCTCTCTCTTCTTTATTACACGCACAGTCTCTCTTTTTGTTTTACTCTTGTTTTTTCTGGCTCACACACACACAGATCCTGTCCTCTTGACTTGTTTCTTTCACTTACTTTTTCCTCTTCTTTGTCTCGTGGACTCTCTCTTCTCTCTGTCTCACATTCTCTCCAGCTTGCTTCTGTCTCTCGTGTTGTTGATCATGCTCTCGCTCTGTGTCTATCGACCTCACCTCTGACTGACCCTTTTTTTTTTGATTTTTGGAAAAATGTAAAAACTGACCCTGTAAAAACATCTCACACACTCTTCCTCTTAAGTTTGTCTTCCTCTTTGTTTACTTCTGTAACCTCTATACCTACCCCTCTTTGGTTTTCCATCCATCCAGACACACACACAGGCTGAAACACACTTTGGCCCGATGCCCACACACACATTTGGACCTGACTTCATGCCTCTCAGTGTCTGGGGCCTCTGTCTGTGTGTTTCGGAGTCCAGCTAAAAAGCCTGATTTGGCAGGGCTGAAACTCCATGCTTCACTTTGCTCAACCCCCAAGACCTGCACTAAGAAAAGGTTATCATGTTCCCCCAAACACCGCTAGACACGTAGACAGACACACACACACACACACACACACACACACACACACACACACACACACACACACACTTGTATTTTGCTGCTGAGTTGGAGAGCTGGGTGAACATGTTTATGTACTGTATGTTTGAGATTGGTGGACGTTAGATACCAAAGATGTCTACTACTGGCCAGTAAACAGAATGGTGGTTTCATACACACACACACACACACACACACACACATATGTGTTCTCTAATTGTTCTAGATTGTCCTAGAGATTTAAAAATAACTTCTCTGTTTACCTAAATTGAATCAAAGTTTTGACACATTCACAGTTGAGCACACTTTGTCCAGAATGTTGATCCTGATGAATATCTTGCACGTGCAGTTTGCTTTGCTTTTACCTTCTGTAAATCTCATCTGGAGAGTGATGCAACCGTGCACACCAGTCTTGTCTTTTTCTCCTTATGTGCTTCTGACATGGCCTGGAGGTATGTTTCGAGTCATTATCCTGCTGTATCATCAAAAGTCGGGTTACCTGTAGAATCCGTTTGCGACAAGCTAAATTTTTATTTTCTTCCTTTGCTGCATGAAAAGCTATTTTTATAAATTTCTTATATTCCTTTAGAAGGAGGTGTTTTATGCATATTGCATAAAGGACACAGCAAAGCTAAAGACAACCCGGTAACTACCACTAAAGTATTGATCTACTATCAAGCGATCCCGTGTGATTCTGGTCATTGGATACAATTTTGTTTGCTTTGATTTGATTTAAGACACTACCCTATCATGCATTATGCCAGTGAGTACACTGACTGATCTGATGTGAGACACAGCAATGTCAAAGACACAGTTCAGCCTGCATTAACAACTTTCTGTAAAGTCTCTTTTAGAGGTGTGATACGATTGTGACTCGGCATGGACATAAGAAATCCACAACACGATGAAGTGTGCAATAAGGGAAGATGTCTGAATACTTCCTGACGACAGAGGATATGGAAGAGAAATAACACTGTTCAGGAAATCAGTTTTTTCTGAGCCCCTACCCTGATAATGAAAATCTGATTTCTCATTAACATGGCATTAAAAAGAAATCCATCTACTGGACATCGCTGGTTGTAACCTGGTTAATGAAGGACATGCAAACACACTGATAGTGTTCTGATTCTTTGTCGTATCTGATCACTTAACTCACTGTTTCTCAATTTTTCTCCACAGAACATCCACCCTATGAGGCCGAGCTGGACCAATCTGTAACAACATGACAAAAACGACCTGGTGCAACCCTTTGTGATTGGTGGCTAAGATGATGATCAACAGAAGTATAAGATACAGAAAAAGACAGAAAAGCTATAAATAGCTACACTGTGAATCATAAACAAGTCTAGCATTTTAAGTCCTGGTAGTGTGGGTTTAAAATGTCTTATTCAATCAAGCTTTCTCAAACTTTACTTTGGCTTTTAATGTGTGACATTCACACTACAACGAGAAGGCTGACGCACACATTGTCATTTGCATCCAATTCACTCAGCCACTGATTGTTTCTCTCTTTAAAAATCGGCAGTTTCAATGCCGCCTTTAGCTGTGTTCACTCGTGATTCAAGGTAAAGATGCAATCTTCACATCGCTGCAAAATTAGAGGAAAATGCTAATTAACCCGAAGCGCTCACACATATACCATAACCAGTAAAATATATACCCTTTGACATTCAAATTAGTGTTATAACATAATTTTCCAATTAACAACGCTTTCTACAACCTGATTAAACCATCAATCTCATACATCCTCCCCTCTCTGAGGAATAAAGGGAGAATAACTATATTTCTATACAAGCTATTGTGTTAAGAAACGTGTAGCCGCTGTTGATCTATTATCTCTTTCTGATCACATCTTTCCAGAGAATAAATGAGAAAGGGAAAAAGGGGGGAGGGGTGGTAGACGAGAGAGTAGAGAGCAGGAGAGGTAAATAAAGACAGAGATGAGGTGATAATAACTATGATAGAAGGATGGAGAGGAGAGATAAATATAGCATATGTGGAGAAGAGAGCGCTGATTAGACCTGGCTCGGGAGATGTCATTGTTAATTACCACCCCCTCACCCACCTGCACTACACACAGACACACACACACACACGTAACATTGGACTCACACTAGTTCAGATTGCACATGAATTCATACATCATTATAGTTGTATGATCAGACTCACAAAGATATAAAAAGCACAGACACAGAAACAATGGAAATGTGGAAGAATGCAGAGGCTGTAGCAGAGATTTTGTATTTAGCTTTCTTTTAACAGGTCATATGCATTTTAATTTACCCAATGAAATAGGAAAATGATGAATTTTGACCTGCACAAATTTCAAAATAAACTGCACATGCCTCAGCTTAGGTTGATTTGCCACCAAAAATGTATCTATTCCTCCATGTGTGATGATGCCCCTCGCCTGCACAACAGGTCATGGACATTTTTTGAATAATCATGCAGACAAACAAACAAACAAATAAACATAACCTCCATAGCAAGTAAAACAAATCAGAAAGCTATATATTATGAATACAATAACATGAAGAAATAACAAGTATTTTAGCTGTTCTTTCAGCTGTTTTATCTACCTACTAATTCCCCAAATGTCTGTCTACCTGTTTGTCTGTCTGTCTGTAAGTGAAATGCATATCTCACTAACCAATGCCGCACTTGTTTGTGTATTTTTATTGGCACAGGGAAGTGCAGGGTCAAATTTGGTGAGATCTGAACATGTGACATGTTCAATATTAATAAAATTAAATACACAGGCAAACAGCGTCTTGGAGTTAGTAGGGGCGGGGCTTAACAGGCAGATGGCTGACCAAGTTGAACATGTCTTTCGGGAGTGGTCGGCAACCGGCGGCTTGGAAAAATTCTGCATCAGCAATGATAACTGGCCCACAAGATCATTTGGATGATTAGATATTGTTATATTTCAACATATATGACTTACACAGACAATCAGGGCTGCTGTAGGTGCTAATATCGGTCATCGTAGCCACAGAGTTTATCACTTCCTATTTAGCAAATTGTCTTCAAAACGAAAAGTGCAATATTTGTTTTGTAGCCGGAATGCTTTATATCGAGCGGAAATACAGAGCTTTTATCTTGAAAAGTCGTGAACTGTGGTCTGTAGATTGTGTTGATTGCCTAACAGTCCTCTGAAATACCTGACATGCAAAGTATGAGAAAACACTTCAAGAACAGCAGATCAGAAAATCCTTGAGAGTTTTAAATACGGCAAAAATTTTAACAGTAATCAAGCAAATTCCGTTTCATTTATATAAAGTGTCGGCTATAGAAAAAAACTGAAATCCAGTTGTTAATGGAAGCACAACTTCACAGCAGATAAACCAGGTGGGAAAAATGTGACGTTTCTAACATCACCATGCATCATAGACTGAACATAAACGTTCAGCACACAGACAATAAAAAAGTGACAGTATTTTTTAGAACTGTTTGAGGAGGACTCTCTAATGACAAGAACTTACTGAAGTAGGTCAGAAGTATTAACACAGGCCAAGAGAACAGCCCATTCCAAACAGTGAGGTTTAGAATGACCACTACACCAGTAAACAACATTTTAATTTAGGTAGCACAAATAAGGCCTGAGTAGTATAAAGACATATTAGTGATTTCAGTCAAAACGATGCAGAGCTTAGAGCTGAACTGTGACTTTTAAATAAAGAAGAATAAAACAGAAGAAAGACTGACTAAACATAAAAAATGACCATACCTCAATGGAATACCGAGTTTGACTTTCCAGATGTTCTGGCTGAGATGTACCATCATACCGAGCACAGGTGCACAGGAGCAAAGGAAAGGTGTGGTGCTGGTGAATCATGGCATTGTTTTCCATCAACCAGCAAACAGAAAGAGAACAGAAAGGTGACCAGTATGTCAGAGGAAAGGCATCAAGCACCATCCGTCAGAGGAAAACCACTTCCATATTGGTTTTGGTGGTTTGCGGGTGACTTCGCAGTCCGACGAGCCCTCACCAGAGCCTTAATTTTTATGACGAGGCAAATTAAAAGCATAAGGCACGAAGAGGAGAATTCCTGCACTGAGACGTTACACAGGAAGCATTAAAAAGAAATTCAACAAAATTGATGCTTGAACTCCCGCCTGCTTCCCTCCTGCTTCCCTTCAGCCCACCACTTTACTGCACTACACAATTCAGAGCCTGTTAGCCACATTAGCCTGCCCTGCTTGGGCGCTCAAATAGCCCAAAGAAACCCAGCGGTGTAGCAGGCCTTTCTCAAGCTGTGAATGGAATGGCTTTGCAATTTGTCCTGGCAGAAAACAACATTTTGATCTTAATGAATGGCAAATGGCTACCATTAGAAGTGAGAGGGATTATTGGGAGGGGGGTGGGTTACGGCACATGCCTGTGTGTGTGTGTGTGTGTGTGTGTGTGTGTGTGTGTGTGTGTGTGTGTGTGCGCTCGAGTCTGTTTGTTTGCTTGGCATCTTAGAGGGGTCTGCTCTGATCCTTCATTAAAAGGCTCACTGCTGGACCTCTTCATGAGACCCTCAAAGAGATGGGTCATGTTTAGAAGTCATTTTAATAATTCTATCACAAACACACTCACACAAATACACACTCACACAAATACACACACACACACACACAGACACACACACATTAAACTGCTGTACAGGGTGATAGCTGGGAGTTTTTTTTGATCCAATGTGTTTATGTGCATTACTTCTTTATAAGACTAAGCTAAACTAAACTGAAAACAGATACACCCTCCGACGGCAGCTTGCCCATCCTTGAACATGTGTATGAGTGTAACGTTAGCTATGTGTGTGTGTGTGTGTGTGTGTGTGTGTGTGTGTGTGTGTGTGTTCACTTATAGCAGGTTTGTGTGTGCACTAATGACCGGCATGTGCTAATTACTCTATAGGCAGAATTCTCTCTCTGTGCTCCCATGCTGTTCTTCTTGACCAATCATAGCTCAGTATTGACATCTTCCTTAATTGCATTAAACAGAACTTGGTGATTGGCTGCAACGGTAGAGACAGACAAAACACATATTCACTGACAGCTGGCCAGCCTGCTAATGGGCCGTGTGTGTTTGTGTGTGTGTTTGTGTATCTATTTAAATATGAATGTGGGATATATCTACCTGTGTATGGTGTTAGTATCCTACACAGTAAAATGGACCACAACACTAAAGGCCTTTGTACAACCAAATAAAACACAGCTCAACTTGTGGCCGCAGAAAAAGCCACACACTTAGTGTAGTGCACAAAATCAAATGTGCACTAACATCAATGTATCATTAAGCAGCACACACACACAAACACACACACACACTCTCACGCACACACAAAGCATTATCATATAAAACACTCACAAAACATTGAGAGTTTATTAGCATGTCACAATAACCAATGAATCCTGGTGTGGGTCGGCCCTAGAAGGATCCACTAATTCAGTAACCTCCTTTCTGGTGTCTTAGAAGTCAACAGTGGCTTTATGTCATTAAATGCTATTTTGTAACAGCAGTTCGGGGGAAAAACATCTTAAGCAGATATATAGCATTTTAAACATGATCCTGTTTGTGTGAAAATGTCCCTAAATCGTAATTCTGACTAACAAACAGAAGACAAAACAAATTTGGAAATGCACAGCAGAGCGTACACGTCATCTATCATTCAACCCAAGGGCATTTTCTGCCCTATCAAACGCTTTGCTGCAAGCACAGATTTAGACGCATGTCTCATCACTTTCTTCTTTTTTACCTCAGAAGAAATAAGCACTGATGAAAGGCAGCTTCTTTGTTATTTGCATTGGAATATGTTCTCATTTCCAGACTTCTGCTAAACTTGGCTGTGGCTCCAGGCAGGATTCAGATGTGTCTTTTTTTTCTCCACCACCCTCCATCCTTTGTCTTTCCTCCCTCTCCTTGTCATTTCTGTTTGAAGTTTATGAATTTTTCCTCTGCAGCGTCAACACGAGAGCCGACTAATGTGCATATGTTACTGCAGAATAAAATATGGACAATATGAATTATACTAAATTATAATTTATACTTAATGAACACGAGCCGTGCATAGGCACAGTTATATATTGTACGTATGAAGCACACAAGCAGCTCGGGAGAAAAAGTGCTGACTGGGTTTTCAGTCAACCTGCCTCCCCAGTGTGCACACACACACTTTCTCTCTCTGGAGCTGACAGAGCAAATTCTACACCTGGAGATGTATACCAGAGTAAATTTTAGCTTGATGTATTATTATTATTTATATATTTTCATCTTTTTCATTCATATATTTATAAATCCTACATCTAGGACATGTGTATCAGTCAGATTGAAACATAAATTTGTCATTAATGCATGCATGGCTATGTGTTCATGAAATGTACAATATATTTATTTACAACCCGATGCAGTCAGTCATATGATTCATTTATACCGTAGCACATGTGGAACTAACTCTGTTGACCAGTGGTTCTCAAACTTGGAATAAATTCAGCACAATAGTGTCTGTTATGTTTTCCATTGTCATCCAACTTTGCGTCACTCAGTCTTCCAGTAATATAGAGAAAACATCCTCAATCAATTCAATTTTAAAAACCTGTCAATAGGTATTTGTCAGAAAGAGGTTGTCAAACCTTGTGTATGGTTGTGAAGGATAATTTTCAGACGCTTGTGATGCTTCAGAGTCAACAGCGAACTTCTTTTGACCTCACCAAGCTGATTTCGAAAGTCAATAGGATGCCAGAAAAAGCTCAGGAGACCTAAAGGCCCCTGTGCACTGCTGGTATTTTCCAGTCAGTAAGTTTAAGCAGTTAGCATCCTGAAAGGTTAAAGCTGTACATCATATATATACATATATCATATATTTACTATGTAATGTTAGAGTGACTGAGAAACCAATATTTCCTTGATATGAGCTCATCATGGTATACGAACAGAGAAGCACCTAAATTTACAGCTCTGCACAGCTTTACTGAGTTTTATATTGGGTTGTGTTTTATTGATTGAAGTCTATAGCTTTATTGTTTTGATACAATTATAACAATGATGCTCTCCTGGCATCATTTTCGGACACGGCATGCAGCTAGAAAAATGTCTCTAAAACCCCACATGCTCAGCTGAGTGGAATATTAGCAACTAAAGAGCCAGATTTTTCCCTTCATTAGTTGGTGGAGACCAAACACAGAGCAAAGGGAGAGTCACAATTAGACGCTTGTTTGCCAAGTGTCCAAAAACACCACTCCGAACTGCTGGATGTGTAAATCAGAGTCTGCCCCGACTTCTTAAATGTTGCGACGCTAATGCTGAATCCACAATCGGCTGCCCCCAAATGGACAAAAACATTATTTCAAACTAAATTTTACAAAAAGTAATCAAATTTATCACTATTGTAAATCTTTTTCATGAAATCTTTCCTCACTTTTACAAATGTAAAGTTTCCTTTACATGATTTTCGACAGATCCAGTAGTTCTACACAACCACTGGGAATACACTGTGTAAAATCAATGTAATTCCACCGTAAGGAAATACATGTACATCCCTCACACAAAAATTATACTAATAATATTCGAACCACTTACCTTTCTTGGATGTAACATGATATTTCCTAGGCCCATGTTGGCTTTTGCGATCCTTACAATTTTGAAAAGACTAAATCACACTTTTGTCTCAGACAACATATTGTAGTAACATAATTATGATCCCTACATCAACTACTAGTCACTAAGAAGCATTTAACCATGTACAAAATTTGTTGTTGTTCGGCAAACGTTGGTTGTGAATGAGTTCCCATGATGGAAGTTTGTTGATTTAAAATGCAAAGATATTCAGGGTCACAAAGCAAAAAGCAATTACTGTGTCTCTCTTCTTATGTGTGCTTACAGAGGAAGCTGACTGGATTGATAAATCTTTGAACTGAGCATCACAACAAAGCCCCACCCGCAATACGTCCTTTGACTCAAACTCTCGAAATGGTTCGTCACATTATAAAAAACTTGAGTTTCAATTCGGTGCCATCTGCTGTTTGTACAATCCAGTGATATGCTCATATGTTTATCTTCACACAGACTGACGCAAAGGAAATATCAAATTCAGCTGCTTTAAGGGTTTTTTAAATATAAAATTGCATTCATCCTGCAAATTTGAGTTCCCTGTCATAGTGATACATGATCAAAAATACCTAAAATAAGCATCGGCTAACCTCCAAAGATATTACACATGAGCAACTGCTCTGATTTCTCAGTGCAACGGGTCCAGGGGGAGGATGGTGGTTGAGTGTGGTCTCATTTTTGGCTCTTTAGAAACATAACACATCACAGTCTCCATTTCTTCATAGGTTACCATTGTGTGGAGTCTGCTCTTGAGTGGTCATCACTGCTCCAGCCCCTCCCTCACACAGAGAGGCGATGGAGGCAGTGGTGTTGGTGGTGTTAGTGTGGTGGTTGGGGGAAATCAGAGGCTACGGCTAGGAGATCCGAAGGGAAATTAGACAGCACTTAGTTGCACACATGCACGCCAGGCCCAGCTGGGAGACGGAGCCTCAGATCCAAGCATGGAGGACATGAAAGAGACACCAGCAGTGCTGCCGAAGGGAGGGGATTCTCCCCCCCCCCCCCTCTCTCTCTCCCTAACTATCTCTCTCTCTTGCTCTCTCTCTCTCTCTCTCTCCCTCTTAATCTTCCTTACATTTGTTCTATGTCCTCATCTTTCATTCTCTCTTCCTCCCCTTGCCTTCCCTCTATCTTTCTCTTACTCCTCTCCAAGGAGGTTTTCAAAAATGCATGTATGTGTCCGCAAGAGTGTTAATCCCATTTCTGTGTGTTGGTATTTTTATTTTGTTGTTTTTGTGTTCAACAAAATGTCCAGCAAACATCAAGCACAGGGTGGAATGGAAGATGCTTGGAGGGGGCAAAAATAAAAACACTACATGGTGAACAGGCTCTTCAAAGGACCTCCATCGCAGCCCATTGACTAACATCCTGGGGACACAGCTTTGCTCTTACACATAAACACACACACACACATAAACTGGTCCCCAATGAGTCAGGGGTCACAGCATTTACAAGGCACTTGGTGCAGTGGCATGAAAACAGTCCTCCAGCCAAGGGACAACACGTAGGGAAAGCTATGTGATAAGAGATATAAATTAAATGCAATGCCAGCATATTAGTACCAAAACATTGGAATTAAAGGTGCTCGTAGCAAAAAAAATGTATCACAATTATATACTAATTAGAGTGTGTCCTACAAAATCCACTGTCACATTTAAGTTAAAACATGTTACTGATTTATTATACAGATAATATGTAATCAAACAAACAAGATCATACATTTTGTATTAGAGGTGGACAGCTCCATTTCTAATTAAAGGCCAATAATGTCTCATCTGATTTTAGCTAATCAATAAATCAAATTTGTCTGGATAACCCGGCAGAGTGGGCAGCTGCCTTGAGCTCGTAACTCACCAGAGGCGCTAAAGGTCCTGGGAGTTACACTGCATGACAACTACAACCAAAACCACAAATGAAGAAGCCACAACTTCACTACAAAAGCCATACACCCGAAACACAAGTATAACAGACGTGAGCGACAACAGATGTCGACAAAGAGCAGAGTTACTTACTGCGGTCAAGTGAGGCGTCGTTTGTTTATTTGGTTTTATTAGGTGTTACAGTACAGGCGTTTGGACATGCCCAAAAAACGAATAAGTAAAAACTTTATACCTTTCAAAGGGACCCTCTACCACAATCTAGCTTGAATAACTTTACAACTTACATTTGCATTAACATTTACACATCATGCTCACAGGTTTCATATTCCTACATTTTAGTTTTTATCAAACTGCCATTTACGAAATGACACACACACATACCTCAGAGTCATGCAGTAGTAAGCCAACATGGAAAGATGCCTGGATATCTGCCTTGTGCACTGTACAACAATATGTAAGTACAGACAGTGGACCGAATCCAGTACACAACACGTTTGCATTTTAGAGTGAAATACTGGATATAAATGTAACATAAAAGGATATTTTACATTTGTGAACTTAACTAAAGAATTTTCTAAAATGTTGGTTCCTACATTTCCCATATTCCTGGTAAAGCTGACGTCCTTCGCAGTCAATATGAAACACCACTTTCTTATAAAGATCCCCTTAAGTTATTAAACAAAAACAAATTAATGAAACATCTGAGACAACATCGAGAGTGAAACACAGACACAGATTATAATAACAGAATGAAGTGTATCCTCCAGACAAGTACATTTATCTTCAAACATAAAACTGTTGCAGTGGTCCTTTAAAGTGTTGTGTTTTGGCACATGTGAGCACACATTGCGCATTGATTTAAAAAAAATATATCTGAAAACTTTTGTCATCAATGTCTTTCTGACCTCCCCATCAATCTTGTTCAGTTACTATATGATAAACATGAAATGGCTACCTGTGTCCCCAACATTGTAGCCGGTCTCTATTTATTTGATCTGTCTCAATGTGTGTGTGTCTGCGTGTGTGTGTGTGTGTTCTTTCCTCACCACCCCCCCCTCACCCCCACTCCTCCCCTCCCCTCCCTCTCTCTGCGTGCCCATGGCCCAGCAGTAATTCTGTGTTTATCAACTCTTTATTATGGCTCCGCGCATCATCATTTACAATGGTAGCATCTGCTCATTGCCTCGCCCGAGCATGGGGCAAATTGCTTTTATAGGCAAAAAACAGCAAGTGAGGAGGCGTGCGCGCTCACAAACGCACACGTGCCGGCGAGCGAGCACAAATCAAGACGCTGGGCCGCGGCCTGTTCGCGGAGGTTGTTAACTCTACTGGCAGAATCACACACAAACGCTTCTCCTCCTCTAACAGGATCAAATCATTAGCTGGCCACCATCAGCGAATCAGAATGAGAAGCAGATCCAATGAGGCAGCGGTTTTGATTTTCCCTCCTATTTCTTTTTTTTTTATTATTTTACACATCTACCTGACATCGCAGTGTGATGCACAAATATCACATCTGGCCTCAGCGCTCTAATTTCTGTGTTTGGTTCTGTGTAATTTAGCCACTAGAGCGATGTGGAGAAACAGTGGGGAAGCAGAAAATGGAAAGACAGCCTGTCTCTGTTGTTCACATTTAACACGCTGGCATTTCTCTAAATGATTGGGATGAGGAGAGGGCGAGGGGGACATGCAGACACACATACTAGCGGGAAATAGAAAGACTGACAGTGCTTGCTTAAAGCATCCTCGTCTTCATCCTTTAGGAACGAGGAAGAGGATGCAGCAGTTTGGTTTCTTACGTGCGTCTATGTAGAAATCCGCACCTCAACAGAAAGCACAGGTTCACTGGAAGAAGGAAGAAGCAAATATTATCTACTTGTTAATATGAAAACTCATTTCATGATCTCTGCCTGGAATGAGTCCCAGCTATACCTACTAATTCCACTAACGTCTGTCCGCACGTGGAATGAATATCTGAGGAACCATTCATCTCATCGGATTTACACTTGGCATGTGTATTCCTAACGGCCCAGGGAAGTGCTGTGTAGAATTTATTTTGACAAGCGATACGTTCAATTTTAATAAGATGTGAATAAACGGGTGACCAGCACTTTGTAGAAGTCGGTGGGGGCAGGGCGGTGTACCCTCTGTCTGCAGACCAAGTTGAAAATGTCTTCTTCTGCTAAAAAACTGCAGTAGTGGTCGGCAACTGTGTCAAATCACGGGTCAAAAACCGCTGTCTGGTTATTTTGGTCATTTGATGATTTTGACTTCACCATTTCGGGCCGACACAGGCATTAGCTCCATTCAGTAACAACATTCATAGAATCACTTTTCGTTTGGCAATCTGTCTTTAAAGTAGATTCAAGATTCAAGATTTTTTATTGTCAAATGAACAGAGATAACATGAAGTAGTCACTGTCAATGAAATGCTCGGGTCACACACTCTCTTTAAGCAATGCTCAGTCATTTCAACCCAAAAAAATAAAATAAAAATAGAAATAGTATAAAATAGAATAAAATAAATGCACAACTTTTGTTTTGTTGCTGTAGAGAAAGAGATTTTATTTAGACAAGTTAGGAAGTTAGGAACTTGTGTCTGAAGATTTAGTTACAAACCTCTGAAATAGCCAACATGTAATGTATGAGAAAATAACACAAGTTCAGTAAAACATTAAAGCTTATGTGTAAGCAACAGACATGTTATATTTCATGAGCAACATTGACTATAAACCTTTTGATAAAACACGTTTTCTAACTTCACTCTCCAGCAGACTGTTTATTAAAATCATGCTTTTACATTTGAGGGAGTAATGTTTTACTTCACTACTACACAGCTGTAGTTTCTTGTTAATGTGTCAATCCAGATCTAAGATGAAACCATTTGATGACCTTATAATGTATTAATATAGATTTAGCCATACCAACTGGTATATGAAGTCATTAAAATTAGCTCCACTTTGACTGACACTGTAAGTAGTAATTAAAAGTCTAATTATGTATTATATAATAATATATCACCCGGGCAAAGTGAGAGTCTCACTTTGCTGTTTTAAGTACATTTTGCTGCTGACAGTTTTTACCACAGCAGTGTTAGTTGTCCTTTGACATCATGCTTCGTTTAATCTTTAACTTTATTTCCATCCCCAACTTAAAATGGTAAATGTACCACGCACACACACACACACAAACACACACACACACACACACACACACACACACAACCACACACACACACACAGATGGCTGAAGAGTTGCTGGGCCAGACATCTGCCGAACCATCTTTGACATGTTGACCTTGAGGAGTCAGCCTTCGAACTTCCAAGCCCCAAATTACCAATGATGCATAACAATTTAAGACACTTAACACACCTGTCCAGAGTCTCAACCACACACATAGTGGCCAATTAAAGTATCTTTAATTAGGACCATATATTGTTAGGTCTGAAAATCTCCAATATAATAATAAAGTCTACAATATTACTACTACCGCTACTACTAATAATAATAAAAAAAGTACATATAATCTACAAGTAAACAGATGTGTAATTACAAGACAGAGATGGCTTAATCACAGAAATGTAACGTGCTAAAACCCTAAAATGTAATGTAATCATGTTACAGGCATGTAATATGTGTGATATATGAATGAAAGTGGTCTCAGATTATTGGTCCACATTATTTCTATCATAGTTGATTTAATAAAAGGCATGCTATCAAATAGTTATGTGAAAAGATTGATCTGATGTGAAGTATAAGCAATCACTATATACATGTAACCAGTTATCACTTAGTAACACTGTTGGAAACTGTGTGTGTCTGTGTGTGTGTGTGTGTGTGTGTGTGTGTGTGTGTGTGTGTGTGTGTGTGTGTGTGTGTGTGTGGTGCAGTGACATAACCTCGGACTGTCAAAACGGATTGTCATGCTCACTGCTGTCACTCAGCATGACACCCTGACATTCTGAGTGTTTGTGTGTTTGTGTGTATGTTAGGGGGGTTAAAAGATCTTTGATATTTATGGTTAAACACACACACTCTAACACACTCACACTCACACACACACACACACATCTGGGTTAACAGAGTTATTATATGATGGTCATTTCCCTCCCTGATATACACTCTCCTCATTCCACCAATACATGTTACCAGAGCCTGGTATTATGTCCAAATATAGTGCCCAAATAAATCTGCCCGAGATTAATACAACAACAATAAAGTTCTATGAGCTCTCCATATGATATACAGCTGGGGTGTATGGTATTCATAAAAAGCAGTGACTGAAGAGTGGATACAGTATTTCCATAGGGAGGCTCACCTTTACAGCAGGAGGCTCTGTGTTGTGGATATTACGTTTGGGAGTCCACTTGTAAGAAGCTCTGCCGGGACTGAGCTCCTTCCTTTCTGTCTCCATGAACACACAGCGAGGAGGAAAAGAACAAAAAAGTAAATATCATATAGTTAATGCGAAATAATGAAGGTACTTTTTTAGGGATTAGGGATTGTTGAAAATGTCCATCTTTTTTTTTTATCTGCCAAATGCAGGATAAGACCAGTGCTCTCACCAAGATCCCAGTAACTGCAGCTTATGGTCAATACCAGGTTCTTGAATTAAGAAGAGAAAAATGTTGATTATTTATAATTGTGTTGGATTAGATTAATCTGCTTCTGTTGCTTGTGTTTTGTTCTGATATCTGTGTACACCCTGCCAGCTTTATCTTAGAGTGTGGATCTCCGACACGTCCCGATGGGTTGCACCGGGTTCGGACAAAACCTTTGAAATGGTATTCAGACTCAGGATGTGTTGGGTCACATTGGTTGAGCTATCTACTTCATTCTCTACACTACACGTGTATTAAAAAGCAGAATGCCTGTCCTGTTTGGCTCGGACTCAGTTTTCTGTCGGGCTCTGTTGGGTTTGAACAGAAACCTGCCGGCCGAGCCCCACTCTTCTTTAGCTTCAGTGAGAGACCATAGACTGTAGATGGACTTTATGAAAGCTCTAAAAAATCTTACCACATGGTGGACTGCCGGGACTTAGATATCACTGCGTCCTACCATGTACCTTGACCCTATGCACAAGATGGCAGCACCAATATCTGGGATATTTTGGCTTCATTTCTGGATAGTGGGTGGAAGTCTTTATGTCCAGTCTATAGTACAGTAAGAAAACAGTGCAGCAGAAAACTGCCACAGGTCCACATATAGTTAGTTTAGTTTTATGCCACCGCTTTGACTCGACACAACCTGATATGATCATTATTTTTTTTTAAAACAATTTTACACTTATAATAAAGCGACTTTCGCAGTTTTGAACCATGGAACAAAAACTTTGTCCAAGCAGGGGTCAGAAACATTTTCAGGTGAAGAAAGTCCTCCAAAACAAATCCAGGTTCATGAATATGTATAGAAGACTTGTTTTTGTGAGGAGAAGATATATAATGTAATATTTGTACAGGTTTGTCGGGTCATGTCATGAAAAGACGCTTGACAAACAGAAACTGCACATGAGAACATCTGTTCACAGATTCAAACTGGAGAGCTGTGCTCGTGTCTGAACTGTGCTGAACTTACACAAGCACGCAGACACACACAATGATTTACAATACTCACCTCAGCGTATATGTGTTTGTATAACTTCAGTGTCGCACACAATGTGGACCGTTTTTGTGTTGAGTTTCAAGCAGTTTTCTTCTCTCAGTTTGCCCTCAGGTGCTCACAGGAACAGTTTATACTTTCTTTATAAAAAGAAAAACTTAACCTTTTCTTACAGATTGTTCATACATTTACAAAGGATGAATATAAACTAATAGGCTGTATTAATCACAATCATTACAAGCTCAAAAAAACATTACTCTTCTTTTAGCCTATGGAAATACAGGGTAGTAGTTTGAACCACCAACAACAAACAGATTGTGTCTTTTATTTTATTTATGCATACGTTTATCTGAGAGTCAAAGACTTTTTTTTCCCTTTTCCCACAAACAAGAATTTTCTCTCCATCATCTGGATTAAACATCTGAACAATAAAATGTTACACCACAAACATGAAGAACAATATTTTATATACACCATATTTTTCAGGAAACATTTCCAATACATTGCTTACAATCAGAGCAAGTGGTGGATAACAGGACACACATACAATCCTATGATCTCAGAATGACCTAAAATAGTGGAAAGGGACGACAGGGTGAGTTTGGTTTGGCTGCATCACGATGACTGAGTTTATAAGTGTGTGTGTTTGTGTGTGTGCACATGTGTGTGTGTCCTATCAGTGGTATGGTGCCAGTCAGTGTCAGGCTCTGGGTTGTATCTGCTATAAGCTTTGAAAGCCCTCCAGGTCCTATCATATTACTCCGTCTCTGAGATCACACCACACACACACACACACAAACACACACACACACACACACTGCCCCCCCCCACACACACACGTATAATCAAGTTAGAGGATTCACTTATAAACAAGGTCTGTGTCTCAGTATGTGATGGTGTGTGGACTGAACTTTTTGCATATGTTTGAGTGTGAGAGGGAAAGAGACACAGAGTGAGATCCGATGTGGTGCTGGAGCTGACAGTGTTTCCCTTGTGGGGTGCAGACAACAAACAAGGTCTCTGGTGGGTTTTGCAAGGAGAGAGGGACACACGGAATAATGTGCACACACACAAAGAGGCGCACGTACACACAACTCCTAGATGTCGTAGCGGCTTCATGCAGCCACAGCCATCTGGTTTATGTAACCCACTGTAGTGTTGTACATTTGACCCCTGCTGCATGTGTGTGTGTGTGTGTGTGTGTGTGTGTGTGTGTGTTTGTGTGTGTGTGTGTGTGTGTAAGTCCAAGGGGGTGAAGGATTTGGGTGTACACTTGACCTCCAGATTCTTTATTGCGCTGCCTCAACCGAACTGCACCCTCCAGGGAGTGTCCTCATATGTCTTCATCTCCGACAGACAGAGGAGAAAGAAAGAGGAGAAGACCCAAAATGGCTGAGGGGTGAGTCAGGTTCGACACACACACACAAACACACACTTTTCTGAGAATTAATAACCAGAGAGGATGGTGCTCCTAAGTGACCAGGCTTAGCTCAGGGTGAACCATAAACTATCCCTGTGTTTTATTGAAATGCCAGCATCCTCCCATTAAATCTCCCAAACAGCAGCCAAGAGTGTGTGTGTGCACGTGCGTGACCTGTTCAGTTAAATTTGAGAACTTTGAGAAAGCAGTGGGAATTCTGGCAAAGACTTTAAACGCCACTCCATAAGTGTGTGCGGCCTCCAAAGGAAAAGTGAGTATTTTTTTAAATGCTATCCGTTTTCTCACCTGGTTTAGCGGATGGTTGGTTCCGTTCTGAAAAGGTTCTTTGCTGGAAGTCTTTCACTCTTTCTCCCCATTTCGTGCTTAGCTCAAATAAATGTGCAATGCCCAAAAACTAGGGCTGGGCAAGTTAACTCGTTTGAATCGAGTTAACTCAAGTGATGAGTTAACTCGATTAATTATTTTATCTCGCATTAACTCAGGATTGATTATTTATTGTTTTATTGTGAAAGTCAGGCTTTTATTTTGTGAAAGTCTGTTGCTGACTGCTGCAGAACAGGAAAAAAGAAAATAATTGGCGGATAAACAATCAAGTTAACTCATCACTCGAGTTAACTCGATTCAAACGAGTTAACTTGCCCAGCCCTACCAAAAACATTACAAAAAAATCTTTCCAAAACAATTAATAAATAGTATCCTAAAACCTGGATTTCATTGAGCCAGTGGATTCCCATACAATCCTCAAAATGTTTTCCTACATTTTCTTATTGCTTTTATTCAAACTGTGCATTCTGAAGCTGAATCCCCTTTCCCACTGGCACGTAACAGGGCCAAATACCCGATGAAATTTCATAGCATGTGGGTCAAAAGCTGCTTCATAGGGAACTATGGGGGGGGGCACTCTTTGTTTCCAGACGGTTAATTTGACATGTGGTCGAGAGTTGGTCACATTGCACATTGACTGCTGTGAAAAGGCATCTGTGGTCCCCAAAGTTTGAATCCTAATGACTTTGTTGTTTCCCAACTTCTCATTTAACACCACCATGAAGTTTTTAGTTTTCCCATGGAATATCTGAACATGGATTGGTAATGTTGGTGTAGCCAATCATGGTTTCCCTCGACAATGAATCCTAATGTCTTTGGTGATTGCATACTTTATCATCTAACACTTACCAGCCATTTTAATGTTTGAGTTCAGGCTGAAATGTCTTGGATGGATTGCCATGAAATTTGATACAGACACTCATGTCCTCAAAAATAAACAGGCTCAGCTGTACTTTGTATTGAATGCTAATTAGGAAATGTCAGCATGCCACCATGCTGAACTGAGATTAGTTAGCATTACCTAAGGAGTATCAGCATATCAAAATTTCAACAAATATCATTTCCCACTTAAGTTAAGGTGATGATGTCTTAGTTCTCAGATTTTTTTTTATCAAACCAGACAACGATCTTTCCTTTTTTGACCTTAACCAAATGCAGTGAGTGCCTTACATTCAATACAGCTGTAGTCACAAGTGGTTATTGTACTGCAAGGTCACAACATTTGGTGGAGAGGAAATATGTTCTTGAAGAAACTGACAGCATATTTTTGAGAAACCAGATATGTAAAATGAATAACATTTAATAATCCAGAGGCATAACTGTTTACAACAGGATTTAAACATTTTCGCGGTGAGCATGTGAACATGACTTAAAGGCCAAATGTTGCTCAAAATGGACATGAACACATACATGTTCCATTTACTATGATACGTTTACCGTCATGTCCCTGTGTACGGTGTCCTGCTCTGTGACCAACTCTCAACCACGTGTTAAGTGTTCGGTCTGAAAACAAAGCTCAATCAGCCCCTTTACAGCCCATTCCCTCTGAAGCAGCTTCTGACCTAGATGCTATGAAACTTTGTCTCAGGAGTTAATCAGAAATTTGGCCTTCTTGCATGCCAGTGGAAAGTGGGATATATCCATCCAGGCATTAGCATTAGAAAGGAAGAAACGGTGGAAATGAGAGGAGCAGGGAGATTGTTTGGCTGCCATCTTAACTGAGTGTGCCTAGCCAAGCCCAGCCGGGAGAAAATATAAACCCCAGAGAATAAGGCTTATTTTGACTGGTGGCCAGTTAGGGGATAAGAAGCTGCAGGGGAGGTGTGTGTGTATGTGTGTGTGTGTGTGTGTGTGTGTGGGTATGTGTGAATCATTGAGCATGCATGCCATAAAAGTAGCCAGCCGGTTTACGGCTGCCCGTCTCAGGTGTATATGTGTGTCCAAATCTGCATCTAAAGCCTTCTCCTCCTCCTCCATTTCCATAAGGATAAATGTCATTAGCCAGGCAGCTAGTGGCAAGATGCTACTTTTACTCAGTGCATGTGTGAGGGGTGACTTTGTCCCTGAGAGAGTGAGTGAGAGAGAGAGGTCTGATACATGGACCAGACACAAATCCTCTTAACCAAAAAAAAAAAAAATCTGGCTTTTGGGTGGCGGCTTAAATTGGCCATTGTGGCTCTACTTTAAGACTTCCTCTTATGCCTTTCTGCTTGGCACTAATGTAAATAAATGAACCCCTGTAGGGCAGGAGGCAGAGGGAGATCATATTCCACATGGCTGACCTGTCTACAGCACCTGGACTTAGTGTGTGGAGACATATTAGGAGAGACATGTGAAGATCCTGTCTTTGCCAGCTCATTTACATGTGAGATTGAAGGACATTTTTAAGAATGGTGATTATATGGCTATCCAAATCTGTAGCCGCAGTGTGGTGCCAACCGATATAGCCTCTTCATTCGAGTACTCTTTTACAGTGAGCATATCCCATCGTGTTTGTGTAATAATATCCTAAGCGTGTATTCACTGTATTCACTTTGATTTACTTTGTCATTACAGAATACTTCATTTAAACCATTGTTAGACCTGGTCATACCGCTCTTTACACCATGTTTAAATGCACAAATAAAATAAATTTATATTTTCAAGCAATAAAATAATGTACAGATGTATTTAATGCACGTTTTTGGTGTGAAAGAGTGTCATGTGCATTCATCATGTCTAGGTGCAGATCCTCCACACTTCCTTAAGAATGGCTGTATGTGTAAATGCAAATGTCTGAGTTAGAGTCTTTGTGTGGAATTTCTCCAGCTGTCGTCCTTGGATAAAGTCAATAGAAAGTCTGGAGGAGCTGATGTGAGAACACAGCAGGAAATCTTCCGCAGGATTCATCATGAAAGACGATGGGTGTTGATGACGTTAAAGCATAAAAACAAAAGAAAAGGAGAACAAACTTCTGCAGGAAAAGCAGTGCCATACACGTAGGAGACACTGACTAAGATGTCAGGAGAGCTTTTGGTGAAAAGGGCCAATGCCCGTGTCAGTGTACTGTAACCAAAAACATATGTCACGTCCGTCTCTGCATGCTGCACCCCCCCGCACCTGAACGCTCCGGAGAGCTCTGAACGCTCCGGAGATCTCTGTGTTGTTGTGAGCGCATCGTAGAGGAGAACCTCCTGCTGCATGTGTGAAAGACAAACGATCTGGACAACGGCTTAAGAGGCATTTCATTGTTATCATGTAAAAGACAGCAAAAAAAAAACATTTTGTATTAACTTTTCAACCTAAAATTCACTTTTTTATCTAAAGTTCCTCACATTGATATAACAGTGATAAAACATATTGTATATGCTATGGGGAAACTCTCAGTTAAGCCAAGTTTCACCATAGAAGCTCAATCATAAGTCATGTTTCATTTTTCACTAATAAATACATAATCTCCATTAGGGCACTGGTGTACTGGCTTGTTCGGTGAACACAAGGTGCTGTGTGAGTTAACTCGGAGCCTGCATGTTTCTGAGAGTTGTCTTGGCAGCACTGTCCCTTGCGGTGACCTGATGACATCATGTATTCCTTAAATAAGACTACCCTGCTTTTCGCTTACTGCAAACTCTACATAAACAGCCCAATCACTGCCGCACTCTGCATGAGTGTAGCTGGAGGGCCTGCATCAGTGAGCACGCAGACAGAGACCATCATGCACTGTAATCATACCATTGTAGCATATTCATATTACAAGTACACACGCTGATCCACAATGATCAACCACATGCCGCAGACAGGGAGGGAGGATCAATGAGCTTAATAGGAAGTGACATAAAACAATGCCAGATGGCCAATCAGCACCCAAAGAGGTTGGACGTTACCATGGGAACCCCGCAGGACAGTGGTGTCTTAATTTCTGCTTTATTTCAAATTAGCTCTCACTGGTTCAGCCATTTACCTAAAAAGCACAGACATCTGAGTGAACAACAGATAGCTCGAACCACACTGTCCACCTATGCCATCAGTTTCTCCTACACAGACTTATTTCTATACAGGATTACTGGGGGTGCAGCATTCTTATTTAAAGATATAATATATACATCCAAAAGGGGCAATAGCCTATGCAAGTAAGAATAGACATAACCTGTTCCAAGCTTATTCCAGGACCACATGGTCTTCATGAGTGGAGTTAAACTCCAGGGCCATATATGAAAGACTCAGTTGTCGTCCTCTGACTGCTACTGTTTCAAAATGAGCACTTCTCTGTATATTATGAACTACTACTAACACTAACACTGACAGCCACATATTGATTTTGCCTTTTAAATGGGTACAATCTTATTACAGTGCAAAGCTACTCGCAGCACGTTCATTCACTCAGTCCCTCTGGCCTCACCCTCTCACACTGACTTAAACACATTGAAAATGGAACTTTTAGACTAAAAACATCATTTAGACAAAAATTACACATTTGTTTATTTGGGTCTTGATATCCCATCACAGGAATCACCTTCAGGACGCCTTATAATGACAGGTGTGAACACATAAACTTATCCACTTGTTTTCAAATTTCTCAGGACAAATGTAAATACCAGATTTGAGAAGGGCCTATAGAGTAATATCTAAAACATGCATAAGAAATGTTTTAAAGGCACGTGGGAGTCCATTGTTGTGTCAGATATGAAAGGTGCTTTGTTCAGCCACTCTTGAAGAACCCAGTCGTTTGGCAGAATCTACAAGTTTTATGATTATTTAATTGTTACTGTTGGAACATTTGAGTCTTGTTGAACCTTTGCCTTCTCTCAGAATTTTGATGAAAGCAATCTGCAACTTGACGGTGAGCTTTACAGCAGAGCGCCTTGAAAAGCTTCTTCATTGTTCTAAAACCAGCAGTGAGTAACCTCTCGTGGCTTATCGCTGAAATCCAGTGTTAAGTGAAGGAGATCTGTGATAAGGGCTGTGAGACAGGTTCCTCAGTTTGTGGCATTGAAGTTTAGACTTGTGAGCCCTGTGAGTGCCTCCACCCTCCCCTGATCAGCCAAAGTTTTGGGGGTAAAGATGTTTAATAAATGCTATCAAGAAGAGCCCTGCTCAGCTGTCGATGCTGTCGGTTTTACATTTGCTCTCCGCTGTTTCTCTTTTGTTCACATCATGCACCAGCGGCAAACCACTGGAAAAACGATTGGGGGATTCATTGCCCTTTTAGAAATTCTGACAAACAACTACTCACCCTTACAGTGGAGGCTGGCTATGGCCTGTTGAGTAAAGCACCTTCATCGCTATTATAACGCGCGTGCCATTCATTTCAGAGCCGAGTATGTTTGCTTGCTGCCATCTTTCTCACTGTCAGTCTCTCTCTCTCTCTCTCTCTCTCCCTCTTTCTCTCTCAGCCCCCTCAAGTCAGCGAGGTTCACATCATCCTCGTTAAGCGTTTGTCTCCAGTCTAACTCACAGATGATTATTCATTTAGCTGCTTTAGACAGCTCCCGTCAGCCACAAGGACTCCGCTCATCCACCAAGGGACAAATCAACACTCGTTTTTTTTTTTCCTCCTCCTCCTCCTCCTCCTCCTCCTCAGTTCTTTCTCCATTTCCCATCTCTCTCCTGGGCTATTACACTGAGTGTTATGTTTACTATAACCCACATGCTTGTTAATTATAAATCACGGGTCCCTCTTTCGTCCTATTAATTGGTACCTCCTCTCTCGGTCTATGCAGAAGCACGGGCAAATAAATTCAGGTGCGGCTTCATTAAGTGGCACTCTCACAGCAGATCTTGACACACTCAACAGAGGCAATAAAACAAGGCCTCAACAACTATAATCAGTGCTTTACAGTTAGCCGCCGGCACAATCTGCAGACTGCCATGCCTGCTGTTACCG
This sequence comes from Limanda limanda, assembly GCF_963576545.1. Classification (NCBI taxonomy): domain Eukaryota; kingdom Metazoa; phylum Chordata; class Actinopteri; order Pleuronectiformes; family Pleuronectidae; genus Limanda; species Limanda limanda. The sequence goes on along the minus strand of NC_083650.1, from coordinate 21,589,560 downwards.
CTGCCTGCAGGGCCAAGGAGGGGGTTCAGTGCAGAGAAAGGTGTTAAGCTGCATAGAGACGTACACTACTCTGACATGCGATCACTTGGCTATTCTTAAAGACGATGCGCTTGTGAAAATGTGAGCACACAGCGATCAAAGGCAACTCATCAAAGCCACCAAGTTATTTATGGTACAGCCGTTGTCTGACCTAGATGGTGAAGTTGTTGGAAAGTAGTTGATGTTTATCGACAGTGGAGTTTCTGCCATGGTGTTACTGAACATAAGTGATTATAAGTGGTTTTGAATTTACTGTGTTCTGTCCACCCAGGTTTAGTTCCATTTTCATAGCCCAGCCTACATGAGCTAAACCTCTCCGCTCAAACTTTTTTCCTCAGAACAGAGTTTTCCAAAACGGCTTCATTTGCATTGTAAATGAATTCACTCGGAACACAAACCACTTGTTTCCATTCACCTGTCCTAATTCCACACTGATTACAGCTTACTACAACCATTGAATCATCTATTGCTACTTAGCCAGAGATTTTCCAGACCACTACATGCTACCTGCAACCATTCATAAAGTCAGTCCAACAATTGATATTGGTATTATTATATATAGTATTACAATACTTTTATGTGACTCATGTATGTAAAGTTGACACCAAAGGAACAGGGGAAATCTTTTGAATGTTTCAAAATGAGCATGTGTCAAAATGGCTCACCTTTCATGAAACCAAGAGTGCCTCCGCTAATTATTAGATAAAATATCATTAAGCTTTAGGTGAAAAACAACAGAAACGACATCTGGTGCCACTTCACACAGCAAAAGTTGCATACATAATGATTGAGATGCATCCGGATCACACTAATTAATTATTTCATTTAAAATGTAACTTACAAACAATGTGTGGAAGCAGTGTAAATCTGAATATTTATACCAGAGCCAGTTATTTTAATATATAAATTTACATCTACACAGTGTGTCACCTGCTGTAGTCCATAAAAGCATTGTCCCTATAGACCTCCGTTATAAAATAGACCTATGTATAACCGGAAACAATGTCAGTTATAACTATGTATTAAAACCTCCTAATCCATGGAGCTTTTATAATTGTATCACTTTCCCAGAATTGAAAAAAAGCTACTTTTTATTTTTGCAATTGATAGATTTTGTATTTTCTAGTTTTTGTAAAGTCTATGGGCGGATCAGGAACACACGGACAGAGCGAGCAGCTTAAACATTTTTCTGTGGCAATTTCATCAAGTCTGTGCTTGAACTAAAGTTGGTAAATGTAACAAAATAGCACAGTTGAAAAAACAGAAATAAAGTGTATATAAATGAATTAAATTGAATTTGGTTTTTTTTATTATAAATATGGTAATTTATAGTTGGAAAATAGTTCATTAGTTGACATAGTAGCTTGTAATACCCATGATTCACAGGGAAATATGAAAAGAGAGAGAGATAGGGTTAATCAACAGCACAAAGTGGAATAAATGATGTCAGTGATAAAGCTACTGAGGGTCTGCTCATGGACCTGAAATGACTGGGTACAGTATCACACCGGAGAGCTCCATTAGCAATAATTGGATGGATTTCATATTAATATATGCTCTGTCATTTAGCATTGCATACAGGCTTAACCTCTGCATGGGATTTCATCCCCTGCTAAGTCCTGCAATCATACACTTCACACTGATCATAATGATTGGAATATAGTCTACAGCAGCATGATGTAGTGGAGTAAAAAGATAAAGAAAAAGAGGAATAGAAAATGTGTTTTAATTCTTCTTACACTGCTTTTTTCATGGTATGTGTTCAGTTTTCTAATGATCACCACTGAAGTTACATTTACACAAATTGGTGTTTTTTCTGATTTATTTATTTAGTGCTTATTTACCTCGAGTATGTAGTTTGTTATTTTTGAATATTGAAGACTTACCCCACCTGACATAGCAGAATAAACTCTGCACTGGTTGCCAGTATCGCAGTGCTGGCACCTAACCTAAACTGTAACCGCCATTCTTTCTCATGTGCACGTTTCCAACTTATACATCCAATCGTAGAAGAATAGAAGGGCATCCACAGTCTATTTGCACTTCCTTCCAACGGTAAGTGGAGACCATGAACTGGCTTTGATTGCTGCTTCCCTATTGAGAAACTCTGTTAAAACATTTGTGCCATTCAGCCTTTAATTAATTTTCTCCTTATCCTGGTATTAAGAAATATTTTTATTTCCACTCATGTTTTGGAAAAATGTATATATATATCAGTCTTACAGTCTTTGGTAAGATGTGTCATTAAATATTGCCAGGTAAGAATTAGGTCCATTATATAAATATCTGCACAATAAAGATATAGAGACAATGTTTGGTGCCAGAACATGAAATATATGTTACTAATTTGGAGAGAACCAAGCATTGATTAAAAAATAAATCAAAAGTAGAAATGCTATCATGACATGTATTGAGCCTACTTCTAATTTGAACATTTTACCAGGTTATTGCACAGACTGTGGAAGTATCATGAATATACATTCAACATTTGTATTAACTCCATATATATGTATATATATATTTAAAATATTAATTTGGTTGCTATTGAATTCAGCCCATGGTTTTGCAGACTTGTGATTTGACTATTTAAATGCTCTTTCTTATGATGAGGATGGTGCTTGATGCCGCATTTAATGTTTCTGTCTTTCTAAGTGGAAAAGATTTAAAGTCACTCGTGGTTTTATCTAATGGGGCTTGAAGGCTTTCATTTTTGTAGTGAGAAATTAGTTTAAACCTCTATTTACACTAAAACTCATATTTACCACAGGCTGTTTTTTAGATTCATTGAAGGTCGCAATATGACAGAACCAACTAAATACCCTTTACTAATAAAGTATGTAATTACTACCAACCATATAGCAAAGAAGGTTTGCTTAAGTGCACGCCACTTTAAAAGCAAACTCTTTGAAAGTAGCCGTATTATTTTTTTTACTGGCATCATCCTTTTCAGTGGGTTGATAGGAGGAAGAATGCTTCTTTGACGTGAGCGTCAGGGTTGGTCACACAGGCTGCAGGATGGACTAACAGTAGCTGTGTTTACTTGTCCCTTTGACACCAGCTCTCACTTAATGGCCATTTGGCCCAGCATTTCAACCAGCCAACTTCCCACATAATAGCTCCAGTACATTGGGAAGTCAGCAGTGAGTCTCCCTAAATTGGCAGGAGCGGGAGAGGCCACAACAGTAGTGGGAAGACCCACTTCAAAAAGCCCCCTTCACCTCTTCACTTCTTCCCTCCCCCGCTCCCTCTCCCTCCTCCTGTTTTGCTCCTCGGAGAGAAATCTCTTTCAACAAGCCAAGGAGGTTCAGGACAACTGTGGAGTCTGACATAATTATCAGTGGCTAGGCTTTAATCACCCTCTCCTCTGACTCCTCAGCGCACATTATCTGACACCAAACACAGACGCTCCCCTGCGTGAAACAGGCCAATTTAGCTTCCTAACGCCACTCAGGAAGGCAGCCATCACAGGCAACTAGAGATGGACGGAGAAAAGGCGCCGGAGTGAAAGAGGGTGGACATAATTATGCACCATATTTTGCCTTTGTTGTTTCTTTTTATTTTTTCTCTCTCTCTCATCTTATCCTTTTTTATTGATTTTCTTCTTTTACTTTGTGCACTTTTAATAAGTCTGAAAAGTGTCAGTTTGATTTAAGTCTAACAAAGCTGTGGATGATTTATGTCAAAAGGTTGCGGGAGAGAAAGGATTTGAGAGACAGTCGCAAGGTAGCGAGGCTTCAATTAACCTGAGTTACCAGCATAGGATATCAACTGAATGACTGCCGAATTAATAAGCGCTTTTTAAAAATCTCTTCAACTGTGTTCTTGAGATACATCAAATGTAATCAAAGGCAATGAAATGCTTGGTACTGGCTTGGAATAATTTGAGGTCTGAAAGTTGTGTTTCAAACGTGAGCTCAGACTGGGTGTATTTGTCGTGGAACGTCATCTTGTTTTGCTCCACAATTAAACAGGATTCTGTTAGTGGCTATTTGGCAGAAATCGACTGTGAAAGTGAGTTTTCTCTCATAACGACCACAAATTTGTAGAATCGTTCCTACTCGTGACTTGCACATTTCCAACCCTTAACATTTTAAGGAAAAATAAACTTTGCTGTTTTCAGCAGCAAATTAAAAAACTAAATACTGACATGTGTTCATATTTAGTCTGCACCTCCCTTCTCCCTTCTCAGATGGGTCAGAGAACACAGTCTGATGGGTCACAGAATGGAGGAGTGGGAGATGGAGGGGACGGGTCAGCGGAGTGAAAGAAGATAACGTCAAAGTGATGAAAGAGAGAAAGATCACAGACAGTCGTAGTCGCTAATGTGTTTCCAGGATGCAGCCATTCCAGCCAGACCCCCAGACCTTTGATGGTGTCTCCGACAGGAAAAAAGAGGAGAAAATAGAAAGAAAGAGGAACTATCACCAATGAGCTTGGACCGGGTCGCACTCTGTTATAACTTCTGTGCTACTTAGAGATCCTTATGCTCGTGATATAGTTCTCAGAAAACTGCATTTCAGTGAAACATGTGTAATCTGAAGGAAGGGAAATGAAAAGATCTGACAGAGACTTGAGACAAAACTGTGATCATGACAATTCTGCTTTGATTAGCAGCGATGCAAGAGAAATAATCACAGCATTTCTTTAAGCATTTTCTAAATACAAAGTGTTAATGTCTGTGAAATTTGCTGTTTTAATTAGCAAGCAGGTACATATTGATAATACCCTCAGAACAAGCTGCTTTGATAGACTGTGTATAGGCCCAAGCTGTTAGAGCACCAGTGAACTGTCGGAGAGAGAGAGACTGAGAGGGAACGATAGGAACAAAATAGTAACATTGACATATTGTGGAAGTGGAAGTGTTGTCTCTTTGTTTGTGTTTGTTCCTGTCCACCTTGGCAGCGTTGAATGCACCGATACATAATGTCCTCGATTGGACTTAGGTCATGGGAACGAGAGGGGGAGTCAATGCCATCAATGCCTTCGTCATTCAGGAACTTCCTTCACACTCTGGCCATGTGAGGCCGGGCACCAGGAGGAACCTGGGGCCCACTGCACCAGGGTAAGGTCTGGTAATCTCTCTGAGGATTTCAAACCGGCACCTAACAGCAGTGAGGGTATAATAGTCAAAACCAGTCATGCTGGATCTATGAACCTGCTCTCATCTGTGAAGAGAACGGGGCGCCAATGGTGTCCCTGCCATTTCTGGTGTTCTCTGGTGAATGTCAATCGAGCTGCACAGTCCTGGAGTCTCATTTATAAAACAGTGCGTAGGATTCATACTAAAAGTGTACGTACGCACAAAAGCCGGAAATGGCGTACGCAAAAGAAAATTCAGATTTATAAAACAGTGCGCACGCACACCTGAACGCAATGTTCGCTTTATAACTCGCAGTCCACCTGGAAACGTTCGTACGTGGATCTGCCTCCAAGTCCGCCCTGCACACGCCCACTTCAACCATAAATGGTCAATGCAAAGCAGGGCATGAATATTAAATGATGCTTCTGACCGATGGGTTTCCACCGTGAGTCCTGACGGAGTCACGGCATCAAACGGTGAGAAGAGGAAGTGAAACTTCCTGACACTGACATCAAGATGTCTGTTAGTGAGGTGGAGGTGAAGAGCGACTTTATGGGACAGCAGTGATGTCACTAATAAAGAAAATACACTGATACTCTGCTGCTGCTGCTGTGGAGAACACAATGTGTGAGAATGAAGAAGATAGAAAGAACGGAGCCTGAACTAAAAAAAAGATTACAGATCAGTAGAATCTATATCAGCTGATCAGACATCGCTGAACCCTCTATTCCTCCTCATCCCTCCATTCGCATGCACACATCACACAGAACCACGCACCACTGTCACAGCAGTATTTATTTATTTAGAGCATCGGACAGATTCCTTCACATCAGTGGATCCTCACCTCCACCCTGGGAGATTATTTGGAAAGTTTCTTCATTTCTTGTAAGTGATCTCTAAAGTGATGGAATCTAAACGTAAATTGCTGTAAGTTGTTTTATATTTTTGTAATTTAAAAGGTTTGTGTGTAACAGTTATGTCGCGCGAGCAAAACTTAATCTGTTGGTTTTAATGTGAATGATGAGTTGAATCAATAATCTGCTTCGGTTCACCACCTCACGTCTGTATCACCACTTTCCCGTACGCATGGGTCAGAGTTTGCGTGGAAATACGCACATTTTCCCGTCAAGTTTGTTTTCATAAATCCCAACGTCCAGTTAGAAGTGGCGTACGCACGTTTCAGGCCCTGTTTTGTGCGTACGCAACGGTTATAAATGAGACCCCTGGGCTTTGAGCACTTGGTAATAACTATCACACACAGACACACAAACACACACACACACACACACACACACACACACACACACACACACAGAGTACCAGGGGCATAGTACCTGGCCTTCATCATTATCAATATATTAATCTTATCTTAATCTCTTATATTAAGAGTCCCACTTGGGTTTGGTTTAGGTGTAAAATCTTCTCGGTTACGCCATAGGGGAAACAATCATCATCATCCATCCACCCAAACCTCCCCAATTGTGCTGCTCTTTATACTTTGCATGTGTATAAGCCTCACATGTGAAAAGTGATAAAGCAAATTTCATTAAAAACAAATACTTTAAAATATCAATTGTCGATAAACCAGGTAGGATGAATACAAAGTTTTCTAACTTCACCCTGTACCATAGACAAGCTCTGCAAACAATATCCAGCACACAAACAATCCAAAAGTGACAGTATATTGTAGAACTGTTTCTGGTGGATTCACTAATGACAACAAATAATTGTGAATTTGTTCCAGAGCCATAGGTCAAGCGAACAGTCCATTTCAAACAGACAGGTTTTGATTTAGGAAGTAATTGTAGTAATAGTAGTAATACTCTATCTTAATGAAATAGCCACACACAGATCAGCAGTGTAGGTTAGAGATTCAGTGAAAAATTAAGGGAAAAGTAGGGTTGGACGTCACAAGAACAGAGGAGGAGGTGCTCAGTGACTATGTGAGAAAGGGCCAGAGATCATTTTTCTATCCAAACTCAGTGGCAACAGTGACCGCTCTGCCAGCTTGTGCCACGTCAGTTTGAGGAGGTCAAGTCAGCCCCTGGCAGGCGGTGTCTGGCCTGGTCTCACGGCAGGAGGAGCATCGGTCCGGGGCCAAACCTCCAGACCGCTCTCCCAGCAGAGCGGCCCACACATCCCCGAACTTCACTCCCTTCTCACTGGGGGCAAGTCAGGGAGCCGCTGGGGCGTGGGGCTTCCAGCATCAAAGCTGCACCCTTCAAACCCCAGGGAAGTAGAGGAGGTGACCCTGACTGACTCCAACTGTCAACTAGCCAGCCAGAGGAGGGGAAAGAGGGGTGACGGAGGCCAGGAGGAGAGAGGAGAGGAGAGGGGAGGAGCTGGCGAGGAGAGGAGAAAGATGACAAGGGGTTAGGTGTGAGCTATCCGGGGAGACATTTGTCCGGCAGATTTACGGTGTGAAGCATTGCTGCTGAGTGGAAGCTGGTTGTTCTCGCATCGCAGTGATCAACGCTGCCTGCACTTGCCTGTGTTCTTCAAGAGTGAACATAAAAAATGAGCACCCGAAGGACAAAGGAAAATTTTGTTTTGTGGTAAATTTTCTAAACCGGTCTCAGCCCCATGTCGTCACATACAGACACCTGGTCAGACCTGATGTGTCTTTTTTCAACATGCAGTGTAGTCGAAAAGGAGAGCAAATATATTTCAACAAAATGTTCACAGTGTTTATTTATGTATTTTGTCGTCTGATATTTGAACTGTTCACAGCGAACGCGAGGCAAAAATCTTCATGCAATGAGATGACATACGATGTCAATGCAAAGACATGAAGAAGTTGTGTGATGTGATGTCTCAAATTTAGTGTCGACAATTAAACTCACCAGACTCAGATCACGGCACCGATCTAAACCAACGGGTAATCAGCCACAGGTAGTCCTGGAAACAACAGTCATCCAGACGCACTTCCAGGAGAAGACTTGAAGTTCCCTGAGCTGTTTTCATTATCTCAGCATTTGCAGTCTTTTCAGCCAGTAGGGCTCTTCTTCCCTTCAGAGGAGAACGGGCGAATATTAGATTCCTCCTACAATGCGAAAATTCAGTTGGCGTTTGGTGTAAACGGAGCTTTACAGTCAAATATCCACCTGTAGTGTCAGGTCGGCATCATTGACCTGTTTAATAGTCCTGTTTAGACTCTCACAGCACTTTGGTTAAGGTTAGGCAAAGATGCTTGTCTGGTTTAATGGAGAAAAGAGTTCTGTTCACAGTAACATCAGAAAAAACATGTTTACCTACATGTCACCAAAACCATCTCTGTAGCCTTACCCAAGGTGCTTGTGCAGCCTCAAACATAGACAGGATATGAGCCCTGTTCTCTGGTGTGTACATGCTGCCACCCAGCCCAACATGAGTGTAGCCCCTCACTCATGCTGTAGTTTACATGTTGACAAATGATGCTAAAGGGTCACTGAAGGGGTCCTGACCCGAGGTCCATAAGTGACCACTCTAAAGAGAATGATGTCTTTTCTGAAAGACAAGTGCAGTTCTGGGGAATTTTATTATTGTTTCTTGCGTAGCTGGAGTTGTAAATTATGGGCAAAGTCTTTTCAAACATGAATATCTGTTTCTGCCTCAAACCGACGCTGTTTTATGTTCCTCTCCGACAGAAAATGTCTTAACCTTTTCAAATGCTTCTGTCATTGTGAGGACATCCGGTCCACATAACTGTGGTTGCACAACAATACACACTGTACATTCACTTAATGCTTCATTTACTGCCTCTGCTCACGTTTCTCCTTGCAGCCATCACACAGCTGAGCCCAATAGTCTTGAATGAATGTTGTGACAGTAACGTGGCCAGGTAATTTCTCAGCCATTACCACGTCTTGTATTTGTGCCAAGACACGAGATGTGAATCACCATAACCTGGAAGTCTGAATGTTAGCAGCACTGGGTTGAGTGACAGTTTAGCTGTCAAGGTTTTAATGAGAGTTAATCAGAATGACACAAATTGTCCTGTGTCAGCCTTTTTATACACGACTGGAACAGCTAATTAAAGAGCAGGTCAGGTTTTTAGGTGTTGATGTTGTTTAGATTATAAGTTCTTTTCCCATTTCCCCACTGTGTTAATTAATTTCAACAAAGGTATTTTGGTGTTATTAGCTTAGGCCTTGATGAAATCTCACTTGGATGAATACCTTCTAAGAAATATAATCACTAGCTACGTGTTTATTATGTGGATTATCTGGAATATATGGAAGCCTTGAAGCGAGCTAAATTTTTGTTTTGATTCCAAGGGATAATTTCTGAAAAGAAAATGATTACACATGAAAACAAGACATTTATTTGATTTGTACATTTTTCTAAAATTGTGTGCCTGACCTTTGGAGTGCACATGACAGCATGTACCACAGTTTGCCTTCAAGGCCTCCTGGCCAAAATATTTCAAATAGAAATAGTGATCTATTCTGGGATGGCCCAAGATCTGGTATCCAACTTTGCTTCTGCTGTGTAGTTTGTGGCTGCATGATGTTTGATGCTGAATGTTTTTTTTGAATTGGTAAACAGCTGCTGATGCTAAGCTTTCAGCGGTAGGGAGAAAAAAATAGTTAAGTGATTATTCGGACATACAGGAGTTGGGTGTATTATTAAATCCTGAGGGCAACAGAAATAATATCACACATAAGCAGAAATGCCAATACAACACAGAGTAAGCACATACACAGACTAATGTACTGGACAGTGAGAGAAGGTATCATATGAACTCATTATCTGTGAAATATGTTTTGTTTTCCAGGGAAGATCACTCAACAGCAGCTCTTAAGAAATCAAAGAATACTTACCAATTCGTATTATTCAACATCAAACACATACATTTCAAATAAAGTCACCCATAGCATGCGTGTGTGTGTGTGTGTGTGTGTGTGTTTGGACATTGACATAATATACGAGTATATAAGGGTATGTTTGTTTGTGCACCTTGAACACAGTGAAGTGTGTGTGTGTGTGTGTGTGTGTGTGTGTGTGTGTGTGTGTGTGTGTGTGTGTGTGTGTGTGTGTGTGTGTGTGTGTGTGTGTGTGTGTGTGTCTGTGGGTGTGTGTGTGTGTGAGAGAGAGAGAGAGTGCATGCAGCTCCCAGCGCCCGGCGGTGGTGGCCTGTTATTGAGCCTTCGAGAGGCGAAGCGGCTGATAAATTCAAACTCTTTGTGTAATTGTCTTTCGTATCTGAATACAAATCCCCGCTGCTTATGATTCATCATATTTATTTTTTTATTTCCTCCGGCAACATCTTTTATTAGTTGTGCACTCAGCGGCGAGATTTAATTTCTGCAGGAGGGGACAACAGCGTCGGCTTGACGATTATTATTGAGAATGTGATACTACAGAGGCTGAATTAAAATCTATAGTGCATTAAAGTGACAGATTAGGAGGGGTGGAGGGTTCATTTACAAGTGTTAAGACATCAGCGGCTAATGCCCCGCAATGCCAAATAGCAATCCAGGCTAGTCCCTGCTCTGTAGGAGTGTTTGAAAGGAACAGCATGAGGGAGGATAAGAGGAGTGTGTGTCTGTGTGTGGCCACAGGCAGAGTGAGTGTGTGTGTGTTTGTTACATCCAGCAGGGAGCCTCTAGTGGAGACATGTTAGCACTGCTAAAGGAGAGTGGAGGTCTGCGTGTAACAGAGCCAGGGAGAGGCGCTCTTAAAGAGATCTTTAATTTACCCAAAAACTACATGAAACAGTGCATTTGTCTTTCCATCTGCCTGAATACTCCACTTGTTTTGACATGAATATAAATTAATTAATGGATATTTTTGCATTAGGTTGATATAATTGGAAACTGTAGGTATGAGAAAAGTAGCAAAACCTTCCAGAAATAATGTATATGTAGCTCCACATCAGGTGAGGTGTTGCATGTGTTTTGAACTGTAACAAACTGCTCACTTTGAGGCCTGTGGATTATCAACGGAGAAGAGGAACCCTGATCCAGAAAAACGATAAGGATGAATTGATATTTTTTCTCCAAATCACAAAATAAATAAAAAAAGAGCTCAAGTTTGAAACTAGTGTGACGTACCTCTGCTGAAGATTGCTGTGAATTCATGCCCACTTAAGTCTTTCGATTGGATTTATTAGACTCACATTTTTCAGGAGGCTTCAACCAAACAGGTTATGTTTTGTCCTGTGTCTCTTTTTCATGGTTGGTTTGTTTATTATTACAGAATTATGCAGAAAGCATTGAACTGATTTGCGCCAGCCTTTTTGGACTGATGGAGTACGGGCCAGGGAAGAAGCCGTTACATTTTGCTGCAGATCTGGTTCAAGGATTTTTTAAATCACTTTTCTGAGCATTGAATTTTTCTCGACATTTTCAGCAATATACCAGGAATTAAATGTTGATTTTGAGGACAAATGTTAGACTTGAGGTGTCAAGATGAGTATGAACAATCTGGTGCAGATTATCTACCTCTTTTCCCTTCTGTGTTTGATTGTTTGGCCTTGGTGGAGGTTTGCGCTCTACTGAGTGCCATTCTTGTTCGCAAAGGCATTTTCGCACTAAATTAGCTCCTGAGTCAGTGAGGTGTTAGACTCAGGCCAGTGGAATCCAAAGACGTCAAAGTCCCTGGAAAAAGGTTTCAGATTTCAGGTATTTCTCTAAAATATTTAATAGTCATGAGTAAATATAAAAAGCAGCACTCTGTTAAAGAAGTTATTCAGGTTTGTACTGTCAAAGACCATTTGCATGTGGCCAAATTATATTTGGATTTGAATGGTTACAAAGACTGATTGATGCATAGAATTGTGAACAATGCAAATCACCCTTCTACTAAAAAGCAACGCAAAATGTAGTGCACCTTAAAGAAATCACATAATATATAGTAAACACAAAGCTTTAATGAGAAAACGCTCCATCCCTTTTTATAGCCGAGTTATCTCCTGTTTTAAGCAAATGTTTTCGGAGATTTGCAAAGCGGTATTAAAAAAGTCTTGATACTGGGAATGTTTGGCCCAATTTAGGACAACTCCTAATGGTAACATAAAATCCTTTGTGATTACGGCTCTGAGGCAAATGAAACCAAAACTATCTGCATGGCTAGATACGACTGATTGTACTTTAAATGAAATGACCCCTCAATATATTTTCGAAAAGAAGCAGTTAAATAAAACATGTTTTGTTTTTATTGCTGTTGGCCTTTTTTTCACTTAGTAAAGCTGATAATAAAGTGTCGGCTGCATTCCTGACTACTGATACACCAGCGGCTTTTGAATTAGAATTTCCTTTATTTATGGAGGGAAATTAAAATCACCATCTTCTCCAGACACAAAGAGGAACTGAGTTTTCGAAGCTTCCCGTGTTGGTGTTTGAAGCTTGTTGAAAATGATGACAGTGGACAGTTGTGAATCATGGATGCGCATCCGCACTAAATGACTGACTAACAATGGAGACACAAGTAGAAGAAGATGAAATTAGCTCTAATGATATAATGGCCGGTCTCTTTAAAGATGACATGCTGAGTCACTCTGCGACCGCTCAAGTCGCATCGATTTTCATCAGCGCTCGAAACCTGATCTACACTTGGTCCTCTTTAACTGACTCGTCTCTCTTTCTCTCTCTCTCTCATGTGCCCCCAGATATTTATGTCTACTGTCTGATTCTGCTGAGTGGGGGCTTAATCAGATCCAGAGCGAGCTCCATCAGTATTCAAGCCAGCTGCTGGGAAGAAAAGAGAGATAAAGTGAGCTAAGACAAAGAGGAGGAGAATAGAGGAGGAGGACGGAGCGACAAAAGCCACGGAGGGCAGAGGCACACAATCAGGCCGCGGCAGAATGTGTCAGAACACACTTTTTACTGATGATAAACCAAGTGTCTCCAAATAGATCTTGAGACTAAGGGTCTCAGAAGAAGGGTCCTTGAAACTACAGTCCCATTACCTCCGAGGTCTAGAAGGCAGAATGAATTTTAATTTGAATATTAACATGACAGCCCTGTAAAGGCCTCGCACTGGGAAGTTCATCTGTGCACCATTACAAAATGAGACAAGGAAAATACGATGTCAACCCCTTATCAACTGTCACTGTTGGTTTTGTGAAATTATAATCATGAACCACACTCTTTCCATAACCAAGTCATTTTGTTCACATGTACTTGACCAGACCTTAACCACAGAGGTATCAGAGTAGAAATTGTTTTATACTTTTGCAGGTATTTAAGTTAGAGGGGGAGTAGCATGTAGGAGATAATGACGTGAATACTTGTATGTTGGTGAACTACAGTGGCAAGCTACCCGCCCCCACACTTAGGAGCAGGGAACATGTCAGTCTCAGATGGCTGGCTGGTAGTATTCACTCAGTAAACGGAAAAAAACTGTAACATCGACTCTACGAACAATTTCTCTTAAATCAAAATGTTAGTGATTATAAGTAACTATAGAAAGCTCATATTTCACTTGAAAAAAGGTTACATTTTTTACATTTCCATTTTAATTACATCTTTAGAAATGGCAATTTTACAACAATGAAACTTTTATATTTTGATTGATGAAAAGCACGTCTGACGCACATCATCTCTTCACCTTGTGGTTTCAAAAGAACTGTTTCGAGTCAAGATGGAAGGTTCAAGCAAACTATTTGTCACTTTGGCAGCTAACATGTGGATAAGAACATAAGAACGTCAGTGTCCTGTATAATTTATGCGCAGACCAAAAGTAAAGTTGATGCCACGTTGAGCTAACGTATGATAAAGAGCACTGATAATTATTATTTTATTTGCTGTAATAGATTGTTTGCAGATCTTCTTAGAAAAAATACAATAATTCTTATGTCTTTGTACTTTTGTAGTATTTATATTTTATAGCAGATATCATGGTTGGATTATATATTTTTTTTAATTAAACGGAATAGATAACTAATTAGGCAATAAAAATGCAATATAATTTGTCTAAAGTAAAACATTAACTACATTCTTAAAGTCATCTGACCCGTCCCTGTTAATAGCTACTTGGGCAAAACTGGGTTGTAAAAAGTGAATGCTGTAAAACACCTAATAGGTTTTAATGTTTTTCTTTGTTTTTATTGTCTGTCCCTCCTTTACCTCAGTGGATGGTTTGCCACAGACATGTTTCTAAACGATCAGGGAGGACCGGGGGTAGGAAACATCCCATAATGACTGAGACCTGGTTCGTCAAAATTGTTTGAGCAATCTGCGATCCAGAGCCCTGGAATTAATGAAGGCTGTGGATGTATTTACACAAAGTGCAGGAATAAATGCCATCTTCAAGGTTTTACAGCTTGCAGTGTTACAGTGCTAAATGCTGTTTGATGAGAAGTACCAACTTTTGTCAGGCTCGGTGTTTAACATGTGTTTCAGCTTGAGACTGTGACAGAGGAACAAACTTGTGTCTTTGGAAGGTAAATGTGTCAAATTGTGCTTGTAAATGTCCAATGGGGGAAAAAGAGGCATCCACATACAGAGTCTCTTTTCATGATTAATCCTGTATTAGTGGAAGTGACTGTTTGCACTGCCATAAGGAATGAATCTGTACAAGCACACAAAATGTCATATTTTTTAATGCTGACGATAACTGTGGGAAGGGGGTCCTGCCAGTTCTAGGAATCAGTGGATACACAGTTCACAGTTTCTCTCGACCTGTGGAGTTAACTTCATCATTATCTTTACTGTTCGCTGCTGTTTGTCACTGGAGTAACTGTCATGTGAGGTTCCAGAAACGACTGGTGTCTACCAAAGGTGGAGCGTGGTTTCACAAAAGGTTGCTTATACATCTAAGAAATGGAGCTTTACTTCCGTGCATGAGATACTATAGTATATTGGTAATATCTTCTTTACCTTACTGCTTCAATACTCACTGTTTGTTAAAGTTAAACTCTTGATCAAGAAAATCATTGAAACAATCTAACTTCACTGCAGGTGTGAGAGGCCATTAAATGTAATATCATTAAGATGAACTAGTGCAATGCAAGTTCTTAAACTGCCTGTTTGAAATGGGCTGTTCTGTTGGCCTGCGTTAATGTTCTGGAGCTACGACAGAATCAGTCCCTCTCAAACAGTTATAATATATTAGTGTAATATAATATATTGTCATAATATAATATATTGTCACTTTTTATTGTTTGTCTGCTGAGCTTTTTTATAAACTATGTTCTATGGTGCAGAGTGAATTCAGAAAACATCCTACCTGGTTTATCTGCAGGGAAGTTGTTATAGTGATTCAGCCAGATATAAAGCAGTAACAAAACAAAGGTTATGCTTTTATTTTAAAGAAAAATTCCGGAATTGATCGTTATTGGCGACATGACGGAGATTAGCAATTAAGTATCTGGCAGAAATATCGACCCTTGGTCTGATCCGGTTGTTGACCACTGCTGTTATTTATCCTAGGGCGTTGAAGAAGATGTGTTCAACTCGGTCCACAGACTGACTGGTGGCCTGTTTTTATTTTTTTTTGTGTTATATTCAAAGTATCATATGTCCAAATCTCACCAAAGTTGAAACTGCCTTTGCCTGGGCCATTAAGAATACACACGCCAATTGTAAATCTGATAAGATGATCAGTGAGCAATATACACATTCAACATAGAGGCAGACAGACATTTGTGGAATTAGTAGGTATATAATCAATAAGAATTTATAATTAACTAATAATAGGCACAGGCATCTCTCCTCTCATTGGTATCTCCTCAGCACCGTGATTATTTCAGTTTTCTCCTCAAACAGTCAGACATGGAATGTCTTGGCAACCACAGAGCCAGCGTTAGACATCTCACTGTAACTGTCGACATTGATTCATGCTGGAAGGACGAAATCCTTTTCCAATGGCCTCACAGTGAGTACGAATTAGCTTGTGTCAAGAGACACTACTGCGTGCCACATTTGTGTTACTTTGCCGGCACATAGGAATGGAAAGGGTTCTTTTTTAAATCTGAAGTTCCTGTAACCTGAACTGTCACCATCATAAAATCCCTTTGAAGAGAAACAATGTGATCTCTTTATTGACCTCAGACAGTGACCAATATGGACTACATGCTGAATTTAGTATCTTTTCATGCAGGTTATGGGTTTCTTCTTACAGTAATTTTAACGTAACCAAAAAGAGGGACTTTATTTTTTGGGAGGTGGACAATCAGCAGGGTGTCTTCGGGTGAAGCCCTGTCACAATGAAATGGAATCTGTTTCCTCCACCTCTACCATTGGCACCTGTGAAATTAGCTCAGTTCTCAACGACTCAAGCAAGTACCAATAATTAGGATTTCCATTTCCTTCCACTAAAATGTGATATGTGCTTGCTGAAGGGAGGAAAAAATAGGAAATTCAAACTGTCAAGGTATCGTTTTTTAACATGTTTGAAAAATTACAGGACATGAACTTCCTGTCTCAGCACCACCACCACCACCACCACCACCCCCCTCCACCCCCTTCACAGACTGTGCTGCTGCCACCCGATCTGCAGTCATCTGGAGTGTAATTGTGCAATCTGAATGTGATTTCTTCACCGTGTTCCTCTGCGCTCTGCTCTCCAAGTGAGTGAACCCTCACTGATCCATATGAAATCTGCAGGTCAGCTGGGCTTTGAGGAGTCCCTGGTGATCAAGTCTTCACCAAAAATGCTGGAAGTCTATGTTTCTGTTGATTCTCTGCACACAGGATGAGTTCAGCTGGAAGAATGGACAAAAGGATATTAAACATTAACAATGTGGAGCTCCTTCCATCAGCACACCGAGACTGTAAATATTGTTATGCTGCATATCTGCTATCCCATCTCTTTTTTTTTTGTCCGGCTGCATCCTGATTCATGCCCCTCCCACAACAGAAGAGAAGTAGTACAGGCAGCGTGAGCACCTTTTTATGTGGAGCCCATGGTGCATTAACAACAGCGGCAGGCATTGGGTCTCAAATCTGATCACACTAAATCAGACAAATATGGACGAGAGGTGATGGGAGAGAGGGGCGTGTGTGTGTGTGTTTGTGTGTGTGTGTGTGTGTGTGTGTGTGTGTGTGTGTGTGTGTGTGTGTGTGTGTGTGTGTGTGTGTGTGTGTGTGTGTGTGTGTGTGTGTGTGTGTGTGTGTGTGTGTGTGTGTGGGAGGGTGCTGGGAAGGAACAGGCAGGGATGAGCTGACTGTTGATGTCTAGACGTGACATGTGCGCTAGTTGCACGGACCAAACAAAAGTAGCACACTTGCATAATGAGAAAAAAAAATACACACACATCATACAGGACCTTTGTCTTCGGCTGGCATCAACAGCCCGTCACTAGCCGGGGCCATCTGTTTCGCATATTGCAGTCAACACCTCGTCTCAATTACTTACCGGCGAGTAAATATATAAATAAAAAAGAGAGCCGACATAATCAGAAATCAGTACGTGAGCCCCCGCGACGTCCCTGAAGACCCCGGCTTTCAGATCTTCTTTGTCTTTTCTGGGGGTTGCGAAGCCACCGGGCCCGTGGAGGTCACAGAGCTCAGGCCTCATCAGCACGGCTAATTTGATTGTGGCGGAACAATGGTTAGCATAGGCGAGCCGGGCGCCGGCCTGCTGACGAGGTGCATATTAATGACTGCCGGAGACAAGGCCAGCTTCGCCCTGCAGAGGAAGGGCACAGGGAGGGTAGGGGGGGGGGGGGGGAGCTCAGCATCTCACATAGGCCAGCCAGCACTCCTTTTTTGAATCAGTGTTGAGCAAGTTGTTTTCTATTACTTAGGTACTTACTGCTCATTGAAAAAGTTACAGATTACAATAAATTTCTATTACATAAAAACGAACATGTTGGACATGTTTAGACTAAACTATACTAAAGGACATTGTTGTTAATATGGCAGAACTTCACAGCAGGTTGAAGTTATACATTTTACATATTATTGCCACCTTATTTGTGTGTTGGTGATCTGTAGAACGGAGGATCGATAGCATTCCCATGGAGCTGTGTCTGAGTTTCTTCCTATACTCTCCTCCTTTATTGCTCTGTTTTTGTCTCCACCAACTCCTGAGAAGAACATCTGGCTCTTTAAATGCTAAATGCTCCAATTTGTTTACCGCCAATTTGCTAACTTTGTCTGTTGTCACCTGGTGCTGGGCAGGTATCAAACAGAGGGTTTATGGGAGCTTTTTATAAGAGCTGCCTGCTGCTGTCGGAAAAACAAGGTTGACGAGAGCGTTGAGACTGAAGCCAACAGTTAAGTTTCGAACCATAAAACCATAATAGTAAGTTGAAAGGCATAAAAAGTCTCCACAGAGCTAAGATGGACTGAGGAGAGGAGGAATAATTTCCTCTGAGTTACAGTGAGTTCTTTTTCACACAACGCATCATAAATTGAGACTTGATTTATATGTAGATATTGATGAGTGCAGCTTTGAAAAAATCACCCGTCTACATTTTGGCGAAGGTATTTATCATCCGGTGAGTCCACTGACTGCACTGAGTCCCGGCCTTCCAGCAGAGCCACAGGGTACCGACATCCAGCCGGGTGCGTGAAGCACAAAAACAAAAGTTGGTGAAGTGGGTTAAGCTGTCCACTGGATCCCTGAATGGGGCAGACTGATGATGAACGCAGCCCAGCTCAGTATCCTCGACTGAGAAGCGAGCATACTAATGGCCAGTGTAGCTCGGCGAACCCCTCAGTCCCACAGTGACGCATACTAATGTGGCTGAAGCCAAATGAAGCCCTGCTGCACTAAAGAGCATACTAATTACCACTGCTGCCCTTCTCTGTGACCTTGGCAGGTCACTTAGCAGTGTGATCAGTCCCTGACTCCCAATAAAGACACTTTAACAGGGTGAGCCAGGAGGGCAAAGAGTAGTTTCTCCCCTTCCCTCCCTGCACTCACCCTTTTTTGTTCGTTTTCGTTTAAGAGCAGCATATACTTGTAAAGGCACCATTTCCTTCAGTCAGAGACTAAATATATATGTATAACTATAAATAGAATGGAGCTCTCATGTGTATCACTGGGAATCTCTGTCACAAAGAGGCCTGGTGAGCAGTTAACAGCTGTATGTACATAGGGAGAGGAGAAAAAGTACTTAAGTTAAAGTAGCAAAACCCCAATATTGATAAACAAAGTAACCAAAGATGTCATTGTATATGTCATATCAGCCAATTTGTTAGGTTACAAAGAGAATTGCCGTCACTTTAAGTATTGAATATAACATATTATCATTTGTTATTGTTGCTGAGGTGTAACTTGCATTTGCGGTAAAGCCAACAGTATGTGATAACCACAACTATAGCTAGTTTTATGCATGCAGTGGGATGAAATAAAAGGATGCAGGTTAAGAATCATCAGAATCATCTATTGAATTTGAATCCAGAGTGAATGTTCTTAAATTAAACTTTCCCCCATGCAAGTAGAGAGGAAGTCAGACTAGAATAGTTAACGCTATCATAAACAGACGGGTTGACTTCCAGCTTCCAAGTTTAATTTTCCAACTTCAGCTTCACAACTTTCTTCAGGTGTGTTCAATGTCAAATCAGCTGCTTTGCACGTTTACATTTACATTTTGATTGTAAAATACAATTTCCCAGGACATATAATTTATATGATTCTTGGCATATTGTTCCTTCAGATACGACATTAAACATCTGTTCTTGTTCATCCTGTCTCTCCACAGCCACACACCCCCCCTCTCTCATGTACA